>NC_057806.1:267726460-268043176 GCF_018294505.1 Triticum aestivum
TCTTGTGCCCTGCCTCGCGCCGCCGCGCCGCACTCCGCCATCGCCCAGAAGCCCGCGCCGCCCCGCCTCGCCGTTCTCCAGAGCCGCCGTTCCGCCGGAGCCGTCGCGCTGCACGTAGTTGACCGCCACCGCCGTTTAACCGGTATAAAACCGTGCCGGTTCGCCGGTTCATTTTCGGTTTTTTTGCGGTTCTTTCGGTTTTCTTTTTTTTAGGGTTCGCTATTTAGCTAACGTTCTCTGTTTAGTTTGTTTTAACGAACGGATTCGTTCATTTAGTTCTGTTAGCGAACGTTCATTCGTTAGATTTTTTTCTTTTTCCATTTATTTTTGGCCAGGGACCTATCGGCGAATACTTTTATCCCAGATTAGTCCCTGATCTTTAAACCCTCGTTACTTTTTGCTCGTTTGTCCAAATCCAGTAAAACCAACGCCAAAATCTTCGTATTGTTCCCCTCTTTCCAGATAACCAACTTGAACATGATTTTGACAAATTAAAATTTGGTTTCGAGAAGATTTGAATTCGAACTTCTTTTGATCGTAGTTTGAGTTTCGTAGCTCCGTTTCGATTGATTCTTTTTGCAAATCGAAGCTCTTTAGTTGAACTTTCAGTTTGGATCTTTTCCCTTGAGTTTTACACTTGCATCTTATGCTTTAGTGATTATGTATGCTATTGTTTGTTTACGATAGAGTTTCCGGAGTGCGAAGCATGCTACTACGAGTCACTAGGGTTTTCAGATCGTCGGCAAGTCAAGTAACACTTTGATCATACCCCTTTATTACCCTTTTTTATGCATTAATTTCAATACTCAAACATTGCATGAGTAGGATATGATTAACATGTGGGTATTGGGAAGTAGTTGATGAGGTAGGGCCTATTTCTTTTACTTCAAACCCTAGGAGTTACTTCTACGTTATGCTTATACTGCTATGCTATGTTATGCTCGTAGACGTGGTTTGGTTTGAGTGATTCATGACAGATGTGAGGAATTATTGTTAACTAAGGTTTAACTGAAGGTGTCTACTTTAACACACAACTGGGTGGATTGGTTTGTGGGCACCTGGGGTAATCCGGTGTTGTCCAGAGGAGATCCCGGGGTATCCGTGTGATTTTTCCTATGGTTTGTGGAAGGATCTATATACTTGACTAGAGGGGGTGATTAGGCAACTAACAATTTTTAGCTTTTCTTTACCAATTTAAACTTTGCATCAAAGTGGGTTGTCTAGATATGCAACTAGGTGAGCAACCTATATGATGAAACAACAATAAGTAAACAAGCAAGCAAGGGAAGTAACACAAGATAAGCTTGCACAAGTTAAGGGATGAGATAACCAAGAGTGGAGTCGGTGAAGACGAGGATGTGTTACCGAAGGTCCTTCCCTTTGAGAGGAAGTACGTCTCCGTTGGAGTGGTGTGGAGGCACAGTGCTCCCCAAGAAGCCACTAGGGCCACCGTATTCTCCTCACACACTCACACAATGCGAGATGTCGTGATTCCACTCTTGGTGCCCTTGAAGGCGGCGACCGAACCTTTACAAACAAGGTTAGGGCAATCTACACAACTTAATTGGAGGCTCCCAACAACACCACGAAGCTTCACCACGATGGAGTATGGCTCCGTGATGACCTCAACCGTCTAGGGTGCTCAAACACCTAATAGTAACAAGATCTGTGAGGGATTAGTGGGAGGAATCAAATATCTATTGGTGGATGTGTAGATCTAGGCCTTCTCAACCAATCCCTAGGAGATCAACAAGTTTGATCGGCTAGGGAGAGAGATCAGACGAAAATGGAGCTTAGAGCAACAATGGAGCTTGGAGGTGGAAGAGGTAGTCAACTCAGAGAAAAGACACCCCTTATATAGTGAAAGAACAAATCCAACCGTTATCCACTTAACCAGCCCGCGACCTGCGGTACTACCGCACCAAACAAGCGGTACTACCGCAACAGCTCACGGTACTACCATGGCGAACCGCGGTACTACCGCTGCACGGTAGGGCCTAAGACCAGTCCTGAAGCGCTAAGGCAAGGAGCGGTAGAACCGCTGGCGCGGTACTACCGCAAGGCAGGAATGGACTAGGCTAGGAAGGCACGGACATATAAAAATACATCCACGACTACTTCCGCTGAGTTTTGATCCATGCAAAAATCTGACACGGTACTACCGCAAACATGGAGCGATACTACCGCATAGGGCGCGGATGTAAAAAATTACATCCGCCCCTACTACCGCTCATGCTGCTGAGCCTGGCCAGAGCGCACGGTACTACCGCGCCCATGGAGAGGTACTACCGCGTAGGGCGCAGATGTAAAAGATACATCCACCCCTACTACCGCACTACCAGCAGCGCCTGGCCTGAGGCCATGGTACTACTGCTCCTAAGGTGCGGTACTACCGCTCCGAGGAGCAGTACTACCGCATGCCCCAGTTCAGCAACACTAGGAGTCCTTCATTTTGCATAGACAAGGAGAGACGGAGGATGCTCCAAAGAGCCAAAGGAAAGGTGGTGCAAAAGGAGTAGACGTGTACATTATGATTCCACCCAAACCTTTCCAAAGTGGACCCCCTCTTAATAGTATGACTTTCCTAAGACTCAAATCCACCGAAAAGAAACATAGAGAAACGCCATCTTCAATAGTCTTCGAGGGGCACCAAATCATCTTGTGCCTAGTCATGATATGTATGAAATACTCCATGCACACGATTAGTCCGCTAAAGCATTGTGATCAATCACCAAAACAACTAAGGTATAAATATGCCCTTACAATCTACCCCTTTTTGGTGGATTGATGACAATACAGGATTTGCACAAAGGGAGATAAAAAGAACATGGGCAAACCCCACATCTATAAAATATAAACGGGCTCCCCCTAGATGTGCGCTAACTAGAGAAGTGCTTTGGACTGCACGACACACATACTATGATCAACACTCCCCCTATATTTTATAGACAAGGCAAATCTTGTAATGATAAAGGTAACACCAAGCAAGATAATAACTATCAGCATAAAGTAAAGGGCACAAGATAGCATAGGCTCAATAAGGTACGCAGGAGTGCATATGTCTTACGCCATATGATAGAAAGGTCTCACAAGCACAAACCGAACCAAAGCAAACGAGGTTCAACAAAACAAAAGCAAAGTGACAAGATGAAACACGACACACGACTCACAAATCCTACACTCTCTCCCCCTTTGGCATCGAGACACCAAAAAGGCAGAGAGGACACCTACGACACAAGTGGTGGCTCAAGCTGAAATGATCACTCATCATGCTCCTTGTCGGTCTCAGCAGTGGGGATGGGCTCCTCCTTAGAATTAGTCCACTTGTAACCCTGCTTCGCCATCCATTCGGCCTCTGGAGTGATGTGCTTCTCGGACCCACTGGATATGTCCTTGCCAAACGTCCTCAAGATCCTCTTGTCACGGCGGCGACTCTCCTTGGAAGCAACATGAGTCTTGTATTGCCCCTTGGCTTGCATGCAGAACAAGGCCTTCATCTTGGCCTTCAGCTTCTTAGCCCATGAGGGCTCAGTAGAGGGAGGAGCATACCTAGAAGAGCTGTCCTCATCCGCTTCCTCCTCCTCAATCTCATCCTCATCGACGTCCATCTGAGTAGCCACTGCCTCAGCATGGGTAGTGGTGTTAGCCCACTTAGGCTTGACACAGAGCTTGATGGGCTCGTGATGGGTCCAGACGGAGGCCTCAAACTCAACATTGGGATAGAGCTTCTCCCAAGTCTTCGAGATCAGGTGAAACGGGTAAGGACCATAGATGGGTACCTTATGGTTGAACACCGCAAACCGAAGCTCACACCACATGATATGTGAGACATCAAGTGGTTGCGTCTGAGAACGACGCGCCTCCTCACAAATGAGCATCATATCCATGAGATAGGCATGTACCTTATCCTTGTCACCAATATGTGGGAAGAGGGTGTTACGGAAGATCCGATACATGATGTCAAGGAATGGGTTCAGTACCCAAGTCTTCTTGCCACTGGGAAGCTTCTTCTCAACATAGTATGGCTGGAGCTTGTTTTTGTTAGCAGACTCGGAGTTGGTATGAGGGCGGACACCAACGGGCTTGTCGAGCCCCTCATCACGAACATGTAGCAGATCCATGAAGTCCTTCCACTTGGCGGTCAGCTGTTGTCCATTTGTCATCCATGTCAAAGTTCGTTCCTCATCAGAGTGGAAGTGGACTGAGGCAAAGAACTGAGCCACAATCTTAGGGTCAAAGTCCAGGTGGAACGTGATCAAGTCCTCAATCCCAAACTGCTCCACCAGGTCCAAAGCCTCACCAAAATAGGCATGGTGCTTATCATCCCTCATCTGATGCATGTTAATCCAGTGCGTGTCCACATAGAGGTTCTGCCTGGCCTTGATGACATCCACATAGATAAGATACTGCTGCTTGGTCCAGAACAACTCATTCACTCTAAAGTTTGCACGGGGATTCACATAGGGGTTGATCTTCCTTCGATTGACAAACTCAGCTAGTGGCATCTCATCCATGCTCATTGTTGGCTCCTTCTGCTTGGTTGCGGTTGACTTGGTTCTGCGTTGGGGGCCATTCGAGCCCTCTGGAGCTTCATCTTGGTTGCGCAGACGCTTTGAGCCTGTGTCGTGAACGGGGTTCGAACAACGGACATTGGAACTGGAGCCACCACCTATGACATACAACACAAGAACACGCAAGAGAAACGAGAAGGATCAATGCAAAGACCACAACAAAACAAGGGAAACAAGTAGAACTACCATTGGGTAATTGCCACTTGGGAGATTTGACAACAACGGTTGTACCGCATGGATGCGCGGGACTAAAATTTTAGTGCTGCTCCTAGTCACGGTAGTACCGCGCCAGGATGGCACGGTAGTACCGCGCCAGGATGGCACGGTAGTACCGCGGCTTGGAGCGGAAGTAAAATTTTAGTGTCACGCCTCGCACAGTAGTACCGCACGGGAGGTGCGGTAGTACCATACGGGGTCAGATCCGAACCACAAACGGATCTAAGCACAACCGTGACAACAGAGCGGTACTACGGCTGATCAAATCTACCACGGGGCAACATACCAAGTACCATCTCTATGCATTACTACTCTCCTACATCCTACTCTTGCAGAGATTTGGCCTAAAATCTGAAGAACAACATGCATCTCCCCAAAAACCTAGAAACGAAAGAATGAACCAAAGAGAGAGGGATTTGGGGAGAAACCTTGTTCCATGGCAAGAGGAAGTGGTGGGGAACGATCCCACTGGACGGAATGCGAGGGGAGCGGCCGGAGACGAAGATCCGGCGAGGTTCTCCGGCGCCGTTCTTGGGTAGGAGAGAGAGAGAGAGAGCACGGGGAAAACGAGTTGAATGGGTATGGGGGAGTTGGAACTCCCCCTGCCCGCTCTTAACCCCCACGCGCTCACGACAGCGTGGTAGTACCATGCGTCATTGCGCTAGTACCGCCCGGGCAGAAGTACCGCACAGTGGGCGGTAGTACCGCTCCTCCAGCGGCAGTAAAAAATTACTGCCGTGCTGGGTGCGGTAGTACCATGCGCAGCTCCTGCAGTAGTACCGTGGCGAACCACGGTAGTACCATGTACCCAAGAAAATGCAAGTTTCAAAAACAGAGAATAAAGTGGCCTTTGCAATGCAACCTTCAAGCGAACGGACACACTGAATAGCTAACCCACGAGACGACACACGCAAACTTGACATGAAAAAAGAAAGGCAAGAGACAACAAGGACTAAACACGCAACACAACCTCTCCAAAGAGATTGCGGTGGCCGGAGCCACCTATGTTTGAGTCATTTGGTATGGCACCGCGAAGAATTATCCTTGGGCCCATGACCAAAACTCGTCTTTGAAGCACAAGTACCATCAACAATGGCTAATGTGAAAGAGTTGATCAATTTATGCATAATGGGGGGATGGAGAGTTCATTGAGAGAACAACAGTCCCCCTATGTCCATGCCTACACCTAAACAAGATAAAAAGTTGAGTATGGTAGGGTGTGCAAAGGTTCAAGCAACATTGCTCGAATCAATTATATTTAGCTCATGCCTTAACTCGTGAAATCTTGCTTCATCCAAGGGCTTCGTGAAAATATCTGCAAGGTTATCATGAGTGTTGAAATAGTTGAGCTCGATCTCCCCTCGCCTAATATGATCCCAGATGAAGTGATACCGAATCTCAATATGCTTCGTCTTGAAGTGTTGCACCAGGTTGAGAGAAATCTTGATGGCACTTTCATTGTCAGACCAAAGAGGCACTTTGTCACAAATGACACCGTAATCCTTTAAAGTTTGCCTCATCCATAGAAGTTGTATGCAACAACTACCGGCGGCCACATACTCCGCTTCGGTCGACGAGAGAGACACACAACTTTGCTTCTTGGAAGACCAACTCACCAAAGAGCAACCAAGGAATTGGCACCCTCTGGAAGTTGACTTCCTATCCACTTTGTCTCCCGCCCAATCAGAGTCCGAATAGCCTACAAGGTTGAAGTTTTCTCCTCTTGGGTACCATAAGCCAAAGTTTGGGGTATGAGCCAAATATCGAAAGATTCACTTGACCGCCACAAAGTGACTTTCCTTAGGTGCGGCTTGAAACCATGCACAAATTCCCACACTCAACATGATATCCAGTCTAGATGCACAAAGGTAAAGCAAGGAGCCAATCATGGAGCGATATACCTTTTGATCCACCGCTTTACCATTAGGATCTATGTCAAGTTGGCATTTGACGGGCATTGGAGTGGAAGCCAGCTTGACTTCACTTAGCTTGAATCTCTTGAGCATGTCTTGAGTGTATTTGGCTTGGTTGATGAAGGTTCCTTCTCTTCGTTGCTTGATTTCAAACCCGAGAAAGAACTTCAAATCTCCCATCATGGACATCTTGAACTTCGAGGTCACGGGAGTGGAAAATTCCTCATTGAAAGCTTTGTTAGGAGAACCAAAGATAATGTTACCAACATATAGTTGGCACACAAACAACTCCCCTTTGACCTTCTTAGTAAAAAGAGTGGGGTCAATTTTCCCAATTTCAAACCCACGATCTTGCAACAACTCGGTAAGGTGGTCATACCACACATGTGGGGCTTGTTTAAGGCCATAGAGTGCCTTATCGAGTTGGTACACATGATCGGGGAAATAGGGATCCTCGAACCCGGGGGTTGTTTGACATACACTGTCGGTGTCAAAACCGGCGGATCTCGGGTAGGGGGTCCCAAACTGTGTGTCTAGGCCGGATGGTAACAGGAGGCAAGGGACACGAAGTTTTACCCAGGTTCGGGCCCTCTTGATGGAGGTAAAACCCTATGTCCTGCTTGATTAATATTAATGATATGGGTGTTACAAGAGTAGATCTACCACGAGATCAGAGAGGATAAACCCTAGAAGCTAGCCTATGGTATGATTGTATGTTGTGATTGTTGTCCTACGGACAAAAACCCTTCGGTTTATATAGACACCGGAGAGGGTTAGGATTACACAAGGTCGGTTACAAAGGAGGTGATATCCATATACGTATTGCCTAGCTTGCCTTCCACGCCAAGTAGAGTCCCATCCGGACACGAGACGAAGTCTTCAATCTTGTATCTTCATAGTCTAACAGTCCGGCCAATGGAGATAGTCCGACTGTCCGGAGACCCCCTAATCTAGGACCCCCTCAGTAGCCCCTGAACCAGGCTTCAATGACGATGAGTCCGGTGCGCAGTTGTCTTCGGCATTGCAAGGCGGGTTCCTTCTCCGAATACGTCACAGAAGAATTTGAATACGAGGATAGTGTCCGACCCTGCAAAATAAGTTCCACATTCCACCGTAGAGAGAATAATGTTTTCTCGGATCTAATTTGCTAGCTTGTTTCGGCAACATGACATTACGTCATGGCCCGGTGATTATTCGAACCGTTTCTTTTAACCGGCCCCGCACATAATGTGAGGCAGTTTTTTGACACGTCTTGTCAAAGCAGAGATCGTGTCCCCTTATTACGGGATTCTCATCAACACGGGCGTGGGTAACCCAACCACGTCATCAATTGCGGCGCTTGGGGGATAAGCGAGTTTTACCAGGCAAGTGGGGACGCTTAATTTTGTCCGCCCATATAAAGGGATAAGGATTCACCTTTCCTATCCACGCCTTCTTCCTCCTCTGCTCATCCGCTCCCGCACAGTCGAGCTCTAGCGCCCAAGCTCTCACTTCCATCTCAACGTTCTCCAACCATGTCCGGAGCGGGAGGCAAGTGGATGGTCTCCTCCGTCACGGAGGGAGACGTCAAGAAACTAAGGAGAGTCGGATACCTGCCCGATGACATCGCGCACCGGCTCCCAGATGAGGGACAGCTCATCCCTACCCCCAAGCCTCATGAGAGGGTGGTATTCCTCACCCATTTCCTCCGCGGATTGGGATTCCCTCTCCATCCCTTCGTCCGGGGGCTCATGTTTTATTATGTCTTGGATTTCCACGATCTGGCCCCGAACTTCATCCTCAACATCTCGGTGTTTATCGTCGTGTGCGAGGCCTTCCTCCGCATCAAGCCCCACTTCGGCTTATGGTTGAAGACCTTCAATGTCAAGCCGAAGGTAGTGAGCGGCCGCCAGGCGGAGTGCGGAGGCGCCATGGTAGGCAAGATGCCCAACATCACATGGCTTGAGGTCTCCTTCGTGGATACCATAAAGGGGTGGCAATCGGGGTGGTTCTATATCACCGAGCCGCGCGACCCCACATGGGTCGTGGCCCCCGAGTTACAATCTGGCATCCCCATGCGGCTCACCTCCTGGAAAGAGAAGGGCCTGTCCTGGGGTAATACAAAAGAGCTGACCGGACTCCAGACATGTATTCAAAACATGGTGGACAAGAAGCTCAAGCTCGTCAACATAGTCCAGGTTATGCTCATCCGCCGGATACTCCCGTGCCAACAACGGGAGTTCACCTTGTGGGAGTTCAACCCGGCGCAGCACCGAACTCTGAACAGGCTCTTCGACACGACTCATGAAGATGCCTGGAGGGTACTGTTCAAGGGCGTCGCGGTCCCTCCCCCCATTACCGAGGATCGCAGATTCAGCGCGAAGCGCCAAGCCAGTGCGGTAAGCTGTTTTACCTTTTTACGGGATACTTGTTTTCTATATAGATTGACTCTATGCGGGATCTAAACTCCCGTGCCGTTAACAGGACTGGCAGAAGATGGCCAGACAAATCGACTGTCCGGCTCCCTTGCCCAAAGGCCCTGGAGACGCCCTTCTGGCGAAGATGTTGACTCCGGCCCCTTATAAGGTGCCGGAGAAGACCAAGAAGGCCAAGGGATCTCGAAAGAGTTCCCGATGCCAGGCGTCGTCGAACTCACCGTCCGATGACTCTGCGGCGCACTCTTCCCCCAAAGACGAGGAAGAGGAAGAAGAGGCTCCCCCACCGACTGGGGGAGACAAGAAAAGGAAGCCGCCCCAACTGGGGAGGCCGGAGGGTCCAAGAAGGGAAGGACTCTCCTTCCGGACAGCTCCACCGCCGCTGACAAAAGTGAAGACGAGTGGTTGCCCAGGGCCAAGCCCCAGGGGAGATCATAAGTATTCGGATACCAAAGTAACCCATAGGATTCCTTTGTCGCATTGCTTTCCCTAATCGCTGAATGTAATTACGCAGGCCGCCATGAGCCAACATCGAGGTATCATCGGACGGCTCCATGGGTTCGTCGGACATGGATAGCGATCCAGTCCCGACTGCCACCTCCCCTCATCCTGCCGACGACGCCGAGGTGTTGTCTCAAGAGGCACCGGATTGAGGGGAGACAGTCCCGGAGGCGCCTCAAGGCGACCTTCCGGACTCTAGGAGCAGAGGGGACGGGGCCCCTGAGAGCTCCGAGTTCGGCCCTCAGCCGAACACCACGCCAGAACCTCCAGCGGTTCCGGGCTCGGGCAGGCTGCCTCCTTCTAAGAGGGGTGAGACGCCTGTGCCGATGACCTCTGTCCATCCAGAGGCGCTGAACAATCTGTTGGAAGCGCTTTGCAGCGCTTCCATCGAGGAGGAGCACCACACTATCTTGAGTGCGGTGATCCAGAAGGTTTAGTCCGCCAAGAGCGGATTGACTGAAGCCTGTACTAGCCTTCTAACAGGCTTCGAGGTAAGTGTTTTAAAATGTAGTAGAAGTATTACCGCATAGATAGTAGCCCCTGATGCTTTGTTCGGTGTTCGCAAAGAAAAGCCGAACAGAGGATCAAATAATATCGTAGGAGTCTAATATAAGTATGTCAATATGCATATGCATGCTTCTCTGCTGGCGTCCACAGCACTAACTGCGGAGGTCGTTGTACTGAAGCAGGACCTCGATGGGTCCAAGAAAGAGCTCGGCCTTGTCAAGAGGCAGCTCGAGGAGAATGAAGGTAAGTAATACCCCGTCTATAGATATATGTATATAAAAAAAGGACGCGATTGAAAAATGACAGGATCATTGTATGTTTTGCCAGGGGCCACAACCGAGGTGGCGACCCTGAAGCGAGCGCTGACCAAGGCCGAAGATACAGCGGCCAAGGAGCGCACCGAGCGAGAGAGGAACGAGGCTCAGGTGGGCGAGATGCAGCAAGAGCTCCAGGCTCTCATGACGAAGCATGAGGCGTTGGAGCTTGACTTGAAGACGCGAGAGTCTGAGCTTGCCGCGGCCCGTGAGAGCGCGAAGAGTGCCAAGGCCAAGGCCGAGGCCCAAAAGGCCCTTCAGGAGATCGACGCGATGAAGAAGATAGCGGCGGGTAAGGCTTTCTATATGCAAAGCAAGCATGTAAAGGTGAATTGCCGATTACTTACCCGAATCCGGAGCTCTTCAGGAGCATTCGCAGATTTGCCCCGTAGTGTGTCCGATGCCGCACAATTCTACCAGGCCGAGGACGGAAGCTCGACGAAGAAGCTGTTCTGGTCTCAGTATGCTAAGGCCGAACATCCGGTGCCAATGAGCGACCAGCTGAAGCAGATGGCCGAGCTACATAAGGCGGCCGATCAGGTCATGAAGGGCTTCATAGTCCGGTTGTGGCCTGGCGACGCCCTTCCGAACAGCTTCTTCGGCCTGGTGAGGCGGCTTGTGGATGCCTGCCCTCGGCTGGGGGTCGTCAAGCGATCCGTCTGCATAGAAGGTGCACGCCGGGCTTTCGCCCATGTAAAAATGCAGTGGGTCAAGCTAGACGCCGTGAAGCTGATCAAGGAGGGGCCACCGGGGGGCAAGGAGCACCGCCACCCCGAGATGTACTACGAGAGTGTTCTGCCGGGTGCCCGTCTTATCGCGGATGAGTGTTCGCAAAATGTAATATTTGAATGAGACTTGCTCGTGTTGTCCTATATGTATGAAAACTTGTGTTATGTTCACTATGCAACGCTTGTTAGAATTTAAAATATTACCTTATGTTTGGCTATTTATCCAATCTGAGAGATGGCTAGTCCTCGGCTTCTGCCCCATGCCACTAGTGCTGGGGTGTTCAGGATAAACCTGAGCACTCTTGTTCCCATGTTTGGGTCCTTCGAGGGAGGTGCTCAGCACAACGAACAAGGCAACCGGACTAATAATGCATTATCACTCTCACTTAGCCATAGAATTCTATAATTTCAAATTTCGGCGAAGCTCCTGGTATTCGGAAGGCTGAATTCGTGGCGCGATACACGCCTGTAAGCCGGACGAAGCCGGCCCCTCGCCCTAAGCGGCATAACTCTTTAGGGACTCGAAAAACCTCGCCGAACAGCGACCAGTCTCTTGCCTTATCATGACAGTCAATTTTAGCTTTCTCTACTGAGGTGCTCGGCCCGGCAGAACCGGGGCATAATCGTAGTAGTTCTCCTAGCGCTACCTTAGCCGATAGAGCGGAACGTAAGGTACCAAAACATAGGAGCCGGGCAAACCCAACATTTGACCAAAGACATGATTCGGAGCTGATGCATATAATGCTATAAGTTCGGGGTGCTGCACTTGTGAAAGTGTTCGGACTTTTCACACCATATTGTGGGTACGTAAGCCCCTGGTGCATTAGCCGTACCAGAGTGTACGGTTGCAAGGCGTCATTAATGAACACATAGATATATATATATATATAACAAAAATGCAATAATAGTCGTAATGTCATGCATTGTATATTAAAAAATTGCATTAAAGCAGAGTGATACAGATAATGCAATAAGCAAAATAGTAGGACTATGTCCCTTCCAAGGGCGAGCTGAGGAATGATATGAAATATGTAATCAACCTGGGAATTCCATTGTATAACGTAGTTGCCTGGCTCCTTGGTTGTTGTATCATGTGTTCGACAATAGAGCTGCCGGACAGTGTTTCTAGAGATTAAAGTCCTGAAAGAAAAAGAAAAATAACCAAACAGGAAGCCCCTAGTGCGGTTTAGGCCGCGTTTTGGGGCATGTCGCAGTTGTGCCCCCCCCTCCCCACCTATGCCCATTGTATTTTTAATGCGTAATTATGTACGCGCGGCACGAATAACGCCGTTGGGTTGGGATTGGGGTGGCTGCCGTATTGCTACGTGAGCTCAGATCGTGCCAGGCGGTCTGTCTGCTGATTGCCTCGAGCGCGCTTGAAGGTGTCCGAGATTTGAAACACCAAACTGGTAGATTGCCTTGAGAGGCTGCTTTGCGCTTCTGCTACAAGGATCGCGGTGTGCTCCTCTGTTCGGAGAGAGCGCTCTGTGTTTCCATTGACTGTAATAACTCCGCGAGGTCCTGGCATCTTGAGCTTGAGGTATGCATAATGTGGTACTGCATTGAATCTAGCGAATGCGGTTCGTCCGAGCAGTGCGTGATAACCACTGCGGAATGGTACTATATCGAAGATTAACTCTTCGCTTCGGAAGTTATCCGGGGATCCGAAGACCACTTCCAGTGTAATTGAGCCTGTGTAGTGGGCCTCTACACCTGGAATGACGCCTTTAAAGGTCATTTTTGTGGGTTTGATCCTTGGGGGGTCTATACCCATTTTGTGCACTGTGTCCTGATAAAGCAGGTTCAGGCTGCTGCCGCCATCCATAAGGACTCGAGTGAGGTGAAATCTGTCGATGATTGGGTCTAGGACCAGTGTGGCGAATCCGCCATGATGGATACTAGTTGGGTGGTCCCTGCGATCGAAGGTGATCCGACAGGAGGACCAAGGGTTGAACTTTGGGGCGACTGGCTCCAACGCATATACGTCCCTGAGCGCACGCTTCCGCTCCCTCTTGGGGATGTGGGTTGCGTATATCATATTCACCGTCCGCACTTGTGGGGGAAACCTCTTCTGTCCTTCAGTGTGCGGCTGCCGGGGTTCTTCCTCATCATCGCTATGCAGCCCCTTGTCCTTATTTTTGGCAATTAACTTGCCGGCCTGCTTGAACACCCAACAATCCCTGTTGGTGTGATTGGCTGGCTTGTATGGGGTGCCGTGTATTTGACACGAGCGATCAAGTATACGGTCCAAGCTGGACGGACCCGGCATACTTTGTTTGAATGGCTTTTTCCGCTGACCGGGTTTGGAGCCTTTGAATCCGGCATTGACTGTCGTATCCTCAGTACTTTCGCTATTAATGCGGCGCTTATGCTTGTTGCGACGTGACATGCTGTTGCCGTCCTTGGTATCTGAGGTACCATGGTTCTTTGATATGTTATTACTGCGAGCCAACCAGCTGTCTTCTCCCGCACAAAAGCGGGTCATCAGCGTCGTGAGAGCTGCCATAGATTTCGGCTTTTCCTGACCAAGGTGCCGGGCTAGCCACTCGTCTCGGATGTTGTGCTTGAAAGCCGCTAAGGCCTCCACATCCGGACAGTCGACGATTTGATTTTTCTTTGTAAGGAACCGAGTCCAGAATTGCCTGGCCGACTCTTCTGGCTGCTGAATTATGTGGCTCAAGTCATCGGCGTCTGGTGGTCGCACATAAGTGCCCTGAAAGTTGTCGAGGAATGCGGCTTCCAGATCTTCCCAACAGCTAATGGAGTCCGCTGGCAAGCTATTAAGACAATGTCGCGCTGGTCCTTTGAGTTTTAGTGGGAGGTACTTGATGGCATGTAAGTCATCACCGCGGGCCATCTGGATGTGGAGGAGGAAGTCCTCAATCCATAATGCGGGATCTGTTGTGCCGTCGTATGATTCAATGTTTACAGGTTTGAAACCTTCTGGGAATTGATGTTCCATTACTTCGTTTGTGAAGCATAAGGGGTGTGCGGCGCCTCTGTATTGGGCTATATCGCGACGCAGCTCGTATGGGTCCTGCCCACTGTGTTCGGCCCGGCCGGATTTGCTTTTACTGTATCCGGCATGACGTTTACCGTCTCGTAGAGTGGTGCGCCCTCGTGATCCGTTGATCAATCTTGAATGCTTTGCTTTGTCCTCCAATATGTTTCGCAGGTCTGGCGTATCTCCCCATGCCTTTTTATTTGGATGGCGTTGGGGTGGAGGCTGAGCTTTTGGCTGGAATGCCTCTCTATCGCGGCCACGAGGTGGCCGATCAGCCGTATCATACGCTTCTTCCTCCAATCGGGGTAGTAACCTGCGCCTTGGGTAACTCTTGGGGGGACGCTCGAGTTTATATTCCTCGGCCGCGAGGACTTCAGTCCATTTGTCAGCTAGCAGATCTTGATCAGCTTGGAGCTGCTTCTGCTTTTTCTTCAGGCTATTTGCCATGGCCATAAGCCTGCGCTTGAAGCGCTCTTGTTCGACGGGATCCTCTGGTACGGCGAATTCATCGTCGCCGAGGCTTGCCTCGTCTTCGGAAGGGACATGTAATTGTCATCCTCCTCCTCTCCGCCAGTCGCTCTCTCAGGAGAGCTGGCTCCTTCATCCTCCTGCTCTAAATCTTGCTGGAGGGGATTGTTGTTGTCTTCGGCGCTATCCGGAGTGTTATTATCTCCTATGACGGTATCACCACTTTTGATTGGCGAGACTTAGAGCGGCGCCGCTGACGTTGGCGCTTGGGTTGCTTCTTGGAGGGGTCATCCTCTGCTATCTCGTCGCCGTTGCCTTCATTGGGTGTATCCACCATGTATATGTCATACGAGGAGGTGGCTTTCCAGTGCCCTATAGGTGCTGGTTCATGTTCGTCTCCTACATCGTCGTCCATACCGTCGATGTCTTCGGAGTCAAAGTCGAGCATGTCGGTTAAAACATCGACAGTGGCTACAAAGTGGGTGGTGGGTGGGCGTCGAATTTCTTCGTCGTCCGCATCCCAATCCTGTTGGCCATAATCCGGCCAGGGCTCTCCTGACAAAGAGAGAGACTTTAGTGAATCCAGAATGTCGCCGAAGGGCGAGTGCTGAAAGATATCCGCAGCGGTGAATTCCATGATCGGCGCCCAATCGGATTCGATTGGCAGGGGCGCGGATGGTTCGGGGTCCGGAAGAGAGTCCGGCACCTTGGAGTCACGGGCTGCGTACAGGATTATGCTGGTATTTGGCTCAATCACTGTCGAGACTGCAGACCCTGAGGCGGTGTCTAGCCACCCGTCCTCGATTGGCGCAGCTGGCTCCAAGCTAAGGATCGGAGCTGATGTGGGCGCGGCCTCCGGGGTACCGTCCGGTGGCAGAGCTAGGTCATACCCATCGTGACAGTGTGGCGCGCCCGGCTGTGGCTCGAATCCGTCGAAGATCAAGTCCCCACGGATGTTGGCCGTGTAATTCCAACTTCCAAATCTGACCTGATGGCCAGGGGCGTAGCTTTCAATCTGCTCCAGATGGCCAAGCGAATTAGCCCGCAGTGCAAAGCCGCCGAATACGAAGATCTGTCCGAGGAGAAAAGTCTCACCCTGGACTACATCGCTGTCGATGATAGTTGGAGCCATCAAGCCTAACGGCGACGACACAAAGGAACTCTCAATGAAAGCACCAATGTCGGTGTCAAAACCGGCGGATCTCGGGTAGGGGGTCCCGAATTGTGCGTCTAGGCCGGATGGTAACAGGAGGCAAGGGACACGAAGTTTTACCCAGGTTCGGGCCCTCTTGATGGAGGTAAAACCCTACGTCCTGCTTGATTAATATTGATGATATGGGTGTTACAAGAGTAGATCTACCACGAGATCAGAGAGGCTAAACCCTAGAAGCTAGCCTATGGTATGATTGTATGTTGTGATTGTTGTCCTATGGACTAAAACCCTTCGGTTTATATAGACACCGGAGAGGGTTAGGGTTACACAAGGTCGGTTACAAAGGAGGTGATATCCATATACATATTGCCTAGCTTGCCTTCCACGCCAAGTAGAGTCCCATCCGGACACGAGACAAAGTCTTCAATCTTGTATCTTCATAGTCTAGCAGTCCGGCCAATGGAGATAGTCCGGCTGTCTGGAGACCCCCTAATCCAGGACTCCCTCATACACCAACTCATTAATAGGACCATTAAGGAAAGCACTCTTCACATCCATTTGTTGCAACTTGAAGTTATGATGAGAAGCATAAGCAATCAACAAACGAAGAGATTCAAGGTGAGCAACGGGAGCAAAGGTTTCACCATAGTCGATACCCTCGACTTGGGAGTAGCCTTGGGCTACCAAGAGAGCCTTGTTGCAGACAATAATTCCATGAGCATCTTGCTTGTTCTTGAATATCCACTTGGTTCCAATGACATTATGGTTCCCCGTTGGACTTGGCACCAATCTCCACACCTTGTTGTGCTCGAAGTTGTTGAGTTCTTCATGCATGGCATTAAGCCAATCTGGATCTTCGAGCGCCTCATAGACCTTTTGGGGTTCAACACAAGAGACAAATGTGTGATGTTCACAATAGTTTGCCAATTGTCTACGAGTGCCTACCCCCTTTCATATGCTTCCAAGCACATTTGTCATGAGATGACCCTTGGTAGATAGCTTGGATGCAATCTTGGCGGCACGACGCTCCAATTCCTCCTCAAGAGAGAGTTGAGGAGCGGTTACTTGATCATCTTGAGCGTCGTCTTGAGCTTGTTGTTGATCTTGAACTTGCTCGGAGGGGAGAACTTGACCTTGGGCATCACTTGATGGTTCAACGCCATCTTGAGGTTGATCTTGCCCTTGGTATTGTTCATGAGGTTGAGGGCCTTCACTTTGTTATTCGAAAGTGTGTGGGTCTTGGGTTGGTGATGGTTCCACTTGAGTAGAACATTGTCCTTCTCCTTCGGCCACAAGGGGTTCCTCAATGGGTAGGATAAAACCAACACCCATTCTTCTTATGGCTTGGGGAGGAATTTCATCACCTACATCACAAGTACCACTTTGCTCCACTTGGGAGCCATTATTCTCATCAAACTCCATGTTACACGTCTCCTTAATAAGTCTCATGGACTTATTGAGGACACTGTAAGCATGTGAGTATGTAGCATAACCAACAAATATGCCCTCATGGGCTCTAGCCTCAAATTTAGACAAACGAACACCTTTCTTGAGAATGAAACACTTACACCCGAACACCTGGAAGTACTTGAGGTTGGGCTTGTTACCGGTGAGTATCTCATATGGAGTCTTTTTCAAGCCTTTGCGGAGGTAGAGCCGATTGGATGCATGACATGCGGTGTTGATGGCTTCGGCCCAAAAGTTGTATGGAGACTTGAACTCCGCCATCATGGTTCTTGCCGCATCCATCAACGTCCGGTTCTTCCTCTCTGCTACACCATTTTGTTGAGGGGTGTAAGGTGCGGAATATTGATGTTTGACCCCCTCATCACTAAGAAACTCATCCAAGGTGTAGTTCTTGAACTCGGTGCCATTGTCACTTATTATTGTCAAGATCTTTACATTGTGTTGACGTTGAGCTTCATTTTCAAAGTCAATGACGGTTTTTTCGGTCTCACTCTTCCTCTTGAAGAAGTACACCCAAGTGTATCTTGAATAGTCATCCACAATCACCAAGCAATACTTTCTACCCCCAAGACTATCAAAGGATGGAGGCCAAAAGGGATCCAAGTGAAGGAGCTCCAAAGGCCTCTTTGAGTAAATGATAGTCGTGGGAGGGTGAGCCTTCTCATGTAGCTTTCCTTCAATGCAAGCACTGCAAGCACGATCTTTGGCAAAACTAACATTTGTTAGTCCACGTACATGGTCCCCCTTGAGAAGACTTTTCAAAGATCTCATATTGACATGGGCTAAACAGCGATGCCAAAGCCATCTCACATCAACTTTAGCCATTAGGCATGTCGCGGTCTTAGTGGGTCGCTCCGAAAAGTTAATCACATAGAGACCATTCTCGACATGCCCAACAAAGGCTACTTTAAGAGACTTGCTCCACAAGAGGGCCATGGTATAAATATCAGAGAAAGTGCCAAAGCCCATGATTGCAAGTTGACGAACGGAAAGTAAATTGTATGCAAGGGACTCAACAAGCATGACCTTCTCGATCATGAGATCATGAGAAATGACAACCTTGCCAAGCCCCAATACCTTAGAGGATGAGGCATCACCCCACTCGACGTTGTTCGGCATAGGTGGAATCTTTTGCACGTCCACCACCAAGTCCTTGCTTCCGGTCATATGATTAGAGGCTCCACTATCGAGCAACCATGATACCCCACCGGAAGCAAACACCTACAAGAGATCAATGCTTGGTTTTAGGTATCCATTTTGTAATGTGTCCTTTGATGTTAGTGAGAAGGGTCTTAGGAACCCAAATGGACCATTCAATGTACTCATAAGGAGAACCAACAAATTTAGCATAAACATGCCCATCACTAGCATGGCATAACACATAGGAAGGGTTAAAGTCGCCGGCGTTGTTGGAAGGGGTGGCATTGCCCTTCTTGACACCACCACCCTTCACATTCTTCTTATTCTTCTTAGAGGCACCCTCTCCCTCTTTGACAAAAGTTTGCATGAGAGGAGGAGGTCATTTGGCCTTGTCATTCTTCTTCTTGTTCTTGGACTTGGGTGCAAACACAATCCCTTCCTTGGCCACAACTTCCTTTTGATTGCTCAAAATATCGTTGAGGTTCTTCTCACCTTGTATGCACGACACAAGGCTTTTCTCAAGTTGCTCCTTCAACTTTGCATTCTCCTCAACAAGATGCACATGCTCACAACAAGGGTTAGTAGCATTTGCATCATAAATTAAAACCATATGAGGAAAAGTGGCTTTCTCCTTGGTTAGCCTCACTTGGAGTTGATCATGAGACTCTTTAAGGCTAGCATGAGTACTCTTCAAGGCCTTGTGATCCTTGTCAATGATATCAAACTCCTCCTTGAGTCTAGCAAGATCAACACCAAGTTTGGCCTTCTCGGAATTTAGCACACGAGACACAACAAGAGCATGATCAAGATCTTTCTTTAATTTGGCATGGTCATCGTTGTGAGACTCTCAAGAGCCAAGTGATGACCACGCTCTTCCTCAAGGGCATTAGAGAGATCTGATATCTCATCGGCATAGTCACGATTATGCCCCTCCATCTTAGAGATGGTATCTCCGTGAGCCTCAATCATGTCATTGGCTTCACCAAGTTGTTCCAAGAGAGCAACGAAGTGCTTCTTGGATTTACCCTTAAGCTTACTCATAAAAGACTCAAACTCATTTTCCTCCATGTTGGACCCCCACTTTCATCAATGCAATCCGTCTAAGAAGGATGAGTAATGATAGTAGTTTTGATGTTAGGGGTTACCTTGTTGGTGGCTTTATCCATGAGGCACTTGGCGGTGATGTTCTCATTGGGTGAGTCGAAGAGGGATGTCCGGGGTGTTGTTGCAATGGCCACGGAGGCCATGGCAACCGTCTCGCCATCTTCATCATCATCATGCTCATTGTACTCTTCTTGTGCCACCAATCCCTTGGGAGGAGCCTTCTTGGTGAAGAGGTTCTTGTTGGGGAAAGACTTGGCCTTGTCCTTCCGGATGAGTTTGCCACCATTGTCTTCCCTCTTCTCATAGGGGCACTCCGCAACAAAGTGGCTCACATTGCCACAATTGTAGCAAGTCCTCACACGTTGCTTGCCCTTGACGCCACTTGAGTTGCTCTTGTTGAAGTTGGGCCTTGAGTTCTTCTTGCTCCAAAATTGTCTTAAAGCGAGAGCCATGTGCTCATGATAATCATATTTTGTATCCTCGGGGTTGCTCTCCTCTTCTTCCTCTTCCTCCTCTTATTCCACACTAGCCTTGGCCTTCAAAGCAAGATTGGGCTTCTTGGCTCTTTGAGAATGCAATGCCGCATTGTTGGCAGTCTTGTCCAAGATACTCATTGCCACAAACTCATCCAGCACTTCGCTTGAGGACAAGGTGTGGAAGTCCGGCCTTTGTTGGATGACAGAGGACATGGCCTTATGGTAAGTCATCATGGCTTTGAGAAATTTCCGCTTGATCCAATTGTCACTTTTATCCTTGCTCCCATGATCTGGAGTGAGACCACGAGTGTGGTTAGTCTCCGGTAGAGCTCACGAGGTTCTTCACCTTCATTCATAGCAAATTCATCGGCTTCATCTTGCACCACTTCATAGTTGGAGCGTTGAATGCTTGCGCTTCCCTTGTAAAGGGAAACAACATGGTGACATGCTTCCTTTGCCACGATGAATGGTCGGAGATGCACAATATCTTCGGGAGGGATTGCATCTTGGATGATGAAGAGAGCATTCTCGTTGAATTGATTATCCGTGGCTTCTCTTGGGGTGAAGTTGCTTGGGTCATGCAGATAGAAACCTTGCTCAATGATTCTCCAAAGGTTAGTATTCACATGATTTAAATGACGTTAAAAGCGATATACCCAAGCGTCAAAATCCTCATTTTTCACAATCTTAGGAGGAGAACCGGTATGATTTAAATGAGTGGAGGGAATTGGTCCTTCATAGGTAAGTGGAGGTTCCACATGGGCAAAGAGGCCATTTCCACTTTTACCACTAGACAAAGGAACTTTATCACTAGAGGCTTCCCCTTGTCGGAGTTAGCAACCATCACCTTGTTAGTGAGATCAACCACTTCCAATGGTGCGGTGGATAATTTAAGACCATCAAGAAAATCCATAAGCACGCCTTTGACCTTGGCCATCATGGAGGTTTTAAATGTGTCCAAGGCCACATTGAGTTCCTCGCGTGAGACCGAGATTCCCCCATCGGCCGCAGACGAGGACGGAATCACACCGGGGTGCTCCTCCTCACCGTCTACAGTGTCAACCATAGTCTTCGGACGGCAAAATCCTTAATAAAGAGACGAGGCTCTGATACCAATTGAAAGGATCGATATAGTTGACTAGAGGGGGTGAATAGGCAACTAACAATTTTTAGCTTTTCTTTACCAATTTAAACTTTGCATCAAAGTAGGTTGTCTAGATATGCAACTAGGTGAGCAACCCATATGATGCAACAACAATAAGTAAACAAGCAAGCAAGGGAAGTAACACAAGATAAGCTTGCACGAGTAAAGGGATGAGATAACCAAGAGTGGAGTCGGTAAAGACTAGGATGTGTTACCGAAGTTCCTTCCCTTCGAGAGGAAGTATGTCTTCGTTGGAGCGGTGTGGAGGCACAATGCTCCCCAAGAAGCCACTAGGGCCACTGTATTCTCCTCACGCCCTCACACAATGCGGGATGTCATGATTCCACTATTGGTGCCCTTGAAGGCGGCGACCGAACCTTTACAAACAAGGTTGGGGCAATCTCCACAACTTAATTGGAGGCTCCCAACAACACCACGAAGCTTCACAATGGAGTATGGCTCCGCGGTGACCTCAACCGTCTAGGGTTCTCAAACACCCAAGAGTAACAAGATTCGCGAGGGATTAGTGGGGGAATCAAATATCTCTTGGTGGATGTGTAGATCTAGGCCTTCTCAACCAATCCCTAGGAGATCAACAAGTTTGATCGACTAGGGAGAGAGATCGGGCGAAAATGGAGCTTAGAGCAACAATGGAGCTTGGAGGGGGAAGGGGTAGTCAACTCGGAGAAGAAGACACCCCTTATATAGTGAAAGAACAAATCCAACCATTATCCACTTAACCAGCCCGCGACCTGCGGTACTATAGCACCAAACAAGCGGTACTGTCGCAACGGCTCACGGTACTACCGTGGTGAACCGCGGTACTACCGCTGCCACCGTAGGGCCTAAGACAAGTCCCGAAGCGCTAAGGCAAGGAGCGGTAGAACCGCTGGCGCGGTACTACCACGCCCCCTTGCGGTACTACCGCAAGGCAGGAATGGACTATGCCGGGAAGGCACAGACATATAAAATTACATCCGTGACTACTTCTGCTGAGTTTTGATCCAAGAAAAAATCCGACATGGTACTACCGTAGACCTGGAGCGGTACTACCGTGTAGGGCGCGGATGTAAAAAATTACATCTGCCCCTACTACCACTCATGCTGCTAAGCCTGGCCAGAGCACACGGTACTACCGCGCACATGGAGCGGTACTACCGCGTAGGGCACGGATGTAAAAAATTACATCCGCCCCTACTACCGCACTAGCAGCAGCGCCTGGCCTGAGGCCATGGTACTACCACTCCCAAGGTGTGGTACTACCGTGAGTACTTGCGGTACTACCATGCTAGAGGCCGGTACTACCGCAAGGGCCTGCGGTACTACCGCTCCGAGGAGTAGTACTACCGCATGCCCCAGTTCAGCAACACTAGGAGACCTTCATTTTGCATAGACAAGGAGAGACGGAGGATGCTCCAAAGAGTCAAAGGAACAGTAGTGCAAAAGGAGTAGACGTGTATGTGATGATTCCACCCAAACTTTTCCAAAGCGGACCCCCTCTTAATAGTACGGCTTTCCTATGACTCAAATCCACCGAAAAGAAACGTAGAGAAATGGCGTCTTCAATAGTCTTCGAGGGGCACCAAATCTTCTTATGCCTAGTCATGATATGTCTGAAATACTCCATGCACATGATTAGTCCGCAAGAGCATTGTCATCAATCACCAAAACAACTAAGGGATAAATATGCCCTTACAGTTTGCCACCCGGGCTCAAAGGGATCATTATGTTATTCATGCTAGAAACTTCCGTGTGCAGCCACAAGCCATTATGGGCTCTGGCATAGTTGCGTATGTTGTGTGACCTTTTATAGTGGTAGACTAGCAGATGTAGGGGATGTAGGTGGTACTGTCCACCCATCATAACGAGCTAACACTTCTGAAAGACTGTGTCTCGGTCATTCGTTTCTCAAACATCATGTAGTGCGAGAAATTCAACGGAGGAGATCGAGTCTTGTGGGGAAAAGTGCACAAACCTCTGCAGAGTGTACAAACTAATCATGGTTAGCTGTGTCCCCAGTTATGGACATCTTGAGTATCTGGTGCTTGAATCATTATGTTGATCTCATCACTTTACTTAATTATTTTGTTGGGTTATTGATTATTAATTTGGGATTGAGATGGGGTTACCATTCTCAATGTTTTCAACAAACTCTGTAGTTAAATATAATATATTCCTTTGCTGTAGGGAAAAACTAGCTTTACACAAAAATAACCATAGAGCCTCCACCAGCCATATATGCATATAGTTATAG
Source organism: Triticum aestivum (assembly GCF_018294505.1). NCBI lineage: Eukaryota > Viridiplantae > Streptophyta > Magnoliopsida > Poales > Poaceae > Triticum > Triticum aestivum. The sequence continues at coordinate 267,749,835 of NC_057806.1, forward strand.
TTGTTTCATGTTCATTGCTCTATAGTGTTATTTTGCCAGCATATTCCATCTGCTGGGCTACACAGCCTGCAACGTATTATGTTGCAGAGTTTTCAGATGAAGAGCAAGGTGTGCTAGGTCGTTGTCGTGCACTCAGCTATGCTATTGGAGTTGATGGGCTCATTTACCTACGAAGTTTCCGCTGTTATCTTATTTAGATGGCCTTAAGCCATATTATTGTAATAAGTACTCTCTTTGAGTTATTCGATGTAATAAGTGTGTGATTGCACTCTGTTATAAATCCTCGAGTACCATGTGTGTCAGCATTACAGATCCAGGGATGACACTTATACACAGAGATTTGACCATCTGAGGTTGGATCGCTACAAGATGGTATCAGAGCACACGCTGACTATAGGACGCGACCACTAAGAAAAGCCATAGGACACTCTTATCTACTCATTTCTGACTCTTCTCCATTTTCTACTCTATAGATGGCGGACCCAATGAACAAGTTTGCTCAACTGAATGAAGACACCCCACCGTGGGACTATCGCATGATGGTTTCAAGTTCTTAGAGGGCAGCTTCGAAGGGCTCAAGGGATACGTTGTGGGCCGGATGACCAAGAATCATCGCGGCAAGCTCTACATCGGCGATGAAGGCTGGGGCCCTAAGGCCGGTTCAATTGAGTATGGATATCGGGTCCCCTTCGGCGGTATTCACGTCTTCATTGGCAAGATCGGTGAACCGGGCCCTGAGCCGGACATCTGCACCGATATCGTCGAAACGGCTCAACATGCGAGATCCGCCTGGGTTCAGCCTGCCATGAAGCGTGCCTTCGTGGGAGTCATCCACGGAGTGGAATCCGAGGATAGATCAGTATCTGGTGGTGAAACCGTCGTTTACTCTAATGACGAGTCATCTACCGGAGAGACCGAGTCATTGTACCAACTACAAGATGGCCGGTTTGGGGGCTGTTCCGACGGCGACAGTATTCCGGACCCCCTTGATCCGTCGAGCCGAGTTGTGATCTTCATGGCCAGTACGCAGTCAGCGCAGCATTCTTCAACCGCAGCAGCAATGATCTCCGGTTCAGCAGCAGCGACAACAGCTGGGGCAGGAGGCCCTGCTCCATCGCCGGCTCAGGTTTTGTCCGATTTGTTCAACGCTTTGGCAACACTACTGGCGGCTGAAGTTAATGCAGCGAATCAGGATCAGCATAACACAGAAGTCACGAAAGTAAGAGATCAGATAACTCAAGCCAAGGCAGATCTAGCAGCCGAGAACACCAGAATGGCTGCGGAGCGGGCCGAGTTGGATGCACAAGCTTATCGGCTTATGTTGGATCAGAACGCATCAAATGATGTAATGAGGAGAAGGTACCGGTCCCACCAGCCTCTGGTTTATGAGCCAAGGAATCTCTTTGACCATGCCAGGAGCAGGAACCAGCAACCAACCAATGGTAAACCGGGTAGAAGCACCTAGAACGGGGGCGCCGGTTCAGTCGCGCCTTGTGGATCCGCCTCGTCAGAATATCCCGTCCCAGCACGTGTAAATGCCTCTGGGTCATTACTCCAACCCCCTGGATAACATAGTCGCCGTCGCTTCACGATTGGTAGCCCTCCCAGTCGAAGGTGAGTCCCCCGTAGTGGTTGAGACGCAACAGGCTAGGGAGCTCCTTCACACAAATTTGACTCAGCAGCAGGCGTACTCATACAGCCGTGAGAGGATTCATTCTGCCCCCCGCCCAAGCCGGAGTTACAACAGGCACTTTGATGAACCGGCCATGTCAAGCAGTGTGTGGGACCGTAACCCGCCTCGAGGGCATAATCCGGTAGGTGGTGGTACTAATGCTCAGGCTTTGGTGGATCAGGGCAGAGCGCATCGAGAAGCCGAGTTAGCGGCGCAGTACACGGCCCGTCAGCTTACTCTGGTTCGTCCAACAACTTCGGTGGAGCCAGGAGTTACCTCCAGCTCTTTGGGGGTACCGTGTCTCGTCCCGGCTCTACGTAATGTATGGTTGCCAAGGATTTCAAAGGACCCCGCAAAGTGCCCAATTATACTGCTGATTTACCCCCTGAGTCATGGATCGAAAGCTATGAGATGGCAATGGAGATGCTGGATGTGGATGATGCGGCCTGTTCTAAATACTTCACCATGATGTTGGAAGGAACAGCTTGCACTTGGCTGAAAAGTTTGCCAGCTAACTCCATCGGGTCGTGGGCTGCGTTAAAGGCCCGGTTTATCCGGAATTTCAAGGACACGTGCAAGCAGCCCATGTCAATTGAAGACGCCACCTGTGTCCAAGAAGAAGGTGAATCGACAACTCATTGGGTGCGCCGGGTTTCGGAAATCTTGCATTCATCGGACCGCATTAACGCTGATACATCGGTCTTAACATTGGAGGGCAATTGCCGGTTCATGCCTTTGAAGCTAAAATTGGGAAGGCTCAAGCGTCACTGCAATGACATGGGAATGCTTATGGCAGCTCTGGTTAAGTATGCCGACTCTGATAGTACCAAGGACCCCAATTCTGATGATGAAAATCCGGGGAAGGGAAAGAAGAGTGGCGGTAATAAGGGGCAGCAGCATAACCCGATAGGTCATGGAAACAACGGTAAGCGCAAAGCAGATAACAGTTTGGATTTTGTAGCTAACACCAACATGCAGAATAACAATCAGCGTCGCAAGGGTAAACCGCCCCCGCGGGGTGGAGGGTCAAGTGTCAATCTTGAGCGCTTGTTAAACCAGCCCTGCCCAAGGCACGGGACGCGAGAGACACCAACCACGCACCTTTGGAAGGATTGCTTTATTATGCGGGAGTTCAAAAACCCGGATCTTTTCCAATACAATCATGGACCGCCTAGCGGTTCGGGAGGCGGTTCTCATGGGCCGGGTTATGGTCGAGGCAGTTCTGGTTCAGGATTTCAAGGCAACCAGGGCGGACATAGTAGTCAAGGCGGTCAGGGCAACCAGGGTGGTTATAATCATCAGGGGAGTCAGCAGCAGCAGCAATCAGGTTACCAGAGCAATCCAAAGCAGATGAATAGTGGGCAATATCATGTCTTCACCACTAACTTACGCAAGCGCGATCAGAAGCTTCATAAAAGGGCAGTAAACTCCGTTGAACCGGCAGTGCCCCGTTATCTGCGTTGGTCTGAACAACCCATTTTGTGGAGTCGAGAGGATCATCCACTCCGGGTTGATAATCCAGGTCATCTGGCATTGGTGGTGGCACCTCATGTTGGGGGTACAAGTTCACCAAGGTCCTCATGGATGGAGGGAGCAGTATCAATATCCTTTATTATGAAACCTTTCGTCGTATGGGGTTGACAGATAAAAATCTTAAACTGTCAAACACTATTTTCCATGGTGTGGTACCTAGTAAATCGGCATATCCAGTTGGTAAGATAGCTCTGGAGGTTGCTTTTGGAGATGATCATGATTCAATATCAGAGACATTGACTTTTGAAGTGGTGAAAATCAAGAGCCCATATCATCCCCTGTTTGGAGGGCGGCTTATGCTAAGTTCATGGCAAGGCCATGTTATGTTTATCTGTAGCTCAAGATGCCGGGTCATAAGGGGACCATCATAGTAGATGAGAGCCGTAAGATTGCTTTGGAATGTGAAGAAGGTGATGCGGCCTATGCTGAGTCGGTTTGTGCAACAGAGGAGTTGAAGTTCTACAAGGACAATGTTGATCCGGTAGATATGACTTCTCTGAAAAAGCCAACTACAGAGCATGATCTGGCCTTGAAGTTTAAATCGGCTGATGAGACTAAGCTGGTTGACTTTGTTCCTGGCGATTCGTCCAAGCAATTCAGCATCAGTGCTAACCTGGATCCGAAATAGAAAGGCGCGCTCATCGAGTTCATTCGTGAGAACCGGGACATCTTTGCATGGAAACCTTCTGACATGCCAGGTGTGCCGAGGGAACTCGCTGAGCACACTCATAATATTGATCCTAAGTTTAAATCGGTCAGGCAGTTTCTCCGTCGCTTCAATGAAGAAAGGCACAAGGCTATTGGTGAGGAGGTAGCCCAGCTCTTGGCTGCAGGGTTTATTGTGGAGGTTTTTCACCCTGAGTGGTTAGCTAACCCGATGCTAGTACTTAAGAAGAATGACACTTGGCGTATGTGTGTGGACTACACAGATTTGAACAAGGCTTGTCCAGCTGATCCCTTTGCTCTTCCTCGTATTGATCAAATCATTGATGCTATGGCGGGTTGTGAGCATTTGAGCTTTCAGGATGCTTATTCTGGTTATCATCGGATCAAAATGGTAGTTAAGGACCATGAGAAGACAGCTTTTATAACTCCTTTTGGATCCTTCTGCTATGTATCTATGCCTTTTGGGCTCAAGAGTGCCCAGGCGACTTATCAGCGTTGTGTGCAGAATTGTCTTCATGACTAGATTGGGCGCAATGTTCATGCTTATGTGGATGATATTGTGGTGAAGTCCAAAAGGGAGGTGACGTTGATAGCTGACTTGAAGGAAACCTTTGACAATCTTTGGGTCTATAAGATGATTCTTAATCCGGTCAAGTGTGTTTTTGGTGTTCCGGCAGGCAAGCTCTTGGGTTTTCTAGTGTCTAACAGGAGTATTGAAGCTAATCCAGAAAAGATCAAAGCTATTACGTCTTTGGCTAAACCGGCATGTATCAACGATGTTCAACGTCTGGCGGGCCGTATCGCAGCATTGAGCCGGTTTATCAGCCGTTTGGGAGAGAAAGCAATCCCTCTATATCAGATGATGAAAAAGACAGATAATTTTGTCTGGAGTGATGTTGCTAATGCGGCGTTTGAGGACTTGAAAAAGCAGTTAGCTGAGCCACCTATCCTTGTTGCTCCGGTCGATAAAGAGTCGTCGTTGTTATATGTGGCTGCTAATGCCCGGGTTGTTGGTGTGGCCATTGTGGTGGAGCGCAAGGAAGCTGGGAAGGAGTATCCGGTTCAATGGCCGGTTTATTATATCAGTGAGGTACTTATTGAGTCTAAGCAGAGGTACCCACATTGGTAGAAGCTGGTGTATGGAGTTTTTTGGCAAGCTGGAAGCTCAAGCAGTATTTTCAAGGTCATCCCATCACGGTGGTCAGTTCTGTCCCTTTGGGAGATATAATCCAAAACAGGGAGGCAACTGGCCAAGTTGCCAAGTGGACTATTGAGCTTGGACCTCACAGGTTAAAATATGTGCCTCGTACGGCAATCAAGTCCCAAGCACTGGTGGATTTTATCAATGACTGGACAGAGTTACAGGCACCGAAAGAAAAGCTGGATCATACTTATTGGACTATTCATTTTGATTGGTCCAGGCAATTGGAGGGCTCGGGGGCTGGAGTCATGTTAACTTCCCCACGAGGTGACAAGTTTTGTTATGTTCTCTGTTTAATGTTCCCTTGCACTAACAATGCATCTGAATATGAGGCTTTACTCCATGGTCTTTGAATGGCTAAGGAGATGAATCTAAGCCGGGTTAAGTGCTTTGGTGACTCAGACCTGGTGGCTCAACAAGTATCTGGTACTTGGGATTCCAAGGACCCACTCATGGCAGCGTATCGTCGAGAAGTAGATATTGTTGCAGGTCACTTCAAGGGTTATCAAGTTGACCATGTGGACCAGCGAAAGAATGAAGCGACAGATGCTTTAAGCCGTTTGAGTTCCCAACGTAAACCGGTTCCACCCAATGTTTTTCTGGATGTTTTGCATAACCCGTCGGTCAAGCTACCTACAGAGGAGGATTTGGCTGTTCCTGACCCGGAGGCTCAGTTAGTGGCAGCTCTTCATGTTATCCCGGATTGGACAGTTCCATATTTGGCGTATATGAACCGGGGCGAGTTACCGGAGCATGAAACTTTGGCCAGGTAGATAATCCGGCGATCCAAGTCAATGACCATTATCAATGGGGAATTGCATCATTGCAGTGTAACAGGGGCGTTTCAGCATTGCGTATCCCCTGAAGAAGGTTGTGAGATTTTGCGTGAGATCCACGAAGGAGATTGTGGTCACCACGCCGGTTCAAAGTCCTTGGTAGCTAAAGATTTTCGTCACTAAATTCTATTGGTTGACGGCTCATGCTGATGCTGAGGACTTGGTAAAAGGTGTGATGGTTGTCAGAAGTTTTCACGCTGAGCACATGTTCCGGCTCAAGAATTGAGGATGATTCCAATCACTTGGCCGTTTGCAACTTGGGGGCTGGATATGGTTGGGCCCTTTAAGAGGTCCAAGGATAAGAAGACCCACCTTTTGGTGGTGGTTGATAAGTTCACTAAGTGGGTGGAGGCAGAGCCAGTCAGTAAGTGTGATGCAGCCACGGCGGTTCAATTCATCAAGAAGGTGATTTTTCGGTTTGGTTTTCCACATAGCATCATAACTGATAATGGCACTAATCTGTCCAAGGGTGCTATGGAAGAATTTTGTCAACGTGAGCACATCCGGCTTGACGTGTCATCAGTGGCTCACCCCCAATCTAATGGTCAAGCGGAGAGAGCCAATCAAGAGATCCTAAGAGGCATCAAGCCCCGTCTTATGGTTCCTTTAAAGCGGACGCCGGGTTGTTGGGTGGAGGAGTTACCTTCTGTGTTATGGAGCATCAATACTACACCCAACAGATCTACGGGTTATACACCTTTCTTCATGGTTTACGGAGCAGAGGCGGTCCTTCCTAGTGGCATCCGTCATGACTCACCCCGTGTGGCGGCTTATGTTGAAGCTGACAATGGGAAGGCACGTAAGGAAGCACTTGACCTGTTAGATGAGGAGCGTGATATTGCAGCGGCGCGCTCAGCGATTTATCAGCAAGATCTGTGTCGTTATCATAGTCATCGGGTTAAAACCAGAATGTTTCAAGAAGGTGATCTAGTGCTCTGGCTCATCCAGGACCAGACTGATATGCACAAGTTATACCCGCCTTGGGAAGGACCTTTGGTGGTCAGCAAGAATCTGCACAACGGGTCATACTACCTTATCGATGTTCGAGAGCACAAATACTCACATAAATCGGAGGAGGAGACCCACCGGCTGTGGAATATAGCTCATCTTCAGCCTTACTACACCTGAGCCATAGGCTCCTCTTATGTACATATTATTGACAATGTATATATTATGATGATCAATATAATAAACCGGCATCCCTGCTAAAGCGGGGCCTCTCCTGTTATTCCTTGAAAGGTTTTTTGTTACATGGGGTCTTCTATTTATAAGTGGAGTTCTAATTACCCATTGATCCAGCTCATAAGCCACACATAAAAACACTTGGGGGCTTGCCACCCAAGGTCAAAAGGATCCAAAGAGAGTCTCTTGCAAAGCACAACTCAAACATAGGCACCCATTGAGCACAGCTCAAAATATTACTAGGGGGCTCTTTGCTTCTACAAGAACCAAGAGTCTATAACCTTGTAATAGGCTATAAAATCCAGGCTTGGAAGCCAGGTGTATTCACCTAAAACCCCGGGTTATCCTGCCTTTTTTAAGTAAGCCACTCCGTCCAGGTAATCCTGGTAGACATGTCGAACGTTTGACAAGTCAATCTTATAAAGACCCTGAACTTGTCATAGTTAAAATGACGATTGGTTGATGTGAGGTCCATCATATAAAGGCTTTGTAAAATGGTTTAACTCAGTGGCCTGGCAGCCCATGAAAAGCCTCGCCCTTTTTATATATTTTCTTCTGAAATCTCTCTTTTTGATATTTCTTTTGATGAGTTTTATATTAAACCGGTGTTTATTGACCCAACATGGTTGTTGACTATAAGTCGGCCGAACAAATTGAGAATATTGCTGGTATCTATTGACTCGTCTTCGCTGTCGATTATAAGTCGTCAGTATACAATCAGATATAAACCGGTGTTGATTGACCCGGTTTGGCTTTGACTACAAATCGCCAGTATGATATATGAATAAACCGGTGTTTATTACAACCCAGTCCGGCTTTACTGTAAACCGTCAAAACAGGGAGGAGTTATCAGTACTCAAGATTTGGGTTATCACCCTTACTACAAAAAGTTGGTTAGCCAACGATGTGATTCAATGTCACAGGTATGATATATTTCATATTTGATTGTCATTCAATATAGCCTGGTTATAAACCCGGATTATATGTGGGGCATTATGACCCGTCCGGCGATAAACCGCCAGGACACTTTTTCAACTTCTTATATGCAAAAACAGGGCAAATAAAGCTGCTAAGGATCATAAGCAGACATAACATAAATCACGGCGGATTAACAATATCATGCAAAGTGAATATGCACGATGGCATAGCAGACCAAGTGTTTAAAATAGCCTATTACAAGGTGTTTTGATGCCCAAAAGGATAATTGTTTTCAGCAAGTATTGCAGTATGCAGAAGATTAAACCGGCCTTCGGATCATGACTCTTCGCCAGGCTGGCTTGACGGTTGTGGATCATCCTGCACCGGTTCACCCTCCTCCTCTCTACCCAGCGGCTGGAAATCAATGGTGGTCCAGTCGATTCCAGTTAGGGCCTTGAATATAGCTTCATCGCTTATAAGGGTGGAGGGGTCAACATCAGGAGCGTAGGTATGCTTACGAATTGGTGGGATAAGATTCTCCACATCATGAGTTGGCGCAGCAAGTCGTTTGTTGTCAACATCATAAACCGGCTGATAGTGAGAAAGATCTGTTTCTTCAGCCAATTTGCTCGCTAATGGGCGCATTTCCTTTGTCAAAGATCGAAGGTCGTCATTATCAAACTCTGACCCGTCTTCCTTTATGCTCGGATAGTCGCGTCCTATGTCAGACGAGTCAAGATCTAGTATCCAGGCTTTAGCCCGGATTAGTGTAGTCAGAGCACCTGCCCTTGCAGCTGATCTTTTCAACTCGTCCAACCGGGTAGGCAGCATTGACAGCTTTTCTAATGTTTCCTTGATCAGGTTTGGGGGCGGTTTGTTATGAGCGGCAGTGCAAATGATCCGTTGTGCGCCGGTATGTAACTGCTCTATAAGAGTATAGGCAACCTTCAGCTTCTTTTGCATATCAAAGCCCAGATGGGTAATGCGAGATCCTGCATCATTGAACATATTGATAAACTGGCAGTTTATGGGATAATACATGTTAAAGCTTATCGTAAGGGTATTTACCAAACACAGCAGTGGTCATGGCATTGATTTGCCGCTTCAAACCAGTCAGTTCTTCTGCTACCGATTTAAGAGTTGTTTCAGCATCCTCCGCCCGCTTTAGCAGAGCTGCTTTTTTAGCGTCCCATCCTGCCCGTTCGCCTTTAAAGTCTTCTTTCAGTTGCTCCATGGTTGTTAAAGCGCTAGTCAATTCTTCTTTAGCCTTTGAAGTTTCTGCTTGCTGGGACTTAATGTTTTCCTGAAGGTCGGCGATTTGGGATTCCTTTTGGCTCAGATCAGCCTGCAAGAGACAGTTAATGAGTTAATAGTGCATATTTAAAGTCCCAAGCATATAACAGGTTATACACTTGGCACTTGGGGGCTAATGCATATGGCTTTTATCAACTGACATTTTAAGTCCCAAGCACATAACAAGTTATACACTTGGCACTTGGGGGCTAATGTATATTTGCTCAAGTCAAAGGTATGGATTTTTTTCTTCCTCAATCGGTTTACAAAGATGGTTCTCAAGAATTTTGGAAGCTTCGTGACAGATAGGTACCGATTCATCCTAAAGGTGTAAACCGGCCCCTAGGGACTACACAAGCAAAAACTGCAAGATTCATACTTTAAAGTCCCGGTTCATCATGAAATGATAAACCGGCCCTTGGGGGCTACGCAGCCAATGTTGAAGTATTACAAAGTCCCGGTTCATGTTGATATCATAAACCAACCCTTGGGGCTACTGGAGTTGATATTAGAGATTGAACAAGAGACAATTATGAAAAGTTAACAGTGTTTACCTCATATCGCTCCTAAATCAGGCCTACTAAACCTGCTTCATAGTCGCGGCTGGTATACAGGCGGTTCAAGAAGCCGGAATGAATCTCTTGGGCATTGAGGTGGGAATAGCTGGATAAATCTGTTTTCCACTTGCCCTTGTCCATAGCAGAAAATTCTTCCTTGGCACTATGCTTTGATAAAGCGATAGGATTGCCAGGGGTGGTGTGGCCAACACCGGTAATCATGATATCGTCTATGTTATCTTCAGCAGTCTTGGCTGGGCTCGGCAGTTTATCAGCCATTTTCGCTGGGCTCGGCGGTTCAGCAGCCTCACTCATCGGATCTGTCTCCACCGGTTCAACAAAAGTATCCTGAACTTGAGGCACTGAATCATCTAAGATAGCATCATCATTTGGATCCAGTGGTTCAGGGGTCTTCTCCGGTTCAGACGTCGGGTTATCATCAGTTGGTGTATTCAGTTTGGCCTTTTTGCTAGCTCTGGCCTTGGCCCTGAAAGGAACATATATAAAGGTTAGTATATCAAACCAGTATAAAGTGTCAAGAGTTAAGTTTAAAAGTGCTCACCCAGGAACAGTCTTGAGAGGAGGGAGTTGTGTGGTCGTTGACTCGCCGGATGATGAATGAGGTGTTCCCTGATAGTTTGAGTCAGACGGATTAAGAGGTTGCCTGAAATAACCCGCCTTGGGATAAGAAGTATCAGAAATATATGAGACCTCTGATCGATGTTTCCGGGTTGGAGTGTTCGGTAAACCAGCTGAAGTAACTACTTGGCTGTTGTGCCGGGTTATGCGGCGAACTTCGTGTTGCTGCTTCTTCAAAAGAAAGTTTGGGTCCAAGTGAGCTAGAGGGTGAGAAAATCTTACTTTCCGGATTGCTTGATGGGTTTTCTGTGTTGGCAGATGATCCAAACCGGAGGAAAGAATAATTACCTCTACATCTTCAGCCCGGCTAGCTTCAGCGTCCTCCTGATAAGGGTCATTGTCAATGAGGTGTATGAAAAATGAACCAAGAGAATCAAGTTCTACCTCTGAGTCCGGATTATCAAGATCCTCGTCGAGGTTCAGCCCGGTGGATTCAGCAGTTTTCTTCTTGGCAGGTCTTTTAGTAACCTTGGTCTTGGGGCGAGGCGTCTTTGCCGGTTTATCCTGAGGTTTCTTCTTCCAGAACGGATCATCACCCTGCCAAAGATTGACAAAGGCTATAAGAAACAGTTAAGAATATCAGGTACAAACAGGAGTTAGGCAATTCTTATAGCTGGCGGTTTATTCAAAACGCAGAAGGGACTTAGACCTTTTTTGCTGCAAACAACCACCGATTCATCCAGTATCTTTTTAACAGCCTTAGCAATTTCAGCATCAGTTAACTGAATGTCAGTGTGCCATTGAGGGTCTTTGAAGTCCCCTGTATATTCGCACATTAAACCGGGACGATGGCTTAAAGGCAAAATACACCAAGATATCCAGCAACGAACAAAGTCAATTCCTTTCAAACCATTAGCCACAAAGGCTCTGAGCTTGGCAGTTGTGGAGCATATTTGGCCCATTCCTTTGCAGTCAACCTTTGGGGAAATGGATGTGTGTTGGTAAGCCGGTGAAGACGATAACCCGGCAGAGGATTCTCATCTTCAGGGAAAGTATCTTTGCAATAGAACCAAGTCTGGTTCCAATCCTTAGGATGACTGTGATGCTTGGCGTGAGGGAAGCTGACGTCTTTCCTTTTTTTAATTGAAACGCCGCCAAGTTTAGTATTGGGTCCATCTACAAATTCGGTGCGGCGGTTTAGATAGAAAAAGTCCCTGAACAGTTCAATAGTTGGTTCTTCTTGCAGATAAGCCTCTCAAAACACTTGATAATTACAAATATTGGATACCGAGTTAGGTCCAATATCTTGAGGGTGGATCTGGAAGCTAGCAAGCACATCACAGATTTTTTTTGACCCGGGAGGTTTAAAACCACGACTCGGATGATCAAAAACACAACTATCTCGCCATCCTTGGGTGTAGGAGGATTTATCGGACCGAGGGCTCGCTAGTGGATTTCACTCTGCTTTGGTAAAGCGCAGTGATAACACATCCTTTCAAATCTTCTTCCTTAATCCGGGATGGAACCCAGTTACAAGCATAGAAGGTCTTGGCCATTTCTTAGACAACCTGAAGGAAGGTTTGTGCCGGTTTAAGATTCATGGTTGACAAGCATAAGGTGTTGCAGGTTAAGAGACAAAAGGGTATTCAGGCATGCAAAATTATTAAACCGGAAGTTGATGCTATTACAAATGATAAAGCAATTGGCAGTTTACAAGGGGACTAATGGTATATGGCAGGTTATGTTATAAAGGATAAACCGCCTATATGGACAATGAGAGTATAGATCTGAAGCCAAAAAATGACTAAGTAAGAACAAGTTTCACAGTTTCACATTAGGATTTCAGATCTACCGCATGTCAGGAAAAGAAAAATATTTAGACCTAAAGGTTGGTGCTTGAACAGTTCATGAAGTTCCAGATCGGGTTTTTATACACAAAAGAGAAGATCTGATGGCAAAGGACGGATTATCATTGCTACCGCATAAGAGTATATCAGGTTTGAATCTATCCTATAAGCCTTAGTGAAGAACAGGGGAAGAACACCATGAAGCTTCCATGAGCCCGTGCGAACCCTAAACGGATATATGGAGGAAAGGAAGAATAACTCACCGAAACTGTTGAACAGCGGAGAGGCGCTGTGATTTTCTGGTACGATCAGGGTGATGCAGCGGCCAAGGTCGGGGCAGAGGTGAAGGTCAACGGTGGTGGCAGCGCTTGAGTGCTGAGGCGATGTGAGGTGGAAGAAGGACGAAGAGGCAAGGGGAGAAAAGGAAAAGGACCCTCGGCCCTATTTATAAGACGAAGGAATAAGCGACAGGCACAGGAATCGAGGAGCCCAAAAATGGATATGTCCCAAAGTTGTCGCCTCAATTTTCGGAGGCTCATTAATAAAAGTAAGGTGTATGCGGTTTTTTAATGAACAGGTGACATCATAGCGGTTTATTATAATCCTGGAAGATGACGTCATGGCGGATTACAAGGTTTACTTGAAGGTACTGAAGAGGAAGATTTTCTAAAGTGTTGAAGATTGACATGAACAGGTTCAAATCAATCTGGGGCCTAATGTTGGAGATATAACTACCGAGTATAAACCGTCCAGGAGGGGCCGGGTTATACCTGTAATGAGTTATTCCTATTGAAGCCCATGAAGACAAGGAGTATGGCGCTTTAATATAAGAGATCTAAAAGCCCAGGGCCCAAAGGTGGATTAGGGCCCGTAGACATAAACCGACATAAGGTGTGTAACTTGTGTTATAAGATAGGAAAGAGTAGAAACCGAACCAGTCGGGATTCTGTAAACCGCCGGGCGTCAACCTATGTATATAAAGGGACGACCCGGCGGCGGTTCAAGGACAAAAAACAACAACTCAAGAGCCAAGCAAAGCGTATTCGCTCCCTGGTCATCGAAACCCTAGCAATCCCTTCATAACTGGAGTAGGCTTTACCTTCACCGCAAGGGGCCGAACCAGTATAATTCCTTGCGTCCTTTGTCCGCTTTAACCCCTTTAAGCTAACTACGTTGCAATGGCTCCACGACTAAGTCCTCACACTAGGACATCTGTCGTGACAATCCCACGACACCTTTTGGATGACACTTAAGGAAAGTCACTAGGTACCTGAACATCGGAATACCCAGCTTCACCGGGACCTAAACCGCCACTTTACTAGAAAATGAGCATTGGATGATTCAAGTTCATGTTCCAGGAAGGACATTCACGCTAGTTACTAAGCCCATAAAGTTTTCCTTTGATGCACCAACCTGGAGTCTAGGAAAGAGCATGGCAGCCCACATCGCCATGGGACGCATCGGCGAGGTATACCACAAGGATCTTAAGGACACCATCTACCAGATATGTGGGCGCCGAGATGAGCAATGGGAGATGATTTGCACCAGGAGGGATAAATCCATTGCAGCCTACATCCAGGAGGTAAACCAACACATTCGTCGTCAGGAGAACCAGATGTGCGCCAGCATGATAGACATGAAGAAGGTGATGACCATGAACATGGAGCTAGAAGAGGAACTCAAGTCTACATGCGATAGATATGAAGAGGAAATTGCAGTGTTACTGGAGAAGAATGAAGACCTGAAGAAGAAGCTAGGAATATTCATGGGAGATCCCAAACTAGAGGAAGACAACCACCCCGAAGACTACATCATCATCGACGACACCGAGTCCGACCCCGATAGTGATGATGATTATGAAGACGAAGATGGAGCAGATATCATGGAGTCTTCTTCCGATCAAAATTTCTAGTCGACCACCAAATTATCAGTAGTATTTCCCCCATGTATATAGTAATAGTCCAAGTATTTTGTAACGGTAGATTAGATCGATTGTATGATCTTGTTTGAATTGAGTGGTGTGAATGAATGTGTTTGTCTCACGTGCATATGGGTAGTGATTTCCCTTTAGACTCACTCTATTCTATTCTCACCCCTCTAAACCTATCAGATGCCTCCGAGACGTGACCTCAGATTTGTCTTCCCACCGGAGCTCACTTAGTTGATCCAACAGCAGAATGCCAACAACAACAACAACAACAACAACAACAACAACAACAACAACAACAACAACAACAACAACAACAACAACAACAACAACAACAACAACAACAACAACAACAATAGCAACAGCAACAGCAGCAGCAGTAGCAGCAACAGCAACAGCAGCAGCAACAGCAACAGCAACAGCAACAACAACAACAATAACACCAACACCAACAACAACAGCAACAACAACAACAGCAACAACAACAGCAGCAGCAGCAACAGTAGCAACAACAACAACAACAACAACAACAACAACAACAACAACAACAACAACAACAACAACAACAACAACAACAACAACAACAACAACAACAACAACAACAACAACAACAACAACAACAACAACAACAACAACAACAACAACAACAACAACAACAACAACAACAACAACAACAACAACAACAACAACAACAACAACAACAACAACAACAGCAGCAGCAGCAGCAGCAACAACAACAACAACAACTTAGCCTGTTTTCTAAGATTGAATCCGCCGGTGTTTTCCAGTAGCACCAAGCCGATTGTTGCTGATGACTGGCTCCGCAGGATTGGAAGGGAGCTGACCACCGCAGGTTGCACAGATGCTAAGAAGGTGTGCTTTTCCGCACATCAATTGGATGGACCCGCAGCCTCATGGTGGGAGAATTACACCGCCACTTTCCACATAGCCAATGTCACATGGGATCAGTTTCAGCAAGCTTTCCGCACAGCCCATGTCTCAATCGGAGCTATGAGTATGAAGAAGCGTGAGTTTCGCAACTTACGCCAGGGAAATCGTACTGTGGGGCAGTACGTGGATGATTTCAGCAAATTAGCCCACTATGCCCCGGATGATGTGGCCACAGATGCTGCAGAGCAGGAGAAGTTTATGGAAGGGCTAAATGACAAGATGAGTATGCAGTTGATGGTGGCAACATTTGCTAACTACCAGGAGTTGGTACACATGGCTCTTATGATTGAAGGCAAGCAACAACAGATAGAGAGCCGCAAAAGGAAGTATGGACAGGGGAAGTATAATTCTGGAGCTCAGCAGAAGCCTCTCTTTACCCCTAACTCGGGAGGATACACCCATAACCATGGAGGCCACACTCATAATGGAGGAAGCTCACATAACCACAATGACCCCAAGAATGTAAATGGGAATGGAGCAAGTAGCAGCTAGAACGGTTCCAACCCAGCAACACCCGCTAAGAAGGATCTGAGTCATGTCACCTGTTACAAGTGCGGGAAGACTGGGCACTACGCCAATGATTGTTCTGAGTTGAAGAATGGCAATGGAAATGGAAGCTCTGGAAAGAAGCCCAATCCCTTCACCAGAGGTCAGGTGAACCACATCAACGTGGAGGAAGTTGAAGATCAGCCTGACGCAGTGATTGGTAAGTGTTTGATTAAGTCATTTACCGCTCTAGTTCTTTTTGACACTGGTGCATCGCATTCATACATATCAAGGGGATTTTTGGACAAGTTTAAGTTGCCAACCTTAGCCCTAGGACACCCATGTTAGTAAGCTCGCCAGGAGCAGAGTATATGGCCAACCGATGGTGTGATCGGTTACCATTAACCATTGGTAGCCATGTTTTCCCGTCAGACCTAATAATTTTGGAGTCACAAGGGTTGGATATAATACTAGGCATGGATTGGCTATCAAAGTATGGAGGAAACATTGATTGTGCTAGTAAGTCAATTTTACTCACCACCCTGGAGGGAAGGAGGATCAAGTATGTATCTAGGCATGCGCCAAGGAGGACCCAAGTAAATTCCCTCTCGGGAGTTGTTCAGGAAGAAGTGCCTGCTGTGAAACATTACCCGGATGTATTTCCAGAGGAACTACCAAGCATGCTGCCAGATCGAGACATAGAGTTTTTAATAGAGCTATTGCCAGGCACCGGACCAATATCAAAGAGGCCATACCGGATGCCCGCAAATGATCTGGAGGAAATTAAGAAGCAGATCAAGGAGTTACTGGAGAAAGGTTATATCCGACCCAGTTCATCACTGTGGGGAGCCCCAATGCTCTTAGTTGAAAAGAAGGATGGATCTTTGAGAATGGTTGTTTATTATCGGGCGTTGAATGAAGTGACGATCAAGAACAAGTACCCACTACCGATGATCAATGATTTGTTTGACCAGCTGCAAGGAGCTAAAGTATTCTCCAAAATCGATCTTCGATCAGGATACCACCAGTTGAAGATCCGAGAACAGGATATACCTAAGATAGCTTTTACCACAAGGTATGGGCTATATGAGTACACGGTCATGTCATTTGGATTGACTAATGCCCTGCCTATTTTATGAGTATGATGAATAAGGTGTTCATGGAGTTCTTGGATAAGTTTGTTGTGGTGTTCATTGATGAAATTTTGGTATACTCAAAGAATGAAGAGGAACACAAGGAACATTTGCGACTAGTTCTCGAGAAGCTCAGGGAACATCAACTATATGCCAAGTTCAGCAAATATGAGTTTTGGTTGAAAGAAGTTGGATTTCTTGGATGTGTTATATCAGGAGAAGGTATAGCAGTAGACCCTACCAAGGTTCAGTCTATCACTGAGTGGTTGGCACCCACCTCGGTAGGAGAGATCCGCAATTTTCTGGGACTCGCAGGATATTATAGGAGGTTCATTGAGAATTTTTCCAAGATTGTGAAACACATGACAGAGTTGTTGAAGAAGGAGACCAAGTTCAAATGGACCGAAGATTGTGAAGCCAGTTTTCAGGAGTTGAAGAAACGTTTGGTTACAACCCCAGTGCTAATTCTTCCAGATATACGCAAGGATTTCCAAGTGTATTGTGGCGCTTCTCGCCTAGGACTTGGAGGTGTACTTATGCAATACGGGAGAGTTGTTTCATATGCCTCAAGTCATCTTTGACCTCATGAGTTGAATTATGCCACGCATGATTTGGAGTTAGCATCTGTAGTGCATGCGCTCAAGACCTGGAGGCACTTTCTTATTGGAAACCGTTGTGATACCTACATGGATCACAAGAGTTTGAAGTACATTTTCACATAGAAGGAGTTGAATCTCCGGTAGAGGAGATGGTTGTAGCTAATAAAAGATTATGACATGAAGCTACATTATCATCCAGGAAAGGCCAATGTTATAGCAGATGCTTTGAGCCACAAGAGTTATGTCAATACCCTCGTAAGCGGAGGATTACCGCATGAGTTAGTTGATAATCTCAAGGAACTTCGTTTGGAGATAGTTCTAAGAGGTTTTGTTGCAGCAATGGAGGTTTAGTCTACATTATTGGGAAAGATTCGAGAAGCTCAGAAAGAGGATAAGGAAATTGCTAAGATAAAGGAGAAGATGAGCAAAGGAAAAGCCAAGGATTTTCATGAGGATGAGCATGAAACTTTATGGTTTGAGGATCATGTATATGTGCCCAATAACATGGAGATTAGGAAGTTAATACTTCAGGAGGCTCATGGCTCGCCATACTAGATTCACCTCGGAAACATCAAGATGTATTTGAATTTGAAGGAACATTTCTAGTGAATAGGTATGAAGAAGGATATTGCCGAGTATGTAGCAGTATGTGATGTATGTCAGAGAGTGAAGGCAGAACATCAGAAGCCAGCCGGATTATTATAGCCTATGCCGATACCCGATTGGAAGTGGGATAAACTTGACATGGATTTCATCACTGGGTTACCCAGGACCCGATCGGTATATGATTCTATCTGGGTAGTAGTTGATTGCTTGACCAAAGTGGCTCACTTTATCCCCGTGAAAACTACTTATACGAGCGCAAAGTTGGCCAAGATATATATGACCAGGATCGTATGTCTGCATGGAGTTCCGATGACCATCGTATCAGATAGAGGAACACAATTTACTTCGAAGTTTTGGAATCAGTTACACCAGAACTTGGGTACCAGGCTAGAGTTCAGTACAGCCTTTCATCCATGGATAGATGGACAGACCGAGAGAGTCAATCAGATTCTGGAGGACATGTTGAGAGCATGTGCACTAGATTACAGATCTAGTTGGGATGATAACTTGCCTTACGCAGAGTTCTCATACAACAACAACTATCAGGCTAGTTTGAAGATGGCCCCTTTCGAGCCTTGTATGGAAGAAGGTGCAGAACACTGTTAATGTGGGATGAAGTTGGAGACCGCCAGTTGTTTGGACCAGATTTGACCAAAGAATCCGAAGAGAAGGTTAAGTTGATTTGTGATAGACTAAAGGTAGGTCAGTCTAGGCAGAAGAGTTATGCCGATACTAAACGCAAGGAGGTAGTCTATGAGATTGGACTTCGTGTGTCACCACTGCGAGGAGTTAAACGATTCGGAGTTAAGGGAAAGTTAGCCCTGAGATTTGTAGGACCATACCGAGTCCTGGAACGTATGGGAGAAGTGGTCTACAAGTTGGAGTTACCAGAAGGATTGTTAGGAGTTCATGATGTGTTTCACATTTCCCAGTTGAAGAAGTGCCATGCAAAGATGGCCGATGTTCCATTGAGAGATACAATGCCCCTGGAATCAATATAGTTGGAGAGTGAACTAACCTACAAGGAGAAACCCATAAAGATTCTCGAGTTTGCCAGCCGAGTTACCCGCAGCAAGGTTATCAAGTTTTGCAAAGTTCAGTGGAGCCACCATACCAAGGATGAAGCCACCTCGGAACGAGAAGAAGACCTATGGAAAGACCACCCACACTTATTTTCTAGCCAACCCGAATCTCGAGGACGAGATTCATCTTAAGTTTCATCGCATTCGGAGTTCATTTGATGCCCCAACGGATAATCATAGTCGCAGTATAGTCGGTCTATGCGTCGGATGTTTTCGGTGTCCCGAAACTGTCGTCGGGCCTCTCTATCTTCTCTCCTCTCAGCCCGAGGCCATCCACACAACCCACTAAACCAGCCCACCTAGGCCTACCTAACCCCCCTTTCGATCGGATCCGTCAGATCGCGATCGGAGGTTCTGAAAACCCCTCCTAACCCCCTCAAACCCTAACCTTCCCTATTTAAACCTCCCCCTTGCCATTTTTGGGCAGCAACCATCCTCCTCCTCAGTTTCGACACTGCCTAATCATCAGCGCCACTGCTCCTCCTTGTTTTCCGCTCCGACCACCCAGCATCCGCCACTTGGTGCGCCGCCATTCGCCCCCACCGCCATCTGCGCTAGGTGCAGCCAACCGTCGTGCGCCATCTCAGCCCCTGTCTCCCTCCACCTCCCGCGGCCCACAGAACCCAGATTAGGCCCGATCGCCGCCGACACAGCCCGCGTAAGCCCGAAGTCGCCCGTCGCCGGAGCCCGCAGCCCCGAGCTCCCTCCTCCCTCGCTCGATCTGGGTCGGGAGGAGCCCGATCCCGATCTCGCTGGCGACTGCCGCCTCAGTCCCCGCGCCCCGCGAGCCCCGAGACCACCGGAGCGTCGCCGCTCCTCCCGCCGGCGACCACGGCCCAGGTCGGACTGCCCCAACCTCTCCTCCTCCCTCTTGTCTCCCTCGCTCATCTCCTTTCTCTCTCTCTCTCTCTGCAGGGCACTGTCGCCGCTGCATCAACCATCGCCAAAGACGGCCCCGCCGTCGCCGGAAACAGGCACCCCATGCCCGGATCCGGCCTCCACCGCCATAGATCTGGCCTCCCTTCGCCAGCCGCCGCCGTCCACTGCCATGGCTGCCTCCCTCCTGCCTGCTCGTGCGGGCGCATGAGGAGGAGGATGAGCTCCGCGTCCGTCCCCATGGGCCGCGCCCTCCCCAAGGCCCAGCGCGGCCTGGCCCAACCCTTCCACCGACCTGCCTCCTCTCCACGCCGAACTGGGCCGAGCCTAGGGTGAGCAGCCCTATATCTCGCTCGGTGCACTTTTTAGTTATCCAACGCTCATGCCTGATATGTCTAAGTCCCTGTTTTCATGCATTTTGTTAGCATATTTGACCTGCCATAGATGTGTGCATGTGTGTCCAAATTGAGCTTATGATATGTCAAAATGTTCATCTCGGAGTGCTCTTCATGATGGTGTGGTTTGCATGCATGTTAGGATGCATCATGACATGTTAATCCCTGATGCAAAAGTGCTATATGATGTTAACTGCTGAAACTTGTCATAAGTTGTTGTTTTGTCTTTTTCATTGCATTTGTGTGTGCATCTTTTGTGCAACATGTCTACATGTTTTAGGAGCATTTTCATGCCATCTTTATAGTGGTGCAATCCATGTATTTTTATGTGATGTGTGGTGACTATCACAAGCTTGTGAAGTGTGCTACTTAATGTTGCTGATTTCTACGTCTTAGTGAATTTTGCTAAGTCTGCAGCTGTTACATTGTGATGCCCTGTTAAATTGATGCTACCATCAATTCCATGCATTATCTGGAGATGCCTACTTGAGTTGTTTTGGTGTACATGTTATGCTCTATCATGCCATGCCTTTTGATGCCTCATATATGTCCTGTAGCATATGTTTTCATTGCAGTGGCGGAGCTAGCATTTGACATCAGGGTGGTCCGACCCCCAATTTTTTTACAAGAAATATGACATGTGGACATTCTAACCACGTTACCAATATCACATAGAAATAGATCATTATTGTCTTACAAACACACTAAAATTCTCAATTAAGTCTAAGTTTTTCATAAAGAAGCATAAATAGTGCATACTATATGGACCATAATACATACCTTGAGAAGTTCAAAAAGACTATGTTTCTGGCCTACGCTTTTGCATTGTCATGAAAATATCAATTATATCATCTTCATTCACCTCGGCAAAAGCATCCCTCTCAATGTGTGTGACTAGGCAATCATCCAAAAGACTATCACCCATCTTATTTCTCAACTTGCTCTTGACAGAAAATGCTCTCTTCTCCGACATACAAGAAAGCAACTCCATATTAATCTCATCAAACCGATTTTCAAGCTCTTGACTAATTTGATCAATGACTCCAAAGGAAACTTCTCTTCTCTGGCTTGCTCTTCGGCCACATCTCCCTGCCTTCTTCTTCTTCCCTATCTTCATAGCTTCTCTCTAGAAAACAGAAACAATGTCTCCGGCCCTCTTCATTCTTCAACAATTCTATAATAAAAGTTAGTTTCGACCAACAAAGCTAATTGAGGAGAAATGATGTGAAAATTATGCATGCGTTCACCAATTTATGATAGCATAGTGCAAAAAAGCAAACCCTACATAAAAAAATTAGGGGGTTTTGATACCTTAAAATCAATTTGCACACTTGCTGGTTGCTGCGGTGCTGCTTCCGGAGACTGGCTACTGAGCGCCCGAGCGCCACCGACGGCCGTCGTCTTTGCAGGAAGGCAAAGGGCCGGACTCTTGCAGAGGCAGGGTGGACGGGCGGCAGGGCCAGGCGACAGGCGGCCCGGGTCAAGGCAGGGGCGAGCGGGCGGCAGGACCAGGCGAGCGTCGAGCGGGAAGGGAAGGCGGGCTGGGCTCCGCCGCTCTGGCCAGCGACTGGCGAGGCCGCGAGGAACGGCGGCGGTGAGGCGAGGGCCGGATGGTGTCGCGACGAGGGCACGAGGCGTTGGCAGACCTACAGTGGACGAGACGAGGGCGTGGCTCCGTTCCGCTGCTGGATCAATCGATATGTGTTTTGGGCTGATTTTTCTCTGGCCTAGTTAAAAATCCATAGGTATATAATAAACTGGCCCAAAATCCCAGGGTGGGCCGTGGCCCACCCTTGCCACACTGTAGCTTCGCCCCTATTTCATTGCCATGAACATGCCTATATGATGTTTCAGTTTTCTATTAACTTCATGATGCCATGTTGTGAGCTTGTTATTGATTGACCTATGCCTCTTTTGGAGATGATCCAATTACATGTTTTGAAGTATGCTATGAGTAATTTGTCTACATGCTAAGTTTGTTAATTTTAGACTCCATATGGCCTCTGTTCTAAGCTTCTCAACATGCTATGTTGATGTTGCTGTTTTACACTTGCTGAAACTGCTATAACATTCAATCTTGTCTTGATGGTTCCCACTAGATGCCATGCCCTTGGTTGTCATTATAACTTACTGTAGCTTGTCTCTTTCTTGCTCTCAAGTTTTCATCATGCTAAATTTGTCAACCTGTTAACAGCATGTTCCTTTTTTCATGAATCCTTGTGATTACTCCATGCTTCATATGAACTTGTGACCATGGACTAAGTTGACGTATATCATGTCTACTACATGTCCATGCCTTTTGCATGTTTATTTAAGTTGCTATGCTTGTTGTTATGTGCCTCCAAAGTTAGCGTCATAATGTTATGTTTTGCATTCCCAGATTTCCTCTAAGTCTGAGAATCAACTTATATCTTGTTGCATCTTGTCTTGTTGATTGCCATTGATCTAGGGCTCATATGGAGATGATTAGTAAAAATGTTTTGCCATGTTTAACCTTTACTTGAGTGCCATGCTCTTGCTTGTTATGTTCTTGCACTATATCATCTTTGTTTCATGTCTCGAACATGTCAATATGTTATTCCTGCTCACATGTATGCCCTGTTTTTCATGAAGTCATAATATGTGTTATTAAATTGCTTTTTGCATTGACCTTCTTGGATTAATCTTGATGCCTATGAGCCTGAACCTTAAATCTTATTTGAAGCTTGTAACATGTACTTTGAGTGCATATCAAGTTTGTGCCCTTATGATTCCTGTATCATATTGTTTCCTTGATTGCAAAGTGCCTAGTTGCTGTTTTGGGCAGATTGTGTTTGAAACTTGTATTGAGTGTATGTGTTGAGCCGTTGCTCCGTTTTGAGCATGCTCTATATGAAACTTATTTAGTTGTGCATGTAGTTTCATGTTACCTTGTTGCATCCATCTTTTGGAGTGTTGATGTTGTTTGTATGCATTTTGCATCAATGTCATATTTAACTTGTTTTGCTCATATCTTCTAGGCCATAGCTCCGAATTAAACGAACTTTATATGTAACTTGACTAGAAAACCGTGTAGATCATCTTTGTGCTCTTTAACTTGATGTTTAATAACTTCAACATTGTGTTCTAATCAGATCTGGACCAATTTCGAAAATTTGCATGTGAGGACTTACCGGAATTGTTATATGTTGTTTCCAGCCTCATTTAAACTTGCCTTAATGTGTTGGACTTGTATGTATCATCTCTTGTCATGAGTAGCATCATGTAGCCTTGTCTTGCATCATACTTGGTTGAGCATCATGTCTTGTTTGTTTGTTGTGTGTTTACCATGTTGTTTGCTTCTTTCCGATTGTGCTCCTTCTCGATAGTTCCTGTGTTTGTTGCGATTGTGAGGATTAGTTCGTCTATGTGGCTTCGTCTTATTCATGGACTCGTTCTTCTTCCTAGCGGGGTTTCAGGCAAGATGACCGTTACCTTGGATCTTACTACTATCTTTGCTATGCTAGTTGTCTTGATGCTATCGCTATGTCGCGCTACCTACCACTTGTTTTTCAAGCCTCCCAAATTGCCATGATAGCATCTAACCTCTTTACCCCTCCTAGCAAACCGTTGTTTGGCTATGTTACCACTTTTCTCAGCCCCTCTTATAGCGTTGCTAGTTGCAGGTGCAGTTGCAGTTTGTTCCATGTTGGGACATGGGTTCCATGGATATGTTGGGATATCACAATATCTCTTATTTAATTAATGCATCTATATACTTGGTAAAGGGTGGAAGGCTCGGCCTTATGCCTGGTGTTTTGTTCCACTCTTGTCGCCCTAGTTTCCATCATATCGGTGTTATGTTCTTTGATTTTGCATCCTAACACGATGAGGGGTATGGGACCCTCTTGATAGTTCGCTTTGAATAAAACTCCTCCAGCAAGGCCCAACCTTGGTTTTAACATTTGCCTAATAACAACCTAAACTTTTCCATTGGGAGTTATAAACCCGAGGGTCATCTTTATTTAACCCACCCGGGCCAGTGCTCCTTTGAGTGTTGGTCCAAACCGGGTGATGTCCGGCGCCCCCTGGGCAACCAGGGTCTCAGCCAACCCGACGTCTTGCCCATCCGGTGTGCCCTGAGAACGAGATATGCGCTGCTCCTATCGGGATTTGTCGGCGCATCGGGAGGTCTTGTTGGTTTTGTTTTACCATTGTCGAAATGTCTTATGCACCGGGATTCCGAGTCTGATTGGATGTCCCACGATGGAGGATTGTCTTCGCGGATCATGAGCTTGTCATGGGCTAAGTTGGGACACCCCTACAGGGTTTAAACTTTCGAGAGCCGTGCCCGCGGTTATGTGGCAGATGGGAATTTGTTAATATCCGGTTGTAGAAGACTTGAAGTAAACTAAATTAAAACACACCAACTGCATTGCTTAACCGTGATGGTCTCTTTTCGAGGAAGTTCGAGAAGAGAACATGGTTGGGTTATGTTTGATCGTAAGTAGTTCATGATCACTTCTTGATCATTTCTAGTTTGTGACCGTTTGCATAGTTTCTCATCTTACTCTTGTATTCATAAGTTAGACACCACACTTTGCTTAGTCGCTGCTGCAACCTCACCACCTTACCCCTTCCTTACCCATTAAGCTTTGCTAGTCTTGATACTCATGGTAATGGGATTGATGAGTCCTCGTGGCTCACAGATTACTACAACACCAGTTGCAGGTACAGGTTATGTAATGATCATGACACGAGAGCGATGTTTATTGTTTTGGAGTTCTTGTTCCGCTTGTTCTTCGTTCGAGGGATAGGTTCCTGGTCGGCAGCCTGGGCTAGCAGGGTGGATGTCATTTGAGCTTTTGTCTGTGTTTCATCCGTAGTCGGATGTTGATCTTATGTATGATGTATTAATATATTCTTGCGGCATTTGTATGCCTTGTATGTATCCCCATCTATTATGTAATATTGATGTAATGATATCCACCTTGCAAAAACGTGTCAATATGCGGTTCTATCCTTGGTGGGACCTTCAAGTCTCTTTAGGATAGTATCGCATATTGGGTGTGACAGGCCCCCCCAACTTTTTCTTTGAAGCTCCGCCACTGCTACCAGGCAGGAGGCCTTGCCTTTTCGATTGTTGTTGCTTTTGTGCTAGCCTTCTTAAGGCAAACTTGTTTTACTTATGTCTGTACTCGGATATTGTTGCTTCTGCTGACTCTTGTGTTTTCGAGCCCTTGAGGCCCCTGACTTGTAATATGAAGCTTGTATTATTTTAAATTGGTGTCTAGAGTTGTGTTGTGATATCTTCCCATGAGTCTCTGATCTTGATCGTATATATTTGCGTGTATGATTAGTGTACGATTGAATTGGGGCATCACATGTGACATTACCTGTTGAGCATGACAAACTCGTTGCATGTGTTCTCCTCACTCGACGACCACGTCAGACGACGACCCTCACCATCGCGCATCTGTAGCAAATCAACATGGTGGATATAGAGGTGAGTGGCATAAACTTAACTGAGGGACATGTACCAACAACTCTAATACAAAACTGCTCAAACTCAACAAACTTTGGAAAAAGGGAGGCATCTAATCCCAAATCTTTCACCCTGTATGCGTGCCCCTGGTCGCACCGGACGTGCGCTCTTGCTCACTGCTTGACATGTGTTCCTAGCATGGTCTTCTGGTTGGTCGAAACAACCAACCACTAACGAGCAGAGATCTGGCATGGACACCGTCAAGCCACACCCGAGAGACGGCGGAAAGCAGGTAGCGTCGATGCGTCAATGAGTAGGAGGGTTGGGGAGGAGAGGAGGCCACGCAAGGGCCAGGGCCCTGGTGGTGGAAAGCAGGTAGCATCGATGCGTCGATGAGCAGGAGGGTTGCGGGGGAGAGGAGGCCACTCGAAGGCTAGGGTCTGCCCCAACATGGCGTTGGTCGTCACCATACTCAAGTAGCTCCAGGACGTAAGTATACCGCGGCCGCTGCCGGCAGATTCGTCAAGATGCGCGGCGATGGTGACGAAGAAGAGAGGCGGCGAGATCGACGTCAATGGCTGCTGGCCGCTCGGGGTGCGCTGCCGCTGCACATTAGGCAAACTCTTCGCCGCCGGCTGGTGGCGACACACCATCACAAACTCCCACCGGTGCTGAACCGCAACACCGGCACCTGGACCTCGACAACGCCGAGCGCTTCATTGGAGGATCGGTGAAAGTCGGCTTGTTTTTTTGGCGGGATAGGGGAGGAGATAAGAACGTGTGTGTCCGCCCTATCTATATTAACAAAGATGAATGTGTTTGAATTGGTCTTCTACTCGGCCGGATACATAAATAGCTTTATTAGAGGGCCTTGGGTGTCTATGCGAGAGCCCACTTGAAAAACGTAAAAGGACGAACGAAAAATATATAAAATTATGATGATAAGAAACACTTTTTTTAATAATAGATATAGATTTATACACAACACCTCATCCAAGACGACGTGGTCGGAACTAGAGGAGACCAAAAGCCGACTTGCTCAATCGAGCTAGAGGTCCAACAACTCAGACTATCCACAGTGGGAGTAACATAAGTAGTAACATTACACATATCTAGATAAAATAAATGATATGACAAGCAATAAATGAAAAAACAGAGGAAAGTAGTAACATAGCTAGTTACTAGTAGTATGAGTAACATCACGCATACTCCCTCCGATCCTTTTTAGTTCACATATAAGATTTGTCTGAAGTCAAACCTCGTAAACTTTGACCAAGTTTATAAAAAAAGTACCAAGATTTAGAATGTGAAACGAACAACATTAGATGCGTCATGACTTTACTTTTTATATTGTATAAATTTTGGATTGTAGATGTTAATACTTTTTCATATAAACATAATCAAACTTTACGAAGTTTGACTTCGGACAATCCTTATATGCAAAGTAAAAAGGACTGGAGTAAGTATCAATGCAAGATGTGTCAATAGCCTAATAAATAAATTATTGCATATTACCACACATACGTTACTCCCCATTATAGAGGTAGTAACGTAGACTAATAACATGACATATGCATGTTACTAGTCTACGTTACTATCCATTGTGGCTAATCTCAAGGAAAGTGTCGCAACAGGCATTCTCTTGTCAATATTCTTGAAGAATAAGTGACACCAAAAGAAAAATTACAGCAATAATCGGTCTGTAAAAAATGTAGTAAACTGTACGCTTTACTAGACGCTCTTATATTTCTATTATTTTTCTTCTTTTTTTTTGAGACAATATTATTTTTGTTCTAATTACCCGACCGATATGCCAACCTTTAACCAACCACCACCATCACGCCCTTAGCGGGTCCGCGAGCTCGCTTACCGGATCCAGACCACGCTCGCGTCCAATTTCCCCAATCGCGGCCCCATTCTCCCTCCTCCAATCCAAATCGCCGCCTCCCACCACCAATCCGTTCCCTCACATGGCTGCGCTCCACTCGGCGGCGGGGCCGCGTAGTCCGTCTGCGTAGCGATCGGACCGTAGTTTATCGGTGGTGCGCGCCGGGTTGCCTTATCGGAGTTCGTGGGTGTTGACTATCAGGGCGAGCGGATGGACGCCGACGGTCGCCTGCGGCGCGCGCTCGCCGCCTTCGGGGGCGGAGACGTGTGGGACCTCGTCGATGCCGCGCTCGCCGCGGCCGCGCCAGCCGACCTCCGCGCGCGCCGTGACGGCATCGTGGAGCGGCTCTACGCCGGGGCCCGCTGCCGCAATTGCGATGCCCCCGAGAGCCCACCGCAGCCACCGCGTCAGCCGGCTGAGGCGGCTTCTCCAGCCTGGCAGGAGGAGGGGGAGGAGGAAGAGGAGGAGGCCGACGTGGATGGCCTCGGCCTGGAGGAGGAGACCGACGAGGGCGGCGGCTTGGAGAGCAAGATCCTGGCGATCAAGGACTTCTTGGAGGACCCCGACCAGGTCCTTGAAAAGATCCCGTTTTTACCGGTTTGGAACCAGTACGATTTTGCTCGGGAAAGCTCACTTCTTCTGTTGCAAACTGTACCTTTGTATGGTTTCGTCACAGTCGGAGGAGGAGCTCGTGAGCCTGCTGCAGAACCTGGCAGACATGGACATCACCTACAATGCTCTCCAGGTGATCTTTACCTTTTCTGTCCTTTCTCTTAAAAGTTTTGTCTGCCTTACGTAGGGAAGGATTAGTTAGCTGGTTGCTTTTGCTTGTGGAAGCACTAGTAGGAGTGAAACCCCTCGTGTTTCTTGTTGTGCAGGAGACGGACATCGGCCGGCATGTGAATGGCCTGCGCAAGCACCCTTCGGGCGACGTCCGGCAGTTGGTGAAGCTGCTCGTCAGGTAAAGAAAACCAAGCCAGAGTATATTGCTAATTTTGTGTCATAAAATGCCAAGGTAGAAGTGCCTTCTAATTGTGTTTTGGTTTTTGTGTATTTTGTGCTATGCGCCTCTGTGAAGGAAATGGAAGGAGATAGTGGACGGCTGGGTGCGGCTTCACAACTCCGGCGGTGATGGTGGAAACTCGATCCTAAGTAAGGCATGGTGCTCAGTTCCACAGTTGTTTGGATTTACTTTGTTTTCCAGTGATAATTTCGGTTGATGATTCATGGTGGCAGCTGATGGTGACTCTCCTGAGAAGACTCAAGGCAAAAGCTACCAAAATGCCCGGGTAGCCTATTCTTCCACAATCCAAACATGTCGTTCCACACTAATGGAGACTGGTGTTTTGGTTCTTGCTTTGGAATGATGATAATTAAGCTCACGACAAACTTTAGCTTTTCTGTAATGCGGAGACAGATCCTTCTATTTGGTAGGTAGTATTATTGCCAAAAATGTTTCTAGCCCATTTTTTCTGCTAGTTTACCAAACAAACCACAACTTTGCTACATGGTAACCACACTTTCCTAGGGCCTTGGAAAGGGTGAAAAAATGGGCCAACTATAACATGAAATTGCTCATTTGATTGACATGTTTTGGTTTAACATGTCTTTTGTCTACAACTTCTAAGATGGACACCTTTGTTTGCAGGTTTCAGACTTCAAGTATACGCCCAGCCCACCACAGAGGCACAGTGAGTCCCCATCTGTTCTTAAGAGTTTATATGTGAAGCTATTTCAAGACGTAATAATGTGCCAACTGAAATTTCGTTTCATTGTTTGGACCTAAGGTGGTTCAGAGCGGCCTAGGAATAACAATGGATTCGAGTCGACACTGGAGAGGCGTAGAGCAAGCCCTGCTCCCACGTATCATACGAAGCAGAACAATGGCAATAACTATACAACTACTTCGTCATCTGCTCCAGCTGTAAGCCTAACCAGATCACCCTTTTGATAATTTTAATCAGCTCATTCATCGTTGTACAGAGGTCATGCACTTGTTTTTGTTCAGAAAAGTAGTAGTAGCGGAAGAAGGTTCACAATTTTTTTTACCCCTAATCTCAAGGCCCCTAGCCCAACACATGTTCGCACAACACATCCTCCATTTTCTTTCTAGATTTGCCACTGCTGGAGCGTGTCAACCAGCGTGAGCCGAAGATGTTGCCATTTGTTAAAACTTAAAAATAAAGCCGCATCATCCATTAATCATTGACCTTATCATGCAAAGTAGTCGGGAACAAGAACTTGTTTTGACTTCTAGTGAACCAAATGGTATGGTACCCATGAAACTAGAGGTTTTCTCCAGTTCAAAAAAGCGAGGGAAGGTTTTTCTCTGCTTATTTCTCGCTAAACTGTACCCACGGTCCTATACACCCAGTTTGATATTCGCAAACATGGTTTGCAGAGGGCGATGAGGGAGCAGAAGGATAATCATTTGGACGAGAAGCTCGATTCAGCCAGAAAGAGGCTTCAAGAAAATTACCAGGAAGCACAAAATGGTATCAATTTCATTGATATACCTACTTGTCACCGTAAAAAAATATACCTACTTGTATTTCCCCTTCAATTTGCCATGAACACAGTGGATGAAATCAATTTCATTCTGATTGTCTTTTAAGTTTTTGACATGTTCCCCCCTTGGTATTTCTGTGGCCTTTTTGCAGCGAAAAAACAGAGGACGATGCAAGTGCTGGATATCCACGACATACCCAAGCCGAAAAATAAAAACACCTTCATCCGCAAGCCTGGTGGAGGTGGCCTCCCTGGCCGACATCGGTGACCTGGCGAACATGCAAATTCCCACGCCAAGGTTCAAAATGAAAAATAAAATGAGCACGAAAGGTTTATGTTTGTTCTTTTGTTTAGTTACACTGGTTTTCTGGTCCGCTGAAATATTGTCCAGCACAACAAAGTCAAGGTTATATATACTAGTACTACTGATAAAAGGACCAAGGTTATTGAGAATTTGTGCTGTAGCTTGTTCTTTTTAAGTTCTTGAATGTACCTGGAAGTTTTTAATTGAGAATTTGCATTTGTGTTGACGTTTATCCATTTTACTATGTTTTACGGTCTTTTGTGGAGTTGTAGAATTACAATTCGTGCATGATTAATGTTGAATCGCTCAAGGCATTCTAAACCGGACTTGTGCATTGGTGCTCTATCTGCGGAAGCTCAAGCTTAGAAGTTTGGACTCCAGTTGGCACAAAATGTGGGTTTGCAACAAGCTGGTTGTAAACTCCAATAACATGGAGGTAATAAAGGTGATGAACAGTGGAGGACGATCCCCCGGTGTAGCAGCGGCGATGTTTGATGATTGCTATCATATTGCTTGTGCTATTCGAAATATTATTTTACAATACTGATTTAGAGAATGAAATAGAACGCCCATGAACTAGCAAGGATGGCCAGAGGTCCTTTATGTAGTTATTTTTTTTTTGAAACAAGGCAAAAGATTTGTCATTTTTATTGATTATAAAAGGGAAGTTATAACAAAGGCCTGCGAAGCAGGGAGAAGAGAGTCTACACTCATTGCATTACATTACACAAATGACGAGCGCCCAAAGTTGGGCCTCTTCTGATCCTAGCGGTAAGAGTATTTAACCAAAAACTACCACAATTCACGGAAACGTGTCAAAAAACTACCACTTTACGATTTTGTGCCAAAAACTACCACTTTTGTCCTAATCTGTTGCTAAAAACTACCAAGTGTGAAAACTGCTCGCTTTGGCTCGTTTATGATTGTGTGGCCCACATATCAGGACGGAAAAAGTCAGCACCGTTAACTTTGCAGTCACCGTAGAAAGAGATCGAGACGGCGGCGGCCTTCACCGGAGGCGGAGAAGATGAAGTACTACGGCGGTGCAGCCGCATCTGGAGGAGATGGCGCGATCTGCAGGCAGCACTCCGGCGCGACCTGCAGGCAGCACTCCGGCGCGAGCAGGGCGGCGGGGAGGTCCGGGGGAGGCAGATTCGGGGCGGCCTCGTTGGAGCTCGTGGTCAAGCAGCCGCGTCAGGAGGAGCATGGAGGTCGGTGATGGGGAAGCCGGCGGGCCGGGCGGAGGCCGCACCAACTCGAAGACGGCCGAGGCGCGGAGCCAGCCGGGCCGGGTTGCGCGAAGGGCGCCGGAGGCCGGCAGTGGAGGACCCGACGCGGCGCGCGGGGCGGAGCTGGCTGACGGCGCCGGGAACCGGCATGCGGGCGCGTGTCCAGACGGGAGCGGTGCGAGGCAGCACAGCAGCTGTCGGAGCGGGGCAGCGTGGGAGGTCGGGTCGGCCGGAGTGACGGAGTCGGCGACGGGAATGAGCAGGCGCGCGGAGTTGCCGAGGGCGGGCACGGAGGCACCTGTACCGGAGCGGGACGGCGGATGAGCGGGCGCTCGGGAGCCACGGCGGTGCGGACTGGAGCCGACATGGAGCAGAGGCGACGCTCGCGGGCCGGGATGCGGGCGCGAGCTGGTCAGTGCGGGAGCCGGTCAGCGGGAGGAGCAGCAGGGACGAGCCGGCGCCTGCGGGAGCAGCAGCAGCAGTGCTGGGGTAGGCGGAGCCGGTCGTGCGCGGACTTGGCGAAGACGGAGGGCGGAGCTGGACGGAGGAGTGATGGGGCTGGAGCTGACGGGGAGCTAAACAGTGGGGTCGGGCAGTCAGATTCGGGTTTAACCCAGCCAAAGCGAGCAGTTTTCACACTTGGTAGTTTTTAGCAACAAATTAGGACAAAAATGGTAGTTTTTGGCACAAAATCGTAAAGTGATAGTTTTTTGACACGTTTCCGTGAATTGTGGTAGTTTTTGGTTAAATACTCTAGCGGTAACCGTAGTCCCTTGCATAGTATTGGTCGCTTATGTAACCGTTGTTGCTATCTACTATCCCCGTTCATAAATAAGTGACGTGGTTTTAGTTCAAATGTTGAATCGGTCGTGTAAATACAATACAAACCGGTTATCGTTCACCTTGGTGAATTTCACAAGCCTTGAGCTGTCGAAGTCCATGTGTTGCCGAAAACAGATGAGCGCACGTTGAGCGCGAGAATGAAATGAGGACGAACCACGTCGTGCTCTCCATTTCCTGCCCTTAGCCTTGGGACTGAAAGCCTTTTCTTTTTAGCCTCAAACTAAGACATGCGCGAGTTGATGAATAGCCCACGCCAAGGGACGGACACTGGCATCGTGTGTACCATGTCGCAACCACGTGCAGACGCACAAGCTATAGTACTCTGCATTCATGATTTTGTTTTGATTTTCAACTCAAAACTCGGCATATAGCACAACCTACATCCATCCCAATCCCATGGACTTTTTCTTCTTCTATATTGAATACGCACCAAAGTGTACGCCATTTTTTGTGCTCCAACAGATGAGGCTGAAAATATCTAGTATGCCCCTCAACTGTTTTCAAAAAGAAAAATGGAAATCAATTTTTCTTTTTTGCAAACACAGGAAATCGAATACTGAGTTCTGTGAAAAACGCTCTGCCTTGGAAGTTGACATGTAGGTCACTGCATGGGTATAGTTACAGAGGAGAGGAGGAGCAAGGTCTGGCTGCAACACCTCTCGTTCACATCGAGCTAAAACTAGGGCATATCTAACACCGTGCATCAAATCAAACCGGACACACCAAGCATATGCGGTCGTGTTCTGGACAACGGATATGAGGATGACCGTCCAACCCGACGCACCAAACATACACCCCATTTTAAATGGATCTTCACGAAAATGGATGGAATTCGTGTAAAACGGCGGCATTTCTTAAATTTTGATATATTTTATAATAAAAGGATGAAATTTAACAAAGTTCAACCAAACTGAACAACATTTAGAATAAATCTAAACTAAACCAAACGAGGTATCGGACGGTGACCTCATAGGTATGGTCTTTGAGGCCGCCGACACCTCCGTAGCCGCCTGGTCCATTGTCGTTGCCGTTATCATCGTCGTCCTTCTAGCGGCGAATGACCTCCCTAGGGGTCGCAGCACCCCTGATCAGTGGATGTTGCACGCTCACGGTGCAATCCCTTCGCCTCGTGTACGATAGTCCGCGTCCGGCTCACAACGACGACCACACAAGGGCACCGGCGGCGCACTCGGCCTTGGCCAACTCGATCTTGTAGAGCTGGTCATTGATCTAGCGTCGGCAGTGGGTGACATCTGCGCAATGGTCCTAGAACGATCTTCGGCCCAGGCTAACACAATGCCTGGGTCAGCGCACACCCAGTTTGGCGGCAAGCCCCATGTCGTGGAAGCTGAAGAACACATTGCGTTGTGCCGCTCCCGCCGCTCCTCCTCGGCATCCGCCTTGTCAGCCGCCATCCTGGTGCGCAAGGATGTGTCACCGCCGACACGAACGAGGTAGTGAAGAAGCTGGCTGCGCACGTTGGGGATCAACGAGGAGGGCGCCTCCTCCTCCTTCATGGCGCCCGCATGCCACCGGAGCGAGGATGGCTGTTCCCCCTCCTTGTCGTGCCTGAAACAACACGACGGGGACACTGGTTGGACGAAGCGCCCGTACATGCTGTGCGGTAGGGACACCGACTCCTTCTTGACGCGGTGGCGCCGCGGGACACCGGCTCGACGAAGCGTCTGTACAGAGTGTGCGACAGGGACACTAGCTCCTCCTTAACGTGGCGGCGCAGTGGGAATGCCGACTCGTAGTTGACGCAACGGTCTCATGGCCGCGAAGATGCCGCCGAATCGCAGTCAAAGAGCGGTTGCTATAGGAGCAGCTCAAGCTGCCACACGTACTCCTTGTCCACACGTGGCCTCAGCTAGGAGGAGGTGTTGTTGTTGTTGCTCCTCGCCATCGTCAAAAATCACCACCTTCTCATTGAGCGTGGGTGCCGACGGGCCCGCAGATCATGGAGGCGGCGCCATGATCCGGACGACTTTGGAAACCACCTGCTGGCACTGAGAACCACCCTGAGCCACAACTGGATTTGCCCATCCCTGCGGTGTGCGTAGGAGAGGCAAAGGTGGCACAGTGGAGATGGGGTTTGCCGATGAGGCCAACTTGCTTAAATAGCCTGGCCAGGCGGACCAGCGCCGCTTCAACGCAAGCGCGGTGACCAGTCACATCGGTCTAACCGGCATGAATTCAAGTAGTCAGTGTACGGCCGATGAGGGTTTTGGGTGAAATTGCTCAGTCGGGCGTCTACATGACGGACATTTGAACATCCGCGAACCTCCAACCGGTTTGTTTTCGATTTATGGGATTTTAAACGTGCAAATCAATCCACGGACATTTGATACACGAGTAAAGGTACACCTATCTAACGTTTGTTACGTTTCTTACGTACCATCCTATTTGGCGGTTTCACATTGATCAATAGTTGGCGGCACGGGCCCACCTTGAAGTTCAGGGGGCAGTTTAAGTAATGGGAAAGGGATTTACGTAGGTTTATTATAAGGAGAATCATAATGTAGGTGTAGCATTTTCGTTGATACAACGTGTTTGAACTGCACGGTGGAGACATTTAGGCGTATGTTGATGCAGGGCGTTGGAGTTGCCATAAGCAGAGTCAGAGAGACGAGACCCTTTCAAATGGTGGAGCACCGTCCCGGCCCTCAACCTCCGGCCTCTCTCTCCTCCATTCTCTCTCCACCTCTGCATGCCAACCCAGCAACGCGCGCGGACCACCAACAACTATTGAGCATTACGACGCGCCCCGCCCCGATCGCCATTCTCTTGCCACGATCCGGCTCTTTCCCCCAAGAAATGGACAGCCGGAATCAGGCGCCGCAGAAGTCCAGCAGCTTCTCCTCGGCCTCCAGCAACAAGGCCCGGGAGGTCGACCGCAACCTCTCCCTCGGCACCCTCCGGCATGGCGACCACGACCGGAGGGGCGCCGCCGCCACCTGGGAGCAGATCAAGGAGGAGTGCGAGGACGAGGAGGAGGACGGCTGCGGCGACCCGGGCGTGTCCGAGTTGTCGGGGGAGATCGACGCGTTTATCGCGGGCCTGGACGGCCAAGCGCCGCTGAGCCTCCCGGAGGCGACGCTCGAGAAGTTCGCTGCCGCCGTCGAGCTGCGGATCGCGCACACGGAGAACTCGCGGGATAAGTGGGCCAATGGCGAGCCGCCGGTGCTTGCGGCCATCGCGCGCATTTCGGCCCTCGCGTCCGCGCTCGCCAAGAACCCGGAGGCCAGCAGCAAGTACGTCTCCGGCGCGCACCGGGTCACCGCCGTGCTGCAGCGTGCCATGGCGTTCCTCGAGGACGAGTTCCACGCGCTGCTCGAGCCCAAGACGGAGACCTGCAAGTCGATAAGACGGCCGCCTTCGTTCGAGCAAGGCGGACACGAGGCCGACCGGTGCGTCCTCCGACCACCCGACACCGCCCCTGCAGCGGCGGAGCCCAAACCGCCGTACACGCCGGAGACCATGGAGCGGCTCCGGTCCATCGCCGACATCATGGTGGCCGCCGGGTACGTGACGGAGTGCACGCAGATGTTGCTGGTGGCACGCCGGAACGCGTTCGACGCGTCGGTGCGCGCGCTCGGGTACGAGAAGTCGAGCATCGACGACGTCGTGCGGATGACGTGGGAGGCGCTGGAGACCGAGATTGTGACGTGGATCAAGGCGTTCAGGCACACCATCAACGTGGGCCTCTCGACGGAGCACGACCTCTGCGGCCGCGTCTTCAGCGGCTGCCACGCCAGCGTCGGCAGAGGCGTCTTCGCCGACCTGGCCCGCTGCATCATGCTCCACATGCTCGACTTCACGGAGGCCGTGGCCATGACACGCCGCTCCGCCGAGAAGCTCTTCAAGGTGCTCGACATGTACGAGGCCGTCCGCGACTCATCCCCGGTCATCGACGCCTTCCTGTCCGCCTCCGCCGACGACGAACCCGCGGCCGGCAACGCCCTGGCGGACCTCAAGACCGAGATCGCGTCTGCACGTTCCCGGATCGGCGAG
Source organism: Triticum aestivum (assembly GCF_018294505.1). Classification (NCBI taxonomy): domain Eukaryota; kingdom Viridiplantae; phylum Streptophyta; class Magnoliopsida; order Poales; family Poaceae; genus Triticum; species Triticum aestivum. The sequence continues at coordinate 267,786,403 of NC_057806.1, forward strand.
TCGGCGGCCAGCATCTTCTGCGAGCTGGAGAGCTCCATCCGCGCGGACGCCGGCAAGCAGCCGGTCCCCGGCGGCGCCGTGCACCCGCTGACCCGCTACGTGATGAACTACCTCAAGTACACGTGCGAGTACAACAGCACGCTGGAGCAGGTGTTCCGGGAGCACCGGCGGAACGACGCCGTGGACGGGGAGGACAACAACCCGTTCGCGGCGCAGCTGATGGAGGTGATGGAGCTCCTCCAGGGGAACCTGGAAGGGAAGTCGCGGCTGTACAAGGACCCGGCCCTGAGCAGCATCTTCTTGATGAACAACGGGCGGTACATGCTGCAGAAGATCCGGGGGTCGCCGGAGACGAACGCGATGCTGGGCGAGACGTGGGCGCGGAAGCAGTCGACGAATCTGCGGCAGTACCACAAGAACTACCAGCGGGAGACGTGGAACCGGGTGCTCACCCTGCTCCGCGATGACGGCGTGCTCACCGTGAAGGGCCATGTGCAGAAGACGCTGCTCAAGGAACGGTTCAAGCAGTTCAACTCCGCCATGGACGATATCCAGAAGACGCAGGGGGCGTGGGTGGTGAGCGACGAGCAGCTGCAGTCGGAGCTCCGGGTTTCCATCGCCGCCGTGGTGGTGCCTGCGTACCGGTCGTTCCTGGGGCGGTTCGCGCAGACATTCAGCGCCGGGAGGCAGGCGGAGAAGTACGTGAAGCTGAGCGCGGAGGACCTGGAGGGGATCATCGACGAGCTCTTCGACGGTAACCCCTCGTCCATGAGTAGGAGGAGGACGTAATAAACCCCAGCAGCAGCAATTGATCGATCGATTGTGTTTAAAAGGGAATCATTTGACCGATCGGGCTAATTCTTGGTTTAAGAAATGTACTATTGTATTATTAATTAATCGTTTATCGTTTTTGTCTTGTTTTTTGCTGATTATATGAAAGAAAAGAATGTTACTCTAAATCGGTTTAAGAGGTGATGTATTTACTTACTGCGTTTCTCAGGGCAGATAGATGTATGTATGTATTGTATCCATTAATCCACGTATTAATTAAAACTAAAATCTGTTCATTTACTTGCGAATCATATGTATTTTTCATCCCCTGTTTGCTGGAGTAATACAAATGCTGGAATTCATCGGCATTATCGCATTGTTTCCCAAGATGAGAGAAATTCATGCCAAGAACATGCAGGTTTTAGAATTCATCGACAATTTTTTTGTCTCCGTTTTAGAAAAAGAAAATCTGACAATTTTCATTGACGGCGTCGAAGTTTGCTCCTATGTTTGCTGAGAAAATAAATCCATCGTCATCATTCTCCCTGAGCAAACGCCATTAGCATCACTTGAGCAAGCGACTCCGACCCCCCCCCCCCCCCCCCCAAATAGAGGTCGCGTGAAGCCACAACAATATCTACGCCAATCACTCAACCACCTGCAACGAAGGGTAGCACAACTCTGATTTTAAAGAGAGCTGCGAAGAAGAACTATACAAAGCTGGTGCCGTGGATGATCACCTAACAGACCACCTGTCGCCCGTCATTGTTACCACATGGATCCCGCTGCAGTAACTAACAAACTGAAGGAAATATGCCCTGGAGGCAATAATAAAGTTGTTATTTTATATTTTCTTATATCATGATAAATATTTATTATTCATGCTAGAATTGTATTAACCGAAAACTTGATACATGTGTAGATACATAGACAAAACACCGTGTCCTTAGTAAGCCTCTACTAGACTAGCTCGTTAATTAAAGATGATTAAGTTTTCTAACCATAGACATATGTTGTCATTTGATGAAGGGATCAGATCATTAGGAGAATAATATAATGGACAAGACCCATCCGTTAGCTTAGCGTATTGATCGTTCAGTTTTATTGCTATTGCTTTCTTCATGTCAAATACATATGTAGCGACCCGACCTGAATGGATCGAAGTTTCTGTGCTTAAATGTCATCCTTGGATCGGTATGCTGACACACAGTACTCGAGGATTTATAATAGAGGTAAATCACATGTATAGAATAACGTAAATATTATCACCTCAATCCATATAGCGGAAGAAACAACAAAGCTGTGGAGTCCCAAAAACACAAACGGCAAAGTTGAATGTAGACATCGTAACCCTAACATATCATTTACTCGTCGTAAGAATCCTGCAACATGAGATGTTACAGCCATATAGGCCAGTACATTGAATGTACTGGCAATTTCACACCATAAAGTAATAATGAGAATTGTCTATCTTTATATGCATATTTGGCTGGTGGAGGCTCTAATTTTAAATTTTACATAAAGCTAATTTTTCTCTACAACAAAGGAATATATTTTATTTACTACTAAGTTAAATTACCCATATTGAGAAGGTAACCCCAACTCAATCCCAAAATCATTAATAGCCCAACAATTTCATTAAATAGAGTGATGAGATCAACCAATAATTCAAATACCATATACTCAAAGTCGTCCACAACCGGGGACACGACTAATCATGATTAGTTTGTACACTCTGCAGAGGTTTGCACACTTTTCCCCATAAGACTCGACACATCCATGATCGGATGATCGAGACATAGTCTTTTTTGAAGCATTAACTCTTTACTCTGGGTAGACAGTACCACCTACTTTCCCCTACATCTGTTAGCCTACCACTGAAAGAGGTCACACAGCTTACTCAACTATGCCAGAGTGCATAATGGCTTGTGGCTGCACACGGAAGTTTCTGAGCATGAATAATATTATGATCCCTTTGAGCCTGGGTGGCATACCATAGGACGATCACACAGGTACTTCGGGATATCCTAGGACAACACTGGATTACTCCAGATGCCCGCAACCAATCCACCCAGATATGTATTAAAGTAGCCACCTTAAGTTTGCCTTAGTTAAAATCTCTCACAACTTACATGAATCTCACATACCAATCCCGTATACGAGCATGGCTAAGCAATATGTAACAAACGTATAATCCCGGGGTTGATAAAAGACAATAGGTTCCTACCTCATCAACTACTTAACCATAACCACATGTTCACAATCCTACTCATGCAATGTTTGAGGGTTAAAAACTAATACATAAAAACTGGATAATAAAGGGATATGTACTGTTGATGAAGATTCTTCGCACTCAAAATTTCTGATAGTTCTACTCGTCACACTCCGTTCAACCTATCGTGAGCAAGCAATTATAACCACACATAAGCAACCACTCAAAGATCCAAAAGAAAAGGCGAAACATTGCAAAAACTCCAAACGAACTAAATCAAATTATTTTGCAAGATCAGATCCTAATTTCGTTGAAAAAGTGTGGTGATGGCTCAAGATGATAGATTACGTCTAGGGATTCAATTGCAATAAGGAATCAATTGAAAATGCGCTACCGTTTATAAGATATGATCAAATGAACGTTCAAATAGTTTGAAAGGTTCCAAAGTTGAAACTAATGACGCTACTAGATGTAGGAAGTTAATAGGAACATGTAGGAAGAAGAATTACTAGATTGGAAATAACGAATCAAAAGATATAAGTAATTCAACATAGCATTGAATCTGCTTAGAATGTTGTGTGATAAATCTTTGTGGACTAGCAGAGTAATCTGACTATGATCAAAATTATATGTTGGAAAGATGACACTAATTGTTCGAACAGAAAGATTACTTCAATACGAATCCGATGCAGTTGGGATCATCGGAAATGGAGCTATGGATAAAAAAATATGATCAAAAAAAGTTTGAATATGAATCTGAACAATTTCAAAATTTGAAAGTTGAAAAAGGTTTATTTGATAGATTCACTAGATAGGTGGAATCAAGACAAAAATGTAGGCGTTGGTTTTATCTAATTTGGATGAACAAGTAAAAAGTTATGGCTATTTGAAAAATCAGGATCAAGCTGTTTTACGGAAGAAAAATATGTATGACTCAAAGAATTCTATGTCTAATGTATAAATACAGAGACTGGTTGATAATCTAATTATTCTACCATACATTAGTCTAAGAATAATAAGCTATGGAACTATAAAAAATACGAAGAAAGATACCTTAATAAGGTAGAGAAAAGATGACTTCACAAAGAGAAGACAACTTTTAGAAGTCCCGTTGTTGAGAAGAAATATATTTTTCTTTAGTGAATCTAGTCAAACCAAAATATTGATTGAACCCGAGTCGGATGATTTTTGGAAGTTATATGGGTCTATATTTATAGGTGGAAGAGAGACTTAGAAATCAAAGGCTAGACAATGTGGGACTAAACGTAGACGAAATATAGAAAAGAGAGAAGAGGCGTGCCATGGGCCAAAAGTTCGGCCGGCCACGTGCACGCACCACCGCTGCGGTTTCTTTATTATTTCGGCCAAAGTGGAAAAAAATGGTTGGCTGGGCCTGGCCCATGTAGGAAAAAAAAGACGGGGCGCCCGCTGCCACTATGCTATGCATGTGGGTGACAAATAATTATGGCCTGCATGTACAGTTTTTTTAAATAGAAACATAAAGGAAAACTGAATACGAAAATAAAATAAAATTTTATATAGACATATCATATATCAAAATTTTCAGAAAAATATTTTCTAAAACATGAAATATTTTCAGCGGCAAATAAATTCCGCAAAATTTAAATAAAACAAACAATGCTACTGTTGCAATAAAACCTAATAAAAATCATTTTTAAAATACCAAAATGATTTCAAATTTATTTTCTCCTAATTTTACATTGAAGGGAATCATTTTACCCTTATTTCCATTTATTTTATTTTTGGAGAAAAATAATTTGAATAAAAACCAAATAACTCCAAATTGAAAAATGAGTTTCAAAATAACTTCAAAGGACTTTCAATTTGATTCTTTGAAACTTCCAACTCTCTTTCTTAGAATTTGAAGAAGTCATTTTATCTTCTCTCTTGAAACTCATTGAGTTGCATAAAGTTTCCGAATTTGAAATAGTTCCAAATGGAATTCAAATCTTTTCAAACCCTTGTCATTTATTTAAATGGAAGGAGTTATATCATCTTCACTCCAGGGTTTTGTGATGAAATGAAGTTGAATTCATGGAGATCATAAATGCAAGGTGAAAGTTTTGGGAAGGTCATTTTATTCCCTCTCATTCAACTTTCAAAAGTTTCAAATTTCCACTCAATTTCACACCACAAATCACACAAGCAATCAATATTACTTAATTAATAGAACATTCCAAAATTTAGAATTTTGGGATGTTACAAACGTAGCATCCTTCAAATGAATCTCGCCCTCGAGATTCGAAGAGGCTAGCAAGAAATAGGTTAGGTTCGGGGGTCTTCTCAAAATCCATCGATCGTCACAGGGGGTCTGGGGTGCTACCACCCTTAGAAGCATGGTTACAGTTCCATCAAAACTCAGGTACTACATCCTTATAGTTGGCAGTGTCGATCTTCTCAGATCTTCAGGATAATTCCTTCTTTGGGCTCTTCCGGTAGTGGCATAACCTTTTTTCCCTCAATTCTTGTGTCCTTTCATCTTAGTAAGGTCCTTCTGTGACTGGGTCTTCTTATCTGATAGGTCTGGCGCCAATACTAAACAACTATCGATATCTCATGGTGGTCATCAAAGAATTTGACTGGGTCCCTGCAGAAAACGGGTCTGGGCTTCATTCTCATCGTATAACCTACGGTTGGCAACAACTGCCTTGTACAAGGGGAAAATTGTTATACCATTCTAAGGTTCAAACAAGGTTTTGATCGTCATCGCTCTACTATGGGTAAGTCACTCAGATTTACCATCCCATATAGCAGAGACGAATAATAATAGTAAGTCAGCATGGTGATCAATCCATTCCGCACCCAAATCATTACCTTGTATATGGTTTAGCGAATCTCGCATTCTAACACTCGGTCATCCTCACAAGCATTGCAGAATTTCTCTTGTCGATGAACTAAGTTCGGATAACTCCATGGATTCTACAAAACAAACATCTATCGTTCCTTCACAACTCTCAGGTTTTGCGTAACTCCTATAAGATCGTCTATTGATAAAGGCATATCCTCTTCCAGGGTTTTTCCTTCATCAAGAGTGTGCTTGCTTCTTGGCAGGTCCTGGAGCCTATGGGTTATGGGCTCACCCCATCACATTTATAGTTTCAACTCATCCTGAGGTTACAATTGCTCCATATTACCAACATTATACCTCCTTTATATCCAATAATACTTCACCCCTTCATATTCTTGGGGTATCCCACAATTGCTTCATTCTAGAAAATTATTTCAAGTCCCAAGCGTATAATACAAGCATTATTCTTGGCACTTGGGGGCTAACGTACATCTCCTCAAAAGTAACAGTAATTAAAGTCCCGGCTCACCTTGGAAAGGTAAACCGGCCCTTGGGGACTACACAGGCGAAAGTTACAAGGATATAATGCTAGAGTACCGGTTCATTTTTAATGGATCAACCGACCCTTGGAGGATAAGTATGCAGGAGTATGGTATTATGAAGTCCCGATTTTTGATCACTATCATAAATCGGCCCTTGGGAGCTACTGGAATTGGTACGTACAATTGGACTTAAGAGAGAAAAGGATTTGCACTTACTTCATAATGTTCCTTCATCAAATTCACTAAACTGGTTTCATAGTCACGGTTTGAGTACAGACGGTTCAGAAAACCAGAATGGAGCTCTTGGGCGTTAAGGTGGGCATAGCTTGATAAATAGGTGCTCCTCTTGCCTTTATCCATGGCAGCACATTCTTCTTTGGCACTATGTTTTGCCAATACAACAGGATGGTCAGGGGATGTGTGCCCAACGCCAGTGATGATAACCTCATCTTCCTTGTTGCCAGCAGTTTTTTCTAGAGTTGATGGAATATCAGTAGCTTTCACTGGACTAGAAGGCCCATCATCAGTCCGGACTGGACTTGCCGGTTTATCAGCTTGCACAGTGGTATCAACTTCTGCTTGTTCATCAACATTATGATCTTGAGGGGGAAGTTCATCAAATGTGGCCTCAGTATTTGGACCTTTCGGTTCCGTAGTCAGCTCTGGTTCAATAACCACATGGTCGGCAGACGATTTATTCACTCGAGCCTTCTTACTGGGTTAGCCTTGGCTCTACAAAGAACAAATGCAAAGGTTAGCATAGCATACAAAGTATAAAGCGTCAAAAGATTGAGTTGAAATATTTACCCAGCAACGGTCTTAAGAGGAGGGAGTTGTGTGGCCGTCGATTCGCCGGATGATGAAGGAGGTGTCACCTGATAATTCGAATCAGACGGATTAAGAGGTTGTCAGAAATAGCCTGCCTTGGGATAAGAAGTGTTAGAAGTGGGTGAGACCTCAGGTCGGCGTTTTCGAACCGGGGTGTTCGGTAAACCGGTCGAAGGGACCGTTTGGCCGCTGTGCCGGGTTGTGCGGCGAGCCTCGTGCTGTTGCTTCTTCAAAATAAATTTTGGATCCAAGTGAGCAAGAGGGTGAGAAAATCTTACTTTCTGGACTGCTTGATGGATTTTTTGTGTTGGCAGAGGGTCTGAACTGGAGGAAAGGATAATTACCTCTGCATCGTCAGCTTGGCTGCCCTCAGCGTCCTCCTGATAAATATCATTGTCAATGAGGTGCATGAAAAGTGAACCAAGTGAATCAAGTTCTACCTCTGCTTCCGGTTCATCAGGGTCATCATCAAGCTCTAAACCGATGGGTTCAGTTGCCTTTCTCTTCGTGGTTTTCTTGATAGCTTTCGTTTTAGGTCGAGAAGGCTTCACCGCTTTCTCCTGAGGTTTCTTTTTCCAGAACGGATCATCACCCTGTTTAAAAATGGGCAGAGGGTATTCAAAGTTGCACAGTTCAAAAATAGCAGGTGTAAAGCGGAAGCAAAAACAATACTTACAGCGGGCGATTTGTTCTGTGTATAAAAGGGACTTAACCCGGTCTTGCTACAGACAGCTTCTAGCTCATTCAACATTTTCTTGACAGATTCAGTAACTTCCTCATTTGTTAGCTGAATGTCAATATGACATTGGGAGTCTTTTACGTCTCCAGTGTACTCCCACATTAAACCGGACTTAATGGCAAGATACTCCAGGATATCCAGCAACGGACGAAGTCCACACCTGTTAAACTGTTGGCCATACAAGCTCTAAGCTAGGTGAGTTGTGATGCGTACGAGGCCCGTTCCTTGGCACTTAGTCATTGCGGAAGCGGATGAGTATTCGCGAGCCGGTGAGCACGGTAACCCGGCAGAGGGTTCTCATCTTCAGGAGAGGTGTCCTTGCAATAGAACCAAGTTTGATTCCACTCTTTTGGGTGACTGTGAAGTTTGGCGTGAGGAAAACTAACATCCTTCCTTTTCTGAATGGAGACGCCACCAAGTTCAGTATTGGGCTCGTCTACAAATTCAGTGCGACGGTTTAAGTGGAAGAAATCCCGAAATAGCTCGACAGTCGGTTCTTCTTGTAGATACGCTTCACAAAAAACCTGAAAGTTGCAGATATTGGATACAGAGTTGGGTCCAATATCTTGAGGGTGGATCTGAAAGCTGGCAAGTACATCTCGGAAAAACATGGATCCAGGCGGTTTAAAACCACGGCCTATATGATCAGCAAACACCACTACTTCAGCCTCTCTGGGGGTAGGAGGATTTTCCGGCCTAGGAACTCGCCACCGGATTTCATTTTTCTTCGGTAAGGTGCCAATTTTGACCATTCCGTCCAGTTGCTCCTCTGTAACCTGGGAAGGGACCCAGTTACAGGAATAGAACCGTTTGGCCATTGCAAGTGAAGAGCTAGAAAGAAAACAATGCCAGTTTATGATTCATTAATGACAATGCATACGGTACAACAGGTTGAGGAAAAAGGAATTCAAGCATATAAAATTGATAAACAGGAGGAAGTTATAAATCACCTATGACAGAGTGTTTTTAAGTGGTAAAGCGATGAATGGTTTACAAGGGGACTAATGGCATATGACAGATTATTTTCTATAGAGATAAATCGCCTGTGCACGTAAAGAAGGTATAGATCTGAAGCAAAAAATGGCTAAGTGAAGAAAACTAGGTTTCACAGAATCACGTTTGCGTTTTGGATCTACTACAAGTCAGGAAAAGAAAAATATTTAGACCGAAAAAAGGTTGGTCCTGGAGCAGTTCATTAAGGTACATATCAAAGTTTTTATGTGTACAAAGGCTTGATTTAACAACCAAGAAGGAGAGAACTAGAGCTATCACACGGAGCATATCAAGCCTAAGGTCTACTGTCTAGGGACTGGCGAAGAACGAGAGAGGAATTCCATGAACCTGTAGGAACCCTAAAAATGGATCTAGAGAGGAAGGAGGGAAGGACTTACTGCGGCCGCGGAAGCAGCGGAGGTGCGTTGCGGTGCTCTGATACGAACAGGTCGATGCAGCGGCCGACGGTGAGGCAGAGGCGAGGCTTGACAATGGCGGGGGTGCTCGAGTGCGGAGACATCGCGAGGAAGAAGAAGGGATGAAGAGGCAACAGAAAGAAAATAATGGGACCCTCCGCCTCTATTTATAAGGGTAAAGAGATAAGCGACAGGCGCAGGAATCGAGAAGCCCAAAAAATGGATAGATAACAAGATTGTTGCCTCGATTGTCGGATGCTCATTAATAAAGGAGTATCTTCGGCTTTAAATAAACAGGTGATGTCATGGCGGTTTACTACAAATCCGGAGGATGACGTCAGGGCAGTTTACAAGATCTATGCGAAGTTGCAAGGGGAGGAATTTTTCTAAGTGTTGAAGATTGACATGAACAAGTTCAAATCAATCTGGGGCCTAATGTTGGGGATATTACTACTAGACATAAACCGGCTAGGAGTGGCCGTGTTAACTCTATGAGGATTAGAAGCCCAGGAAGACAAAGGATGGTGGCGCTTTATGAAGGCCCAAGGCCCAAAGGCGGGTTAAGGCCTGTAGATATAAACCGACATTATCATGTAACTTGTATTCTAAGATAGGAGGAATAGAGACCGAGTTGGACACGTTGATGATCCGGCCTCGGGACTCTGTAAACCGACGGGTGTCGACCTATGTATATAAAGGGACGACCCGACGGCAGTTTAGGGACAACACACAACAACTCGAGAGCCCAGAAAAGCGGATTCGCTCCCTGGTCATCGAAACCCTAGCAATTCCATCACAACTGGAGTAGGCTTTACCTTCATTGTAAGGGGCCGAACTAGTATAAAACTCTCGCGTCCTTTGTCCGCTTTAACCCCTTTAAGCTAACCCGTAGCGATGGCTCCACGACTAAGTCCTTTCACAAGGACATCTAAAAAAACCATGACAAAAGGTCATGTCGAATTTTTGTATGACTTTGATGCATGCACGCATTTTTATAATCAATTTGTTTATTATTACCGCGCAGATTCATGATGGTCAGTGGAACGATGGTGGATAGGTGGTTGCAGTCGGCGGTGCAGGACATGAAAGAAAATAACCGGACAGAGGTTTTATGTCCGTGTAAAAAATGCAAAGGAATAGTTTGGCTCGACCCCTATGACGATGGTCGTGTCGAAGCGCACCTGCTCATCACTGGTTTCATGGATGGCTATACTCGGTGGATAATTGAAGATGGGGATGACGATGTTCAGGACGCCGACGGGGCAGGCAATGACGACACGGGGCAAGACGAAGAGATGATCGATAATGGCGGCGGGGAAGAGGCCGAACATGGCGACGGAGAAGGGGCCGGACATGGCGGAGGAGAAGGGGCCGGACATGGCGGCGGAGAGAACGTGGAATCCACGCAGTAGAGTTCATCGGTACTAAGTTCAATCATGCAGGACCCTCATGTTCAAGCACTGCTTCGCAAGGAGACGAGTACTAAGAGAGGTGCTTCTAGAGAGGAGGCTAAGCTGGAGCAACTGGTGGTAGACTCGAACACTCCATTGTATGATGGTTGCAATCCTGAGGTGACCCGCTTGAGTTTCACGCTCCAACTCCTGAAGACGAAGGCTAAAAACAAATGGACCAACACTAGCCTCGATGAGCATCTCAAGTACCTAAAGGATGTTCTTCCCGCGGGGAATCTATGTCCTACTAGTGTTGATGAGGCCAAGAAAATCGTGTGCCCTCTTGATCTGCCGCATGTTAGATACCATACATGCATCAACGATTGCATAATTTATCGGAAGGAGCACGCGGAAAAAACAAGTTGTCCGGTGTGCAATGCTTCTCGATACAAGAAGGCCGGGAAGAAATGTCCCTAGAAATTTGTATGGTACTTACTGATCACTCCCCGTCTCCAGCGGTATTTCATAGATCCCAAGGAAGCAAAACTAATGTGCTGGCACGCGGAGAGGAAGAAGCCCGACGATGGAGATGATCCGAAGCTGAGACATGTCAAGGATGGAAGACAGTGGAGAGCGTTGAACAGCTTCTATCGGTATTTCGAATGTGATGCAAGGAACATCATGCTCGGCGCATGTACCGATGGCATGAATCCGTTTGGCAACCAGAACACCAACCATAGCACATGGCCCGTGTTTGTATGGATGTACAACCTCCCCCCTGGTTGTGCATGAAGTCGAAGTACATTCACATGATCATGCTTATTCAAGGGCCGAAACAACCAGGAAATAATATTAATTTGTACCTGGGGCTACTTCAAGAGGAGTTAGACACGTTATGGAAAACACCGGCCAAGACATGGGACGCCAGCAAAGGCGAGTATTTCTACATGAGAGCCGCGCTGATCACGACGGTGCACGACTATCTCGGTTACAAATATGTCGCAGGCCAGGTGTGCCATGGATATTGCGGATGCACGCAGTGCATGGATGATACGACGTCTCAGCAGCTAATGTCAAGGAAAGATGGCGGGTCTGGGAAAATCGTGTACATGGGGCATCAAAGATGGCTCGAACATGACGACCCGTGGAGAAACCATGGAGATATATTCAATGGTCACGCTGAGCATCGAGGACCTCCACATAAGCGGAGCGGTGCCAAAATCGATGAGCTGTTGAAAAACTGGAAGGAGTGCCCCGCGATTGGAAAGACGATCAAAAAGGCGTCGGAGCCGCTGCTGAAGGTATGGAAGATGAGGTCTGTGTTCTGGGACTTGGAGTACTGGCACAAACTCGATACACCTCATTGCCTTGATCAAATGCATATCTGTAAGAATGTCCTTGAGAGCTTGCTTGCGACACTGATGGACATGCCGGATAGGCCGAAGGCAAGAAAAGACTTGCATGATTTGAATATCAGGGAAGATCTGCACATGCTGCCCCGTAAAAAGTCAGACAAGACAGAGACGGAGACAGAGGCACGGGAGAAGAAGGGCAAGAAAATAAAGAAAGAGGATTATTGCCCCCTTCTTGCTTCACCTTAAGTCAGGCTGAGATCGATCAATTCTTTAAGTGCCTTGCCGGAGTCAAAGTTATTTCCGGTTACTGTGGCAAGATAAGCAGATATCTAGACACGGACAAGAAAAGGTTCAGCAGGATGAAGTCCCATGACTGTCATGTGATGATGACGCAGATACTACCTGTTGCCCTTAGAGGGATAATGGAAAAGAACACCCGTGACACGCTTATTGGTCTCTGCAACTTTTTCGACGTCATCTCTCGAAAGTCGATCAATGTGAAGCAGCTCCGAAGGCTACAGGAAGAGATCGTTGTGATACTGAATGAGCTTGAGATGTACTTCCCGCCCGCGTTTTTTGACGTGATGGTGCATCTGTGTGTCCATATTGTGGACGGCGTAATAGACATGGGGCCGTCATTTCTGCACAACATGATGCCGTTTGAGAGGATGAATGGGAACATCAAAGGATTCGTTCATAACATGTCCCGTCCGGATGGAAGCATCGTCCAGGGCTATCTGACACAAGAGTGCATCTCTTTCTGTGAGAATTTTCTATATGGCACAGACCAGCCGCCTGGTGTTAGTGTTGGTTTGCCCTTTAACAAGCACGATGGGAGGCTCGAAGGAGAAGGTCACTCCAACGGTCGTAGGGAACTGCACGTGGCATACTTAGATTGACGCAGCGACTTTGACAGAGCAAACTTGGTAGTGCTACAACACCTAGACGAGGTAGATCCTTTCGTGGCACTGCACAAAGATATGATCGCAAAGAAGTATCATGACCGGGGGTATGCAGGACGGACGCTGAAGTTACTAGAGAGCACAACTCCACTTTCCTGCATTGGTTCAAAGAGCATATTATTGCTAATCCCCCGGAGGAGGGCTCTAAGGACGGATTGCTCATATACGCCTTAGCACATGGCCCCTCGCCCAACCTCGTAACCTATCAGGCATACGATATCAACGGATACATGTTCTACACGTAGGCCAAAGATATGGATAGTGATGATCAAAACTCAGGGGTGACGATGGAATGCATGACCGGCAGCGACAATGGCACAACTGAAAGATTTTACGAAAGGGTCGAGTAGATCTGAGAGCTTGACTACTCTGGACTGCACAACACGGCGATGTTCCGTGCCAGATGGGCTAAGAATGTCAAAAGAGAAAACTGGAATTTCACTACCATGACTATACCCGACGCCAAGAGCGCTACCGTGAACGCTATCGCAAAAAACGAGCCATGGGCACACGCTAAGCACGTGACACAATGCTTCTTCATAACCGACCCGCGCAATCCCAGCCGTGTTTTCGTGAGGAGAGGCAAAAGGAACATCATTGGAATGGATGGAGTCGCCAACGAGGAAGACTACAATCAGTACGGCAACCCAATGAGGGAAGATGGCGATGATGATGAAGTATACGTCAAAAGAAGAATCAATACTACATTACGTAAGAAAAATTGTACTCCATGGAAAAGGCAAAGTCACAATGAGGGGCTCAATTATTCTTCAACAAACAAGAAAGGAAAGAAGCTAACTCAAAAATGAAAACATCAACGCTGAGGAACCATATGTTATTGGTCCAATGATGTAGTATATATGTTCCTATTTTGTATACACACTTAGCCATTATTATGCATGGGTCCAATGATGTAATATATATGTTCCTATTTTGTATACATATTTAACCGTCAAATGATGCAATATATATCACCTTCCCTTCGTTCACTGCTCTCGGAAAAAAGAAAAGAAAAGTGAGAAAAAATAAAGGAAAAGAAAATAGAAGGAAACAAACAGGAAAACTGTTATATAGGTACTGGTTATAGCAGCAACGTTTTTGTGAGAAAAGAGCTACAACTAGTCAAGATAGCAGTAGCAGTTTCTACACGAAACCGCTATATCTACATGGAGTAGCTATACCGCGTTTTTCCTAAACGCGCTACTGCTATGCCCACTTAACCCCCCAAATCCCCACTCCTTCCTTCATCCCGCCTCTTTCCCCCCAAATCCCCACACTCTCTCTTCCCCTGTCGCGCCGCCGGAGCCTTGCCCTTGCCGCACCTCTGCGCTCGCCCCCGACCCCGGTGCCGGTTTCGGCCCCGGCTCCCGACCCCGACCCCGGCCCCGACCCCGGCTCTGGCCCTGGCGCTCGCCCACGGCCCCGACCCCGCCTCCGGCCCCGGCGCTCGACCCCGACCCTGACCCCTCCCAACCTCGGCCGTCGTCGGGCCTGCACCCTCTGTAAGCCCCCCACCACTCCTCCTCCCTCTGATAGCTAGGTTTTTTTGTTAATTTACTTAGGTTTTAGTTAGGGCAGATGGTTAATTAGGTTATATATTTAGTTATGAATTTAGCTAGGTTTTTTCTTCAAGTTCTATATTTTTCTTCCTTTTATATGCAAATTTGAAGTGGACATGTGATGTTTTGGACATGTCATATTTGGAATTTGGACATGTCATTTGGACATGATGATTACGTGCTAGGTAAATGATCTGAGTGGCCTATGTTACGCTGGAATGTTGATTCATTTCCGTTCCGGTGAATTTCAGGCACTCGATATGTCCATTTCTTTTAGCAAAGGTCATGCCGAAATTTTCCGTGAATTTTGGCATGATTTGTGCTAGATAGTAGGCATATCAAGTGTCGGGAGTTGCTGGGAAACGACATTCCGGCAAACATAGATATTTTTATGTCATTTCTCATTTTTTTCATTGTTTTAGAATTAAACGAGGAGACTTAATCATAGGAGACAATGTCGAACAATGAAGAAACCGGGCCTTCTGACTAAGATGCAGACGAGATGGATTATGATGGTGAACAAGAGTACCTGGACTTTTTGACTGCTAAGCAACGTCAAGGTTTGTAGGTCGGCCTCGATGATGGTACTGACGCCGACATCGACACCGACGGCGCCGGCACCGATGGCGGCGCCGAGACCGGCGGGGAAGGTACCGGCGAGGAAGGTACCAGCGCCGATGCCGCTACCGAAAAGAAGAAGCAGAAGAAGCAGAGGATACGAAAACCTAACAAACTAGGGATTGGATGACTGGTGATCACAAAGATGGCACCTGGCAAGTTTGAGCCCTTAGAGTCGGAAGAACCTCGCAAGTGCTATGGGAACCAAGTAGGATGCATCCTACGGGAATGCGTGAGCATCAATGACGATAACTTAAGGAGTAAAGAACATTTGACGCAGTTGCTCCTGATGAAGTTGCACAAGAGATTCAAGTTCCCCGACCGGGATGATAACATAGAACAATAGTGGGATGATCCGAAGATGAAAAAGATTGACAATCACGCCATGGGCATGTTCAACAATGATTTGGCCTCCTGGAAAGGAAGGGTGAAACGAGCTATTGAGGCTGAGGAACCACTGTCCAAGATTCTGGAGGAAAATCCGACAATTACAGAAGAGGAGTTCGAAAAGTTCAAGGACACTTGCGCTACCGAGGTAGCCAAGGCTAAGGCTGCGAAATTCAAGAGCCTTCAGCAAAGGAACACGGGGAAGCATCACCTCGAAAGCCGTGGCTACCTCGGTAAAAGGCCGATATGGGAAAGGAGGACGCAGAACATGAAGCCGCGGGTATCCCAGCCCCTTCGCGAAGTTCACCAACCCCTTGGAGCGTGACTTCATCAGGGCCCGCTACAAGTGGGACAAGGAAAAGAAGTTTTTTACACAGACCAGATCACGAGGAAATTTATTAGAATACTGGTAATTATTCTTTTACCACCTTACATTTAGCTCCAAATCTACTCGACTACACATTCCTAAACAGTTCACGCTCCTTCTACAGGAGAAGCAACACTAGCTTGCAGCCGAAAGCCCTACTTCTCCGATGAGGCCCAAGTGGGACACCCCTCTCAACCGGGCCTTGAATGAACTTAAGGGACTCCCTTTGGGCCAGTGGCCGCAATATGGTCGTGTGCACGGTGCTGGAGACGGTGCCACGTGGAAGGTGTTTTACAACGAGGGCCCGGAGGCTAAGAAGCAGAAAAAGAAGTTTAGTCAGGCGGACAGCAACGAGAAGGTGAAGCTTGTGGTCGAGAAAAAAGCAGCCGAGGACGCAAAAAACAGCCGAGGAGAAAAATGAGTTGCTATAGTAGGCAGTCAATGCAGCTGCAACTGCCTACAGAAATGCTTTCGCTACTAACTTGGTTCTAGCTATCATCAACTAGACGAAGGAAAATCCAGACAAGACGGTACATGATTTCCCATTGCCCAGTTTCGTCGGGAGCAACTCCATGAACAACAACACCACCACACCATCACTTGCTCACGCAACCGGGCCTCCTCTCGCAGTCACTCCCGCTCATAGCAGCCCTTCCTCAGTCTTTGGCGCACTAGGTGGGCCTTCGTCTTTGGCTGAGCTCGACGCTCTCACGGTAATTACATGTCGCACCAACATATATATATATATATAGAATATTCCATTTTCGTTGCCTTTCGGATGTTTTACGCCACAGACATGTGTTTGCAGGCTGAAGAAACCCCGTGCACCATACTCTACTTGATCAAAGGCTAGAAGGTGGACGTGGGAAAGGGGATGATAATGAACCCCTTGCAACCCATGTTCCACAACCAGCCGATCCCCGCTGGGCACTTCAGGGTGAACTTGTCCAGTGTGAAATCGGGGCACGAGGATTTGCCTCCTCCAGTACAGCATGTGGCAGAGGATGACGAGACCCCGCCGCGGATTGGAAGCTGCAAGGGTTGGGTGCTGCTATGGCCGAAGAATCTTATTCTTCTAGAGCTAGCTGATAGCACACCAATAACCACACATCAACAAGCATGTGCGGAGATCACCACCCCGCCTACGCAATTACCAGCTCTTGTAGTGCCGGGTGAGAGCGGCGGACGACGTGATGAAGGGGGTGCAATAGTATTGGCTGGTGTAATTGGTCCTGTAGAACATAGAATGGATGATGAGACGGAGGTCGACCCAATGGCTTTCCTCAATACAAACGCGTATGAGTGTGACTTAGATATGATGAGTCAACCATATGACGAATCGGGCTATCAGCATGCTAATGAGGATATGGATGATCTGCCCAGGCAGGAAGGTCGTAGCAGGGATTGCAAAAAGTCTCTCTTCAGGAAATCCTCACAGGACACGCCTGGAGATGCTGCCTCAACACAGGCTCAACTAGCCGGGGGTCGTACAATGCTTAGCCCGGGAACACTGGGGTAGGGGTTAAGGAAGGGTCTGGAAGGTGTATCCGAGAAAAAGGAGAGGAAGAGATTGGGGAAGATAGCTGCTTCCAAACAAGCCAGAGCACATAGCAGCCAGACGATGGATTCTGAAGAGCGTGTACCCGTGAAAGGTGCGGCCATGTTCCATCTCACGAGCAAGCTAATGCTACCGCCGAAACCGCTGGATGCACTATCAGGGGATCTCAGGAGACTGCACGACCATGTGCTGTCGATTGAGAAAAGCCTACTAGCCTCGAAGGATCCAGGATATCCGACATACGCGGCTCGTGTGCCTGAGGGGAAGTGCTACGTCGACACACGACCCGCGGAGGTGTTCTTCTTGCGGTTTGACCATATCTTTGAGATGTTTCTAACAAGGCGGCTCGATTTTACAATCGTCCGCCTTTTTGCGCTACATATGAGCTCCATCATGAAGAGAGAAGAAGTCTTGCAAATTTGTGTGGCGGATCCGTACTACATGCACGAGTCTTTCTTGAGTCTCGGTGACTTTGAGTGTGAAACTGCTAGGGACTACCTCCAAAACTTCATGGTACAGAATAAGGACTAGGAAATTGTCCTCCTGCCTTATCATCCAAAGTAAGTCAGTTCCGGACAACCCTTTCATACATTTCAATCATTCCTTCTCGCTCATATGGAGAATAATTTGAGGTGTCTTTTCCCCGCAGCAACGGGCGCGCCGTCCTTATCGTTCTTTACCCGCGAGTCTGCCACGCCGTGTATTTCGACCCTTCCAAAGACTACGAGAAGAAGGACTACACCCACATAATGAATATTCTAGATGATGCTCTCCAAGGCTTCAGCATTAGAGGTGGCCACATGCAGATCAGGAAACAAAGGAACACGAAGATGGGTTTTGCGCATAAAACTAACTTCTGATGCATCCGTGTCCCAAAACCAAGCAAGAAAGATGGATTCTACATCCTCCATCTCATGATTGAGTTCAGCACGGATCACCAAAAGCTTCGCATGACAAGCAGAAATGATGATCATATCCACAAGTAGGTAGAATCTCTTGGAGAAGTGGTTTGTAAACTTAGAGATGACTTCTTTCGCATCCAAAGGGACATTGCGACGATCATCATGAAAGAAGTCATCGATGAGAAGGGGATGTTCCACCACGGCCCTATATCGCGAGCTGATGTCCGAACTCGCATAGGCATGCAATGTCATGACCTCACGCCGTTCAAGAAGCTAGGGTCCATCCTCGATGATATGGAAGGATGGAACTTCTAGTGACTTACGAGCCGATGATGATGATATGTGTCGGTTGAACTTGTATACTTTCTGTAGCGATGAAACTTTGTGATGTCCACGGTCCCTGCCGAACTTGCATAACGCTACTTTGTTAGTTTGGGTACGATGACCTGCGTACCTCTAGTTAATTAGTTTGCGTACTGTATGTTGCATATAGTTGCTACCCCTTTCTTTTTCGTGTTGCTCTAGTATATTTTGTTGCATATGATTGTACATCCTATTGATGAAGATGCATCTCTAATAGGTACCTAGTTTCTTGATGGCGAGATGGCAGTGCTATGTTGTGTACAAAGGGAAGGTTCCGGGGGTGTACATCGAGTGGCCCGAGTGTCAGGCGCAAGTGAATGGGGTCTCGGGCGCCAACCATAAAGGCTTCAAAAGCAGACAAGAAGGAGAAGCTAGTTACTTGAGGTTCACGCTAGCGCGAGAGAGGACTCGTAACCGCCGCCTCATGTACTGCATAGTTCCGCTCTCACTCATAGTGATAGCTCTTCTCGCGTATACCATTGTTTAGATGGATGACGTTGTAGTTGCAAGTATTCGAGACTTGCATGTATCGTTATTTTCGAGATGATGACGAGATACCACTTTGTGTTGGATGATGATTATGATGAGACTATTTGTATGTATATGCTATGATTACATTTGTGGTCTCGCAGCCATTTGTATGTGTATCATGATGACAGTTGTATCTGCTAAAGATTCTTGTACAAAGCCTGTTCAAATACAAAACAAATATGCAGGAAAAAAAATCAAAACTACTAAATTAGCAGTAGCGAGTGGAGAAAAGTTAGCGGCAGCGTGACAGTAGCAGTAGCGCATCCAGCCAAAGCACGCTAGAGCTATTAGCAGTAGCGAGCTTCCATGCAGCATGCTGCTGCTACACTTGTATAGTAGTAGTGTGGGCGTGCACGCGCTGCTGCTACGGGTTAGCTGTAGTGCCTTATTAGTAGCGCCGGGCCCCGCGCTACTGATATACCTAGAACCCGCACTGCTGCTAGGCTTTCCCCTAGTAGTGATATTCTCCGACTTTAAACTCACGTTTTTAATTCTTTTTTCATGCCATCTTTTAACTATTTATTTGAATAGCTTTGCATTTTCATAAGCTTGGGTTCTCCACTCATCCAATGAGCTTATATAAAATAACCTCTTTTCTCAAGCAAGTTTGAAATCATAGTTGAGTTCTTTAACTGCCCAATATGCTTTGTGTTCTAACTTAAGAGGCAAATGACAAGCTTTTCTATAAACCATTTTATAAGGAGACATACCCATAGGATTTTTATATGTTGTTCTATAAGCCCAAAGTGCATCATCTAATTTCTTAGACCAATTCTTCCTGGACCTATTGTCAGTCTTTTGCAAAATTAATTTTATTTCTCTATCGCTAAGTTCAACTTGACCACTAGACTAAGGATGATAGGGTGATGCAATTCTATGGTTAACATCATACTTAGCAAGCATCTTATGGAAAGCACCATGAATAAAGTGTGAACCACCATCAATCATTAAATATCTAGGGACTCCAAACCTTGGGAAAATAACTTCCTTAAGCATTTTAATAGAGGTGTTGTGATTAGCGCTACTAGTTGGAATAGCTTCTACCCATTTAGTAACATAATCAACATCAACCAAAATATGTGTATACCCATTAGAGGAAGGAAAAGGACCCATGTAATCAAATCCCCAAACATCAAATGGTTCAACAGCAAGAGAATAGTTCATAGGCATTTCTTGACGCTTACCAATATTACCTATTCTTTGGCATTCGTCACAAGATGAGACATACTTACGAGCATCCTTGAAGAGAGTAGGCCAATAAAATCTAGATTGCAATACCTTATGAGCGGTTCTATCTCCAGCATGATGCCCTCCATAAGCTTCTGAATGACATTTCCATAGGATTTGACCCTGTTCATTCTCAGGTACACAACGTCTAATAATACCATCTACTCCTTCTTTATAAAGACGTGGGTCATCCCAAAAGTAATGTCTTAAATCATAGAAGAATTTTTTCTTTTGTTGATACGTAAAGCTAGGTGGCAAATATTTAGCAACAATGTAATTAGCATACTCAGCATACCAAGGAGTACCATTAGCAACATTTATTGCAGCTAACTACTCATTAGGAAAACTATCATCAATAGGAAGTGGGTCATCAAGCACATTTTCAAGTCTAGACAAGTTATCAGCTACGGGATTCTCAGCTCCTTTTCTATCAGTAATATGCAAATCAAATTCTTGTAACAAGAGAACCCAACGAATGAGTCTAGGTTTAGCATCTTTCTTTTCCATAAGATATTTAATAGCAGCATGGTCTATGTGAACAGTTACTTTGGAATCAACAATATAAGGTCTAAACTTATCACAAGCAAACACCACTGCTAAGAATTCTTTTTCAGTAGTAGCATAATTTCTTTGAGCACTCTCTAGAGTTTTACTAGCATAATGAATAACATTCAATTTCTTATCAACTCTTTGTCCTAGAACAACACCAACAGCATAATCACTAGCATCACACATAATTTCAAAAGGCAAGTTCCAATGAGGTGGTTGAACAATAGGTGTAGAAATTAAGGCTTTCTTGAGTGTTTCAAAGGCTTCAAGACAATCATCATCAAAAACAAAAGGAATATCCTTTTGCAAGAGACTAGTAAGAGGCTAGAAATTTTAGAGAAGTCTTTAATAAATCTCCTATAGAAACCAACATGACCTAGGAAACTACGAATACCTTTGATGTCCTTAGGACATGGCATTTTCTCAATAGCATCAACCTTAGCTTGGTCCACTTCAATACCTCTTTTAGAAATTTTATGACCCATGAGAATGCCTTCATTAACCATAAAGTGGCATTTCTCCCAATTCAAGACAAGATTTGTTTGTTCACATCTCTACAAAACTCGATCAAGATTGCTTAAACAATCATCAAAAGACTTCCCATAAACAGAGAAGTCATCCATGAAAACCTCAACAATCTTTTCACAAAAGTCAGAGAATATAGCAGTCATACATCTTTGAAAGGTAGCAGGTGCATTACATAAACCAAAAGGCATACGTCTATAAGCATAGGTTCCAAAAGGACAAGTAAAAGTGGTCTTTTCTTGATCAGGTTGAGAAACGGGTATTTTTGAAAAACTAGAATATCCATCAAGGAAGCAAAAGTGTGTGTGCTTAGATAATCTTTCAAGCATTTGGTCAATAAAAGGCAAAGGGTGATGATCTTTTCTAGTTTCTTTATTTAATTTTCTTTAATCAATTATCATTCTATACAATTCTTTGTGGAATAAGTTCATTCTTATCATTAGCAAAAACAGTTATACCTCCCTTCTTAGGGATAAAATGAACATGACTTACCCATCTACTATCTGCTATTGGATAAATTATACCCGCTTTCAGAAGTTTTAATATTTCCGTTCTTACCACCTTTGTCATTTTCGGATTTAACTGACGTTGGTGGTCAACAACGGGTTTCACATCAGGTTCCATATTAATTTTGTGCTCACATAGAGTGGGACTAATGCCCTTTAAATCATCAAGAGTATATCCAATAGCAGCTCGGTGCTTCCTTAGAACTTTCAATAATCTTTCTTCTTCATGTTCTGAAAGGTTAGCACTAATAATAACATGATATATCTTCTTTTCATCAAGATAAGCATATTTCAATGTGTCTAGCAATTGTTTTAATTCAAACAGAGGATCACCCTTAGGTGGAGGAGGACCTCCAAGAGTTTCAATGGGAAAATTGTGCTTAAGCAGAGGACGTTGTTCAAAGAAAATATTATCTATTTCATTTCTTTCATGCATATGTAAATCATTCTCATGGTCTAGCAAATATTGTTCTAAAGGATCAGTAGGTGGCACAACAATAGAAGAAAGACCAATTAATTCATCCTTACTAGGCAATTCTTCTTCATGATGGTTCTTACTAAACTTGGAAAAATTAAACTCACGAGACTCATCACCAAAGCTAACACCCATAGTTTGTTTCTGACAATCTATCTTAGCATTAACGGTGTTCAAGAAAGGTCTACCAAAGATAATGGGACAAAAGTCATCTTGTGGGGAACCAAGAACAAGAAAATCAGCAGGGTATTTTATTTTCCCGCACAAGACTTCAACATCTCTAATAATCCCACAAGGTGATATGGTGTCTCTATTTGCAAGTTTAATAGTGACATCTATGTCTTCTAACTTTGTAGGTGCTATGTCTTCCCTAATTTCTTGATATAACTTGTAAGGAGTAACACTCACACTAGCACCCATGTCAAATAAACCATGATCACAGTGATCTCCTATTTTAACTGAAATAACAGGCATGCCAACAACAGGTCTATGTTTATTTTTCCCATCAGGTTTAGCAATTCTAGCAGCTTCTTCACAAAAGTAGATAGCATTCCCGTCCACATCTTCCTCCAAGAGATCTTTAACTATAGCAATATTAGGTTCAACTCTAATTTGTTCATCTGGTTTAGGTGTTCTAATAGAGCTTTTGTTAAGCACAGTTGAAACTTTAGCATGTTCCTTTATCCTAACAGGAAAAGGAGGTTTCTCAAAATAAGCAGTAGGAACAACTGGATCAACATTATAATGTATAGTTTCTTCTTTAACTGGTACCAGTTCTTTAATTTCTTCTTTAATAGGTGGTTGATATCTAATCCACTTCTCTTTAGGGAGTTCAACATGAGTAGAAAAAGATTCACAAAAGGAGGCTACTATCTCAGAGTAAAGTCCATATTTAGTGCTAAACTTTTGAAAGCATCGGTATCCATAAAAGATTTAACACAATCATACTTAATTTTGATACTCGACTCTTTACCTTCATCGAGTTCCCAATCTTCAGAGTTGCGTTTAATTCTTTCCAAAAGATCCCACTGGAATTCAATAGTCTTCATAAAATAACTAACACAAGAAGTATCAAGCATGGTTTGATCATCACGAGAAAGCCAAGCATAGAAATTCTGGATAATAATTTCTCTTGAGAGCTCATGATTGGGGCATGAATATAACATTGACTTAAGCCTCCCCCAAGCTAGAGCGATACATTCTCCTTCACGAGGCCAAAAATTATAGATATAATTCTGATCACGATGAACTAGATGCATAGGATAATTTTTTTGGTGGAACTCCAACTTCAGACGATTCCAATTCCATGATCCCATATCATCGCATAGCCTATACCATGCCAATGCTTTTTCCTTCAAAGATAAAGGCAAAACCTTTCTCCTCACCTCATCTCCGGGTAAACCTGCAAGCTTAAACAATCCACAAATTTGTTCCACATATATCAAGTGCATATCAGGATGTTTGATGACCCACAAGTGTAGGGGATCTATTGTAGCCTTTTTGATAAGTAAGAGTGTCGAACCCAACGAGGAGCAGAAGGAAATGATAAGCGGTTTTCAGCAAGGTATTCTCTGCAAGCACTGAAATTATCGGTAACAGATAGTTTTGTGATAAGGTAATTTGTAACGGGTAGCAAGTAATAAAAGTAAATAAGGTGAAGCAAGATGGCCCAATCCTTTTTGTAGCAAAGGACAAGCCTGGACAAACTCTTATATAAAGGAAAGCGCTCCTGAGGACACATGGGAATTATCGTCAAGCTAGTTTTCATCACGTTCATATGATTCGTGTTTGGTACTTTGATAATTTGATATGTGGGTGGACCGGTGCTTGGGTACTTTCCTTTCTTGGACAAGCATCCCACTTATGATTAACCCCTATTGCAAGCATCCACAACTACAAAATAAGTATTAAGGTAAACCTATCCACAACATGAAACATATGGATCCAAATCAGCCCCTTACGAAGCAACTCATAAACTAGGGTTTAAGATTCTGTCATTCTAGCAACCCATCATCTACTTATTACTTCCCAATGCCTTCCCCTAGGCCCAAACAATAGTGAAGTGTCATGTAGTCGACGTTCACATGACACCACTAGAGGAAAGACAACATACATCTCATCAAAATATTGAACGAATACTAAATTCACAGGACTACTTATAGCAAGACTTCTCCCATGTCCCCAGGAACAAACGTAACTACTCACAAATCATATTCATGTTCATAATCAGAGGGGTATTAATATGCATAAAGGATCAGAACATATGATCTTCCATCGAATAAACCAACTAGCATCAACTACAAAGAGTAATTAACACTACTAGCAACCCACAGGTACCAATCTGAGGCTTTGGGACAAAGATTGGATGCAAGAGATGAACTAGGGTTTGAGATGGGATGGTGCTAGTGAATATGTTGATGGAGATTGACCCCCTCCCGATGAGAGGATCGTTGGTGATGACGATGGTGATGATTCCCCCTTCGGAGGGAAGTTTCCCCGACAAAACAGCTCCGTCGGAGCCCTAGATTGGTTCCGCCAAGGTTCCGCCTCGTGGCAGCGGAGTTTTGTCCCGTGAGCTAGCTTATGATTTTTTCCTCGACGAAAGACTCCATATAGACAAAGATGGGCATCAGAGGGCTGCCAGGGGGCCCATGAGGCAGGGGAGCGCACCCAAGGGGGTAGGGCGCGCCCCCACCCTCGTGGATGGTGGGTGGCCCCCTCTGGTACTTCTTTCGCCCAATATTTTATATATATTCTGAAACTTGCTCCCATGAAGTTTCAGGACTTTTGGAGTTGTGCAGAATAGGTCTCTAATATTTGCTCCTTTTCCAGCCCAGAATTACAGCTGCCGGCATTCTCCCTCTTTATGCAAACCTTGTAAAATAAGAGAGAATAGGCATAAGTATTAAGGCATAATGTGTAATAACTGCCCATAATGCAATAAATATCAATATTAAAGCATGACGCAAAATGGATGTATCAACTCCCCCAAGTTTAGACCTCGCTTGTCCTCAAGCGAAAGCCGATATCGGAAAATATGTCCACATGTTTAGCGATAGAGGTGTCAATAAAAATAAAATACGGACATGAGGGATCATGATCATTCTTAGAACTACAACATACACACACATATATATTTTCATATAATCTCTTATGCTAAAGTAACAATTCAATCACAATTTCAAGTATGAATCAGAAACTTCATTGAGAACCAACAAACTATAATCTCAGTCACTGAAGCAATTGCAATTTATCATAACATAGTAAAGAGTCAATATAAGAGCTTTTCAGCAAGTCCACATACTCAACCATCATTTAGTCTTTCACAATTGCTAACACTCATGAAATATTTATGGGTATGAAGTTTTAATCGGACACAGAGAAAGATACGGGCTTATAGTTTTGCCTCCCAACCTTTTACCTCAAGGGTAATGTCAACAATAATAGTCCATGAAAACTCACATCCAATTAGCTATATATATTTGTATCTTTCCAACACATTGTGCTTGCCAAAGGATAAAATGTAAAAAGGAAAGGTGAAGATCACCATGACTCTTGTATGAAGTATAAGACAAGAATAAAAGATAGGCCCTTCGCAGAGGGAAGCAGAGGTTGTCATGTGCTTTTATGGTTGGATGCACAAAATCTTAATGTGAAAGAACGTCACTTTATATTGCCACTTGTGATATGGAACTTTATTATGCAGTCCGTCGCTTTTATTTCTTCCACATCATAAGATCGTATAAAGCTTATTTTCTCCATACTAATAATTCATACATATTTAGAGAGCAATTTTTATTGCTTGCAACGATGACAACTTACTTGAAGGATCTTACTCAATCCATAGGTAGATATGGTGGACTCTCATGGCAAAACAGGGTTTAAGGATATTTGGAAGCACAAGTAGTATCTCTACTTGGTGCAAAGAATTTGGCTAACATGAGAGGGAAAGGCAAGCTCAACATGTTGGATGATTCATGACAATATAATTTATCTCAGATGTAAGAAAACATAACCCATTACGTTGTCCTCCTTGTCCAACATCAACTCTTTAGCATGTCATATTTTAATGAGTGCTCACAATCATAAAAGATGTCCAAGATGGTATATTTATATGTGAAAACCTCTCTTTCTTTATTACTTCCTATTAATTGCAAAGATGACCAAAACTATGTTTGTCAACTCTCAACAACTTTTATTCATCATACTCTTTATATGTGAAGTCATTACTCTCCATAAGATCCATATGATCTCTTTATTTCTTTTTATTCTTTCTCTTTTATTTTTATTCCCTCAAGATCGTAGCAAGATGGCAAAGCCCTTGACTCAACACCGATCTTTACTATATAAAGCTCACAGACTCGATTACATAGAAGGATCATAAAGCAAAACACAAAACTAGATCATGCTAAAACTTTATTCTACTAGATCTAGATATTACCAAAAGGATCGAACTAAGAAAAAACAGTAAAGATAAAAGTGTGATGGTGATACGATACTAGGGCACTCCCCCAAGCTTGGCAGTTACCAAAGGGAGTGCCCATACCCGTGTGTTTATGTCTCTTTCTTCGGAGGTGGTGGTGTGATATTCTTGGCGATGATGCCCCTCATGATACGGTTCTCTTCCTCGAGCTTATTACCTTGCTGCTTGAGGTCCATTATTTCCTGACGGAGCTTGCCCGTGATGACTAAAACTCCTTTCACCCAAGGATGTTGCATAGCTGCGGGAGAACAAGTAACACTCTTTTTCATATTTTCATAAGAAAGAAATCTAACATTGGAAGGGATGACCGAGTTTAGAATAGCTGAGCTCTGCAGTTCCCCCATCATGAATCCAGCTCGGAAATGAGAAGTAACTTCTTCATCCTCCTCCATGGCATCTATCCTTTTCAAGTCGGCCTCCATCTCTTCCTCAGTTAATGGCCCAAAGTGGTCAGCATAGTTGTTTGCTCTTGGCCTCGGTGTCGGATGAGACACCCAACTCTCCCTGATTGACTCTTGAGAAGACATCTTGCTCTATATCTACAGCAGAAACAACTCGAAACAAAGATATGAGATATTTGCGTGATACGGGGGTCAAAACCTTCGGGAGATCATATAATGAATTTTTACCGACCAAAAGAAGTATCGTGCAAGAAAATGGAGTCTAGAGAGCACACGAGGTGCCCACGAGGCAGGGGGCGCGCCCTCCACCCTCGTGGAAGCCTCGTGTCCTTTCCGGATGGCTTCTTATTTTCCTATTTTCTTAAATATTCCAAAATGGAGAAAAATTGCTATTAGAACTGTTTTGGAGTCAATTTACTTACCGTACCACGTACCTATTCCCTTTCGGAGTCTGAAACATTCTGGAAAGTATCCCTTATGTATTCCTCCGGGGTTATGGTTTCGATAACATTAGTTTCAACATTTATGGGATTACCTGAGATATAATGTTTGATTCTTTGACCATTCACCACCCTCGGACTTGTGTCTTTGAAGTTGTTGATTTTTATGGCATCGGAATGATATACCTCTTTGATGACGTATGGACCTTCCCATTTAGAGAGGAGTTTGCCTAAAAAAATCTTAAACGAGAGTTGTATAACAATACATAATCACCTACATTAAACTCACGTTTTTGTATCCTTTTGTCATCCCATCTTTTAACCTTTTCTTTAAACAGCTTGGCATTTTCGTAAGCCTGGGTTTTCCATTCATCAAGTGAGCTAATGTCAAAAAGCCTCTTCTCACCAGCAAGTTTGAAGTCATAGTTGAGCTCTTTAATGGCCCAATATGCCTTATGTTCTAGTTCAAGAGGTAAGTGACATGCTTTTCCATAAACCATCTTATACGGAGACATACCCATAGGATTTTTATTTGCAGTTCTATAGGCCCATAATGCATCATCAAGTTTCTTGGACCAATTCTTTCTAGATCTATTAACAGTCTTTTGCAAAATTAATTTAAGCACTCTATTACTCAATTCTACTTTACCACTAGACTGTGGATGATATGCAGATGCAATTCTATGATTAACATCATACTTAGCAAGCATTTTACGAAAAGCACCATGAATAAAATGTGAACCACCATCAGTCATTAAGTATCTAGGGACTCCAAACCTCGGAAAAACAACTTCCTTAAGCATCTTAATAGAGGTGTTATGATCAGCACTACTAGTTGGAATAGCTTCTACCCACTTAATAACGTAATCAACATCAACTAAGATATGAGTATACCCATTAGAGGAAGGAAACAATCCCATATAATCAAAGCCCCAAACATCAAATGGTTCAATAACAAGTGAATAATTCATAGGCATTTTGTGACGTCTAATAATATTGCCAATTCTTTGACATTCATCACAAGACAAAACAAACTTACGGGCATCCTTGAAGAGAGTAGGCCAATAAAAACCGGATTGCAATACCTTATGTGCAGTTCTATCTCCGGCATGGTGTCCTCCATAAGGCTCGGAGTGACACTTGCGTAGGATCTGTTCCTGTTCATGCTCAGGTACACAACGTCTAATAACACCATCTACTCCTTTATAAAGATGTGGGTCATCCCAGAAGTAATGTCTTAAATCATAGAAGAACTTTTTCTTTTGCTGGTATGTGAAACTAGGTGGTATAAACTTAGCAACTATGTAATTAGCATAATCAGCATACCATGGAGCAGTACGAGAAGCATTTATGACAGCTAATTGTTCATCAGGAAAGCAATCATCAATAGGTAGTGGGTCATCAAGAACATTCTCTAACCTAGACAAGTTGTCTGCAACGGGGTTCTCAGCCCCCTTTCTATCAATAATATGCAAATCAAATTCTTGTAGTAGGAGAACCCATCTAATAAGTCTAGGTTTAGCATCTTTCTTTTCCATAAGATATTTGATAGCAGCATGATCAGTGTGAACAGTTACTTTGGAAGCAACAATATAAGGTCTGAACTTATCACAGGCAAATACAACTGCTAAAAATTCTTTTTTAGTAGTAGCATAATTTCTCTGGGCACTGTCTAGGGTTTTACTAGCATATTGGATAACATTTAATTTCTTATCAACTCTTTGTCCTAGAACAACCCCTACAGCATAATCACTAGCATCACACATAATTTCAAAGGGTAAATTCCAATCAGGAGGCTGAACAATAGGTGCAGAAATCAAATCTTTCTTAAGTATTTCAAATGCTTCTACACAATCATCATCGAAGACAAATGGAACATCTTTTTGTAAGAGATTAGTCATAGGCCTAGAAATTTTAGAGAAGTCCTTAATGAACGTCCTATAAAAACCGGCATCACCAAGGAAACTTCTTATACCTTTAATGTCCTTAGGACACAACATCTTTTCAATAGCATCAACCTTAGCTTTATCAACTTCAATACCTCCTTCAGAAATTTTATGCCCCAAGACAATACCTTCATTAACCATAAAGTGACACTTCTCCCAATTCAAGACAAGATTAGTTTCTTCACATCTCTGTAAAACTCGATCAAGGTTGCTTAAGCAATCATCAAATAAGTTCCATAAACGGAGAAATCATCCATGAAAACCTCAACAATCTTTTCACAAAAGTCAGAGAATATAGTAGTCATACATCTTTGAAAGGTAGCAGGTGCATTGCATAAACCAAAAGGCATACGTCTATAAGCAAAGGTACCGAAAGGGCAAGTAAAAGTTGTCTTTTCTTGATCCTCTTTTGACACAGGTATTTGAGAGAAACCAGAATAACCATCTAGAAAGCAAAAATGTGTATGTTCGGATAATCTTTCTAGCATTTGATCAATAAAAGGTAAAGGATAATGATCCTTTTTAGTAGCTTTATTTAATTTGCGGAAATCAATTACCATTCTATAACCTGTAACAATTCTTTGTGGGATCAATTCATCTTTATCATTAGGAACAACAGTAATACCTCCCTTCTTAGGGACATAATGGACAAGACTTACCCATTGACTATCAGCAACGGGATAAATTATACCTGCCTCCAGAAGCTTCAGTATTTATTTTCTTACCACTTCTTTCATCTTAGGATTTAACCGTCGTTGGTGATCAACAACCAGTTTCGCGTCTTTCTCCAATTTTATTTTGTGCTGGTATAAAGTGGGACTAATGCCCTTAAGATCATCAAGAGTATATCCAATAGCAGCACGGTGCTTCTTCAGAGTTTTCAATAATTTCTTTTATTCATGCTCTGAAAGGTTAGCACTAATAATAATAGGATATATCTCCTTCTCATCAAGATAAGCATATTTAAGAGTATCATGTAAAGGATTAAGCTCAAACACGGGATCACCCTTGGGTGGAGGAGGACTCCCTAGAATTTCAACACGCAAATTGTGTTTCAAAATAGGTCCCTGTTTAAAGAATAATTCATCTATTTCCCTTCTTTCATTCATAAACATATAATTTTCATGGTCTAGTAAATATTTTTCTAAAGGATCATTAAGAGGCACGTCAATAGAAGCGAGACCAACAATTTCATCTTTACTAGGCAATTCTTTATCATGGGGTTGTCTATGAAACTTAGCAAAATTAAACTCATGAGACATATCCCCCAAAGCAACAGAAACAATATCCTTATTGCAGTCTATCTTAGCATTAATAGTATTCAAGAAGGGTCTACCAAATATAATGGGACAAAAGTTATCTTGTGGGGAACCAAGAACAAGAAAATCAGCACAATATTTAACTTTCCCACACAAGTCTTCAACATGCCTAACAATCCCAACTGGGGAAATAGTGTCTCTATTGGCAAGCTTAATTGTAACATCAATTTCCTCTATCTCAGCAGGTGCAATATCATGCATAATTTCTTTATATATGGAATGAGGTATTGCACTTGCACTAGCACCCATATAACATAAGCCATGATAGCAATGATCTCCTATTTTAACAGAAACAACAAGCATGCCTACAACAGGTTTATGTTTATTTTTAGTATCGGGTCTAGCAATTCTAGCAGCTTCATCACAGAAGTAAATAACATGCCCATCAATATTATCGGCCAAGAGATCTGTAACCATAGCAACAATAGGTTCAACTTTAATTTTCTCAAAGGGAGTAGGTGTTCTAGTATTACTCTTATGAAGCACAGTTCAAGCTTTAGCATGATCATTTATTCTAACTGGGAAAGGTGGTTTCTCAATATAAGCAGTAGGAACAACAGGATCATTATAAGTGATAGTCTTTTCTTCAACTTTAATAGGTGCAACTACTTTTACTTCAATGGGAGGATTATATTTAAACCACTTCTCCTTAGGGAGATCAACATGAGTAGCAAAGGATTCACAGAAAGAAGCTACTATCTCAGAGTCAAGTCCATATTAGTGCTAAATTCACGGAAAGCATTGGTATCCATAAAAGATTTAACACAATCAAACTTAGGTGTTATACCTGACTCCTTACCTTCGTCGAGATTCCAATCTTCAGAGTTTCATTAATTCTTTCCAATAAATGCCATTTGAATTCAATAGTCTTCATCATAAAAGAGCCAATACAAGAAGTATCGAGCATGGAGAGATTATTGAGAGAAAGCCGAGCATAAATTTTTTGAATAATGATTTCTCTTGAGAGCTCATGATTTGGGCATGAATATAACATTGAATTAAGACTCCCCCAAGATTGAGCGATGCTTTCTCCTTCGCGAGGCCAAAAATTATATATATAATTGCGATCACGATGAACAAGATGCATAGGATAAAATTTCTGATGAAATTCCAATTTCAATCAGTTGTAGTTCCATGATCCCATCTCATCACATAGCCTAAACCATGTCAATGCCTTTCCCTTCAAAGATAAAGGGAAGACCTTCTTCTTGATAACATCCTCGGGCATACCTGCAAGCTTAAAAAATCCACAAACTTCATCCACATAGATTAGGTGCAAATCGGGATGTAATGTTCCATCTCCTGTAAAAGGATTAGCTAGCAGTTTCTCTATCATACCCGAAGGAATTTCAAAGTAAAAAATTTCAGTAGGTTTAGTAGGTTGAGGAGAAACTCTTTGCTCTACTGGTCGGCGTGAAGATACCCCGAACAAGCCCCTCAAAGGATTATGTTCCATAGTAACAAGTGACAGTAAATTTCAGCACACCATATACATTTTTTTCCTTACCAAATTCCACCTACCAAAGGCGCTTCACTCCCCGGAAACGGCGCCAGAAAAGAGTCTTGATGACCACAAGTGTAGGGATCTATCGTAGATTTTTCGATAAGTAAGAGTGTTGAACCCAACGATGAGCAGAAGGAAATGATAAGCGGTTTTCAGCAAGGTATTCTCTGCAAGCACTGAAATTATCGGTAACAGATAGTTTTGTGATAAGGTAATTTGTAATGGGTAGTAAGTAATAAAAGTAAATAAGGTGCAGCAAGATGGCCCAATCCTTTTTGTAGCAAAGGACAAGCCTGGACAAACTCTTATATAAAGGAAAGCGCTCCCGAGGACACATGGGAATTATCGTCAAGCTAGTTTTCATCACGTTCATATGATTCGCGTTCGGTACTTTGATAATTTGATATGTGGGTGGACCGGTCCTTGGGTACTATACTTTCTTGGACAAGCATCCCACTTATGATTAACCCCTATTGCAAGCATCCGCAACTACAAAAGAAGTATTAAGGTAAACCTAACCACATCATGAAACATATGGATCCAAATCAGCCCCTTACGAAGCAACTCATAAACTAGGGTTTAAGATTCTATCACTCTAGCAACCCATCATCTACTTATTACTTCCCAATGCCTTCCCCTAGGCCCAAACAATGGTGAAGTGTCATGTAGTCGACATTCACATGACACCACTAGAGGAAAGAGAACATACATCTCATCAAAATATCGAACGAATACCAAATCCACATGACTACTTATAGCAAGACTTCTCCCATGTCCTCAGGAACAAATGTAACTACTCACAAATCATATTCATGTCCATAATCAGAGGGATATTAATATGCATAAAGGATCAGAACGTACGATCTTCCATCGAATAAACCAACTAGCATCAACTACAAAGAGTAATTAACACTACTAGCAAACCATAAGTACCAATCTGAGGCTTTGGGACAAAGATTGGATACAAGAGATGAACTAGTGTTTGAGATGAGATGGTGCTGGTGAATATGTTGATGGAGATTGACCCCCTCCCGATGAGAGGATCATTGGTGATGACGATGGTGATGATTCCCCCCTCCCGAAGGGAAGTTTCCCCGGCAGAACAGCTCCGCCGGAGCCCTAGATTGGTTCCGCCAAGGTTCTGCCTCATGGCGGCGGATTTTCGTCCCGTGAGCTAGCTTATGATTTTTTTCCTCGACGAAAGACTCCATATAGCCAAAGATGGGCATCAAATGGCTGCCAGGGGGCCCATGAGGTAGGGGGCGCGCCCAGGGGGTAGGGCGCGCCCCCCACCCTCGTGGATGGTGGGTGGCCCCCCTCTGGTACTTCTTTCGCCCAATATTTTTTATATATTCTGAAACTTTCTCTCATGAAGTTTCAGGACTTTTGGAGTTGTGCAAAATAGGTCTCTAATATTTGCTCCTTTTCCAGCCCAGAATTCCAGCTGCCGGCATTCTCCCTCTTCATGTAAACCTTGTAAAATAAGAGAGAATGGACATAAGTATTGAGACATAATGTGTAATAACAGCCCATAATGCAATAAATATCAATATAAAAGCATGATGCAAAATGGACGTATCAATGTTCAGTTCCATCTCCTGCATAAGGATTAGCTAGCAGTTGTTCTATCATACCCAAAGGAATTTCATATTCAATATTTTCAGTAGGTGATGTAGGTTGAGGGGAAATTAATTGTGGTTCTGGACGAGGTGAAGATACCCCGAACATACCCCTCAAAGGATTGTTTTCCATAGTAACAAGTTATAATAAATTTCCGCACACTATATAAATGTTTCCTTACCGAATTCCACTTATCAAAGGCGCTTCACTCCCCGGCAACGGCACCAGAAAATAGCCTTGATGACCCACAATTATAGGGATCAATTGTAGCTCTTTTCGATAAGTAAAAGTGTCGAACCCAATGAGGAGCAGAAGGAAATGACAAGTAGTTTTCAGTAAGGTAGTGTCTGCAAGTGCTGAAATTGTAAGTAGCGAGTAGTTTGATAGCAAGATAGTTTGTAACGAGAAAGTAATGATAATAGTAACAAGTATGCAGCAATGTAGCCCAATCCTTTTGAGGCAAAGGACAGTCAAAAACGGTTTCTTATAATGAGCAAAGCGTTCTTGAGGGTACACGGGAATTTCATCTAGTCACTTTCATCATATTGGTTTGATTTGTGTTCGCTACTTTGACATGTGGGTGGACCGGTGCTTATGTGTTGTTCTTACTTGAACAAACCTCCTACTTATGATTAAACCTCTCGCAAGCATCCGTAACTACGAGAAAAGTATTAAGAATAAATTCTAACCATAGCATTAAACTCTAGGATCCAATCGGTCCCTTATGGAATAGTGCATAAACTGAGGTTTAAGTTTCTGTCACTCTCGCAACCCACCATCTATTTAATACTCCACCATGCATTCCCTTAGGCCCAAATATGGTGAAGTTTCATGTAGTCGATGTTCACATGACACCACTAGGGGAATCACAACATACATACTAACAAAATATCAAACACATATCAAATTCACATAATTACTTGCAACATGATTTGTCCCGTGACCTCAAGAACAAAGGTAACTACTCACAAACAACAAACATGCTCATGATTAGAGGGGTATTAATATGCATAATGGATCTGAATATATAATCTTCCACCAAATAAACCATATAGTAATCAACTACAAGATGTAATCAACACTACTAGTCACCCCCTAGCAACAATCTATAGTTCTGGTAACAAGATTGAATATAAGAGATGAACTAGGGTTTGAGATGAGATGGTGCTGGTGAAGATGTTGATGGAGATTGCCCTCCCCAAGATGTGAGAGTTGTCGGTGCCGATGATGACGGTGACTTCCCCCTCTCGGAGGGATGTTCCCCCGGCAGAATTGCTCCATCGGAGGGCAAAAGTGCTCCTACCCAAGTTCCGCCTTGAGGCGGTGGCACTTCGTCCCGAAAGTCCTCCTCTTATTTTTTCTAGGTCAAAACCACTTCGATACCAAAAAATGGGCACCGGAGGTGTGCCGAGGAGGCCACAACCCACAAGGGCGCACCCAGGTAGGTTGTGCTGTAGCGACCCGACCTTAGATGGTCAAGTCTCTATGCTTAAGTGTCACCCCTGGATCGGTATGCTGACACACACAGTACTCGAGGATTTATAACAGAGGTAAATCACATGTATAAAATAACATAAATACTATTACCTCAATCCAAATAGCGGAAGTAACAAGGTTGTGGATTCCCATCAACACCAACGGCAAAGTTGAGTGTAGAAATCCTAACCCTAACGTATCACTTACTCGTCGTAAGAATCCTACAACATAGACGTTGCAGCCACAAAGGGTCAGTACATTGAATGTACTGGCAAATTCACACCATAGGATAATCATGAATAATAGCTATCACTACATGCGTACATGGCTGGTGGAAAAGCTCTATGGTTATAATGTTTTTGCGAAAAGCCAATTTTTCCCTACTACAAAGGAATACATTTTATTTAACTACAAAGTTTGTTGAAAACATTGAGAATGGTAAACCCCATTTCAATCCCAATTAAAAGTTAACAACCCAACAAATTTAATATATATAGTGATGAGATCAACATGATAATCCAAGAACCAGATACTCAAGACGTCCATAACCGGGGACACGACTAACCATGATTATTTTGTACACTCTGCAGAGGTTTGCGCACTTTTCCCACAAGACTCGATCTCCTCCATTGGATTTCTCGCACTACATGGTGTTTGAGAAACGGATGACCGAGACACAGTCTTTCAGAAGCATTAGCACCTTACGATGGGTAGATAGTACCACCTACATCCCCTACATCTGCTAGTGTACCACTGTAAGAGTTCACACGACTTAATCAACTATGCTAGAGCCCATAATGGCTTGTGGCTGCACACGGAAGTTTCTAGCATGAATAATCTCATGATCCCTTTGAGCCTAGGTGGAAGTCCATAGGACAATCACACGGTAACCCAGGATTCCCAAAAATGTAGGCAATCACTGGATACCCCAGGTGCCTCAATCCACCCAGATGTGTATTAAAGTTGCCACCTTAAGTTGAACCATTAATTAACAATACTCACATATGTCATGAATACACTCAAACCCAATCCACGTCTACGAGCATAGCATGGCAATATAAGCATAACGTAATAGTAACTCCCAAGGTTTGAATGCAGAGCAATAGGTTCCTACCTTATCAACTACTTCCCAATACCCACATGTTATCAATTCCTAACCATGCAATGTTTGAGGGTGAAACTAATGCATAAAAACCGGGTATGAAAGGGATATGATCAAAGTGTGAACTTGCCTGCAATGTTGATGAAGATGATTCACACTCAAAACTCTTGATAGTTCTACTCATCACACTCTGGTCAATCTATCGTAAGCAAGCCATAGTAACCACACATAAGCAATCACTCAAAAGATCAGAAAGATCAAAGAAGACGATTCAGAAAACATCAAAACCAAGCAAATAACTCTTGCAGCATAAAACAATTTCTAACAGTACCAAAATTAGGTGAATTTGGCCTTATCAGAAAGTTTAGATCAAGAGCTTTGATTTGCAAAAAGAATCAACTCAAACGGAGTTGTAAAACTCGAGTTATGAACAACAGAAGTTCAATTTCAAATCTGATCAAATTCAATTTTTAAAACTCTCAAAAACATGTTTAAGTTGATTATTTGTATAGAGGGGATCATAATGAAGAAGTGGGCGTTGGTTTCGTTGGATTTGGACTAACGAGTAAAAGGTAATGGTCATTTGAAAAACAGGGGGCAAACTGTAAGTAAAAACATCACAGATAGGTCCATGGCCGAAATTAAAAAAAGAAAAAAAACTAAATACCGAACGTTCGTTACAAAACGCTAACGAACGAATCCGTTCGCTGCCTAACCCTAGCTAATGAACGCTCGCAAAATAACTAACCTAAACATAAAAACCAATCTAAAAGATATATATATATATATATAACAAAGAAAAACCGGGGAGGGTTTTATAGCGGTTATACCGGCTCGGGCGGTTCGGGGCGGTTTACGGCAAAAACCCGGCGGCGACCGTTTCCGGCGAGATCTGCGGCGACGGCGGGGTGGGCGGTGGCTACGCGGCGCGGGGCAGCAGAGCTAGCGGCGGCGGCGGCGCGAGGCGAGAGGCGACGGGGTGCGGTGCGGCAGCGGCGATCTGCGAGGGCAGCGGTGGCGAAGCGAGATGAGGCGAGGCGGGGCCTCGGGCTTTTATGGAGGGAGGGGCGATGCAGTGGCGTGCGGGAGGGGGCAGAGGAGGCTGGGGCGGGCATGACGAGCATGGTGACGCGGCGGTGGACTCGGGAGGAGTCCCGGTCGGGGACGACGGGCGAGGCGGCATGGAGCTGGGCCGGCCCAGTTCGGGGAGAAGTTTTTTTTAACATTTTTCTAGAAAACAAAAATAATGAAATAAATAAGAATATTATATTGGCATATAATATATCAAAAAATTTCACAAAAAGATTTTCTATAACGTGAACATTTTTCTAGCGTCAAATAAAATCTAAAAAAATTCAAATAATTCAAAGAATGCTACTGCCCTACTAAAATCCAATAAAAATCATTTTTAAAATACCAAAATGATTTCAAATTTATTTATCTCCAATTTTCTGATGTAGGGAATCATTTTACCCTAATTTCCATATATTTTATTTTTGGAGAAAAATAATTTGAATAAAACCCAAATAACTCCAAATTGAAAATAAATTCAATGGGACTTTGAATTTAATTCTTTGAAACTCCCAACTCATATTTCATATGTTTTGAAGAAGTCATTTTATCTTCGCTCGTGAAAATCATTGAGTTGCTTGAAGTTTCTGAATTGGAAATATTTTTCCAAATGGAATTCAAATATTTTCAAACACCCTTTTTCATTTATTTAAATGGAAGAAGTCATGTCATCTTCTCTCTAGGGTTTTTGTATTTGAAAAGAATTTGAATTCATGGTGATCATAAAAGCAAAATGAAAGTTTGGGAAAGTCCTTTCATTCCCTCTCATTTAACTTTCAAACAGTTTCGAATTTCACTCAATTTCACTCAAGCAATCATACAACCAATCAAAACTATCTATTTAATATAACATTCCAAAATTTAGAATTTTGGGATGTTACAAACCTACCACCCTTAAAATGAATCTCGTCCTCGAGATTCGGAGAGGCTAGAAAGAAATAGGTTAGGTTCGGGGTCTTCTCAAAATCCATCGATCATCACAGGGGGTCTGGGGTGCTACCACCCTTAGAAACATCGTTACGGTCCCATCAATACTCATATACTCCATCCTTATTCTTGACAGGGCCGATCTTCTCAGATCTTCAGTATAATTCCTTCTCTGGCTCTTCTGATAGCGGCATAACCTTTTCCTCAATTCTTCTGTCCTTTCATCTTGGTAAGGTTATTCCGAGACTGGGTCTTCTTAGCTGACGGGTCTGGCGCCAATACTAAACAACTATCGATATCTCATGGTGGTCATCAATTTATGGTTTCTCCTGTAGGAAATGGGTCTGGGTTGATCCTCACCGTATAACCTACGGTTGGCAAAAACTGCCTTGTACAAGGGAAAAATACTTATACCATTCTAAGGTTTAAACAAGGTTTTGATCGTCGTCTCTCTACTATAGGTAAACCACTCAGATTTACCATCCCGTATAGCAAGGCGAATAATAAGAGTAAGTCGGTATGGTGATCAATCCATCCCGCACCCAAATCATTACCCTGTATATGGTTTTGCGAATCTCGCATTCTAATACTCGGTCATCCTCACAAGCATTGCAGAATTTCTCTTGTTAACGAACTAGGTTCGGATACATCCATTGATTCTGCAAGCCAAACAAACATCTATCGTTCCTTCACAACTCTCAGGTTTTGCGTAAACTCCTATAAAATCGTCTGTGGGTAAGGTCATAATCTCTTCTAGGTTTTTTTTTCCTTTAGCAAGAGTGTGCTTGCTTCTTGGAAGGTCCCGGGGCCTGTGGGTTATGGCCCATCTCATCACTTGTAACC
Organism: Triticum aestivum; assembly: GCF_018294505.1. Lineage (NCBI taxonomy): Eukaryota > Viridiplantae > Streptophyta > Magnoliopsida > Poales > Poaceae > Triticum > Triticum aestivum. The sequence goes on from NC_057806.1 coordinate 267,826,120, forward strand.
TTGAACTCATCCTCTGTGCAACTGATCGTTATTCCAACATCCAACTTCCAGCTTCCTAGCATACTTAAAATCCATCCAATTGTATTGTCTCCCTTCCTTCTGTTGGTTCCAAACTAGGATGTGATTTCTCAGAATCATCTTGGAGTTACAATTGTTCCATATTACCATCATCGTATCTCCTTTATATCCAATAGTACTTCATCCCTTCATATCCTTGGGGTATCCAACATATCGAGATAAAACTCGTACTTATGAAGTCCACTCCATGGAACATCATTATCCTTTCCAGGGGTCAAGGGTCCTCACAGTTACTACCACCCTTAAAATGCTCCAATCTTCCATAGACCATATTTCCCATATCCTCGAAAATGGTCAAAATCTTTCTCCATAGAGTAACAACTCATTAAATCCAAATCGGTACCAACTATGCTAACTTTATTGATTCTCCAATGATTACAATCTCTTGCATTTCCATTACATGCCTCAACTCAACACCTCAATACAAAAGAGTTGTTCCCATTACTTCTACTACTACAACATTACTTTTGCTGCAAACTCATCCATTTAGCACAAGCGTCCTTCTCTTTGGGACAATCCCTGGCAAAGTGCTCTGCTTCATTACAACAGAAACATACTACTTCTAACAAGTCTCGTGGTTTCCTTATGACTACATAGCCTCTTTGGGTCCTCGGCTTCCTTTTCGGGCAACTCCTGAGGTAGTGCTCTAACTCCTTGCACTTGTAACATGTGATATGGCTCAGGTCCTTCCGGAAATCCAATCTACTTCTCTTCCTGGACTTTTCTGTTCCAATCAGGGCATCTATTTCCTGTGGGTCATACTCCACTTCCCCCTTCGGGAATTCTACTAGATCCCCATTCAAACAATTCTGGGAGATGTGTCCTTCTCCACATGAATGGCATGACTTGGTGCAGGGTTTAATTGGGTCTTCTTCGGGTGTGTCCTCCACCTCTTCCTTCATCACAGGTTCTTCTAAAATTTCCATTGGGGCTCCTTCCATTGCTTCTTTCTTCTGTTGGATGGTTTTTTTGAACCATGGGGTAAATGTGACACTGAGCAGGGTAGTGGGTAGTCCCTTCACACAAGAAACAAGTAATCTGCCTAGTTGGGCATTCTTTAGCTGGGTGACTTTCTTCACAATGAGGGCATTCATCCTTGTGTTCCTTATGGTTGCGTCCTATTTCTCCACAGAGCTTTCATGCACAAGGTTTATTTATATCACTTCCATAAGGCTTCACAAACCGAGACTTTGGCAAAGTCAACTTAAATTATTTGCAAGTGGGTACTCCTTGCCATCCATTGATGGTTTGGTACATCCTCCACCAAGTAGCAGCACCTCTTTCAAATCACTGAAGAGCCTGCAGGGTCATATCCTTTCTGACTACAGGATTATTCTTCATGTGATCCTCCATGTTCTGAATCCATCGGTCCGTCTCCAATTGACTCATCGGTCCAGAAAATACGAGCTCATCTCCATTCATCCTCTATTGGGTCCAAGGGTTTTGGGGTGGGATAAGAGAGATAGAGAGGGATGCACACAATACAAACAAAAGTTTTGAAAAGATAGATTTTATTTGTGGCTGTCGGGAAAAACATCAAACAAATGACAGCTCACAAATGTCGCATCTAACGTAGGTATAACAGGGGTTTGGTCTTCTAAAGGTCAATAAATCTTCAAAATCACCAGACTCTTCAAGTCTTGCTCATGTCTCCGATGGCTTCTTCCGATCGTGCTTGTCCTTCTCAAATTCTTTTGCTAGATCATCTCTGTTGTCGCAAAGTCTATCGTGATGTCCTTTAATATTTCTGGAGTTGCATTCCAACTTCTGGGTTTCAACATCCTTGACATGAACCATGGTCCTACTGCCCTTCAGTTCCTGAAGTATCTCCGGTATCTTGAGGTTTTGCTCCTCTAGCTTGGCAACTTTCAACTTCTGGGACATGAGTTCTTCACAAAATGCTTCCTTATCTAATACGGCTTCCTGCAGGTCCATCCTAAACTTCCTGATGTAATATTCCAGATCCTGGTGATACACCAGCTAAGGTTAAAACTTCATCTTGCTGATAGGTGTTCCATTAACCTTCTTGTCATCCAATCCTTTCGAAGAAATGCATGCTTAACTCAGCACGGTGACAATAGCATAAGCAGGCGATAACATCATGGATAGCCGTGTTTCTGCCCTTGTCATTGCCATGAGCTATCATTCCATAGTTGATATCTCCTGCCTTAGGGTTTTCTTGACAAAACTTTGAGTTCTCATGCTCCATGTTCCGGTCTTTCTCCGATACACCTTGATCTCAGGTATTGACGACTTCCATAGTCTAAAAAATTCCAATAGGGTAGCCTTCCTAGGTCATACAAATCTAGAAATTCTACAGGGCCTTCAAATTCTCCTAGTCTTCGGAGTCTTCAACCGTTGCAGTTTCCATTATTATAATGCACGATAAAATCCTCTTCATTCCGAACTGGTCTTAGTTGTCCGATATCTTGTACTTCTTGGAGTGGTCTCATCAGCCGAATCTTCGTGGTCAAAAGGGGAAAGGGGTATAGTCTAATTTAAAAGGAAATATTTGAATAAGCTCAAAAGAGAAGAGAGGTAAAAGATCTTTTTGAAAAGGAAGTTGTAGAGAAAAATCTTTTCCCATGGACTTGCCAGTTTCTAGGGTCACGTCCTACAGTCAACATGTGCTCTGATACCATCTTGTAGCGACCCGACCTCAGATGGTCAAGTCTCTATGCTTAAGTTTCATCCCTGGATTGGTATGCTGACACACACAGTACTCGAGGATTTATAACATAGGTAAATCACATGTATAAAATAATGTAAATACTATTACCTCAATCCAAATAGCGGAAGTAACAAGGTTGTGGATTCCCATCAACACCAACGGCAAAGTTGAGTGTAGAAATTGTAACCCTAACGTATCACTTACTCGTCGTAAGAATCCTGCAACATGAGACGTTGCAGCCACAAAAGGTCAGTACATTGAATGTACTGGCAAATTCACACCATAGGATAATGATGAATAATAGCTATCACTACATGCATATATGGCTGGTGGAAAAGCTCTACGGTTATAATGTTTTTGCGAAAAGCCAATTTTTCCCTACTGCAAAGGAATACATTTTATTTAACTGCAAAGTTTGTTGAAACATTGAGAATGGTAAACCCCATCTCAATCCCAATTAAAAGTTAACAACCCAACAAATTTAATATATATACTGATGAGATCAACATGATAATCCAAGAACCAGATACTCAAGACGTCCATAACTGGGGACACGGCTAACCATGATTAGTTTGTACACTCTGCAGAGGTTTGTGCAATTTTCCCACAAGACTCGATTTCCTCTGTTGGATTTCTCGCACTACATGGTATTTGAGAAATGGATGACCGAGACACAGTCTTTCAAAAGCGTTAGCACCTTACGATGGGTAGACAGTACCACCTACATCCCCTACATCTGCTAGTCTACCAATGTAAGAGTTCACACGACTTAATCAACTATGCCAGAGCCCATAATGGCTTGTGGCTGCACACGGAAGTTTCTAGCATGAATAATCTCATGATCCCTTTAAGCCTGGGTGGCAGTCCATAAGAGAATCACACGGTACCCCGGGATTTCCAAAAATGCAGGCAATCACTGGATACCCCAGGTGCCTCAATCCACCCAGATGTGTATTAATGTTGCCACCTTAAGTTGAACCATTAATTATCAATACTCACATATGTCATGAATACACTCAAACCCAATCCACGTCTATGAGCATAGCATGGCAATATAAGCATAACGTAATAGTAACTCCCAAGGTTTGAATGCAGGGCAATAGGTTCCTACCTTATCAACTACTTCCCAATACCCACATGTTATCAATTCCTAACCATGCAATGTTTGAGGGTGAAACTAATGCATAAAAACTAGGTATGAAAGGGATATGATGAAAGTGTGAACTTGCCTGAAATGTTGATGAAGATGATTGACACTCAAAACTCTTGATAGTTCTACTCGTCACACTCCGGTCAATCTATCGTAAGCAAGCCATAGTAACCACACACACTCAAAAGATCAGAAAGAACGAAGAAGACGATTCGGAAAATAGCAAAACCAAGCAAATAACTCTTGCAGAATAAAACAATTTCTAACAGTACCAAAATTAGGTGAATTTGTCCTTATCAGAAAGTTTAGGTCAAGAGCTTCGATTTGCAAAAAGAATCAACTCAAACGGAGTTATAAAACTCGAGTTATGAACAACCAAAGTTCAATTAAAAATCTGATCTAATTCAATTTTTAAAACTTTCAAAAAACATGTTTAAGTTGATTATCTGTATAGAGGGGATCATAACGAAGAAGGGGCGTTGGTTTTGTTGGATTTGGACTAACGAGTAAAAGGTAATGATCGTTTGAAAAACAGGGGCCAAACTGTAAGTAAAAACATCACAGATAGGTCCCTGGCCGAAATTAAAAAAAAGAAAAAAAAACTAAATACCGAACGTTCGTTATAGAACGCTAACGAACGAATCCGTTCGCTACCTAACCCTAGCTAATGAACGCTCGCAAAATAACTAACCTAAAAATAAAAACCGATCTAAAAGAAAAAGGTTATACCGGCTCGGGCGGTTTGGGGCGGTTTACGGTGAAAACCCGGCGGCGACGGTTTCCGGCGATCTCCGGCGAGATCTGCGATGACGGCGGGGTGGGGCAGTGGCTACGCAGCACGGGGCAGCGGAGCTAGCAGCAGCGGCAGCGCGAGGCGAGAGGGGACGGGGTGCGGTGCGGCGGTTGGAGCAAGCGGCAACGGCGATCTACGAGGGCGGCGGCGGCGAAGCGAGAGGAGGCGAGGCGGGGCCTCGGGCTTTTATGGAGGGAGGGGCGGTGTGGTGGTGTGCGGGAGGGGGCATAGGAGGCCGGGGCGGGCACGACGAGCATGGCAACGCGGCGGCGAACTCGGGAGGAGTCCCGGTCGGGGATGACGGGCGAGGCGGCGCGGAGCTGGGCCTTGGCCTGGCTTCGGCTGGGCTGGCCCAGTTTGGGGAGAACTTTTTTTAACATTTTTCTAGAAAAACAAAAATAATGAAATAAATAAAAATATTATATATGCATATAATATATCAAAATTTTCAGAAAAAGATTTTCTATAACGTGAACATTTTTCTAGTGTCAAATAAAATCTACAAAAATTCAAATAATTCAAAGAGTGCTACTGCCCTCTAAAATCCAATAAAAATCATTTTAATAATACCAAAATGATTTCAAATTTATTTATCTCCAATTTTTTGATGTAGGGAATCATTTTACCCTAATTTCCATATATTTTATTTTTGGAGAAAAATAATTTGAATAAAACCCAAATAACTCCAAATTGAAAATAAATTCAATGGGACTTTGAATTTAATTCTTTGAAACTCCCAACTCATATTTCATATGTTTTGAAGAAGTCATTTTATCTTCGCTCGTGAAAATCATTGAGTTGCTTGAAGTTGGTGAATTGGAAATATTTTTCCAAATGGAATTCAAATATTTTCAAACACCCTTTTTCATTTATTTAAATGGAAGAAGTCATGTCATCTTCTCTCTAGGGTTTTTGTATTTGAAAAGAATTTGAATTCATGGAGATCATAAAAGCAAAATGAAAGTTTGGGAAAGTCATTTTATTCCCTCTCATTGAACTTTCAAACATTTTCGAATTTCACTCAAGCAATCATACAACCAATCAAAACTATCTATTTAATATAACATTCCAGAATTCAGAATTTTGGGATGTTACATGTGCCCACCTGGTGGCCCTCCTCTGGTGTTTATTGACTTCAATATTTCTTAAATAATCCAGAAAAAATCTACGTAAAGTTTCAGCCCATTTGGAGTTGTGCAAAATAGGTGGCCTGACGTAGCTTTTCCAGGTCCAGATTTCCATGTGCCGGAATTCTCCCTCTTGGTGTGTTCCTTGTAAATTATGAGAGAAAAGGCATTAGAACTACTCCAAAAAGCATTATTATGGATAAAAACATTATAAATAACAGCAAGGAAACATGATGCAAAATGGACGTATCATCAGAAATGGAGCTACGGATAAAAAGATATGATCAAAAGAAGTTTGAATATGAATCGAAATTTGAAAGTTGCAAAAGGTTTATTTGATAGATTCGCTAGATATGTGGAATCAAGACGAAAACATAGGCGTTGGTTTTATCTAATTTGGATGAACGACTAAAAAGTTATGGCTATTTGAAAAATCACAGCCAATCTGTTTTACGGAAGAAAAATAGGTATGACTAAAAGAATTCTAGGTCTAATGTATAAATACAGAGACTATTTGATAATATAATTATTCTACCATACACTAGTATAAAAATAATAAGCTATGGAACTATAAAAAAATATGAAGAAAGATACCTTAATAAGGTAGAGAAAAGATGACTTCAGAGAGAGGAGACAACTTCCAGAAGTACCACCGTTGAGAAGAAATATTTTTTTAGTGAATCTAGTCAAACCAAAATATTGATTTAACCCGAGTCGGATGATTTTTGGAGGCTCAATGGGTCTATATTTATAGGTGGAAGAGAGGCTTAGGGATCAAAGGCAAAGCAATGTGGGACTAAACGTAGACGAAATATAGAAAAGAGAGAAAGGCGCGCCACGAGCCAAAAGGCTCGGCCGGGGAGATCTACGCCAAGTCAAGACATACCAAGTACCCATCGTAAACTCTTCTCCCTCGCATTACATTATTTTCCATTTGCCTCTCGTTTTCCTCTCCCCCACTTCACCTTTGCCGTTTTATTCGCCCCTCTTCCGTTCGCCTGTTTTCGCTTGCTTCTTGTGAGTTTGTGTGCTAGATCGTTTGTTTCGCCTTCATGGCTAGTTCTCCTATCATTGTTAATACTCCCGATAATGAAGTTCTTAATTTTAAACAAAGGGAGGGAGAAAACCTAAAGGATGCTTGGTATAGAATTTGCAATGCTCAAAATAGATATACTAGAAAGCAATCTACTTCCGTTCTTCTTCGCAATTTTACGTAGGCGTCACTCCTTGGTATAGATATGTTCTTGACACCATTACTGGAGGGAATTTCTTGGGAAGCCATAGTTTTGATTCTTATAATTCTACGATAGATTTATTAGGCCCACCACCTCTTTTGGTCAATGGAACTATTTTAACTTTGGAACATGTGATGCAAAGGCTTGATATTATTGAAAATAAAATTGCCACTGTAGAGTTAATTGAAAATTTGGATAAAAAGATCCACAACCAAATTACCCAATATGGATCTAAGGTAGGAGTTACTCTGAAAAATCTTAAGGAAAAGGAACCCATAGTTAATGAGAAGATAGATCAAGATTCCACTAGAATTGGTAAACTCAAAGATAGTATTAACAACTCGGGGTCCGCTTTCTCTGCCATCAAAAATACCTCAAATCCCCCTCCTACCAAAGTTGCCAAGTTTATCTATGTTCCTAAAAATAAGGGTGAATCTTCTAGTAAGAAAAATGAAGACCTCAAATCAATAAGTGTTCACCCCAACTTCTTGGATATCATTAAGGAACCTTTTGCTACAAATGAATTTCTTGATTTCCTACCTAGGAGTTTGATCATTAGCAAAAACAAAAAACCTCCTAAGGGTTATAAGTTTTCAACTGAAGAATTGCATACCAAAGATGACAATACCTAGATCTATTCTTGCTTTTATGCCTAGCTAGGGGCGTTAAACGATAGCGCTTGTTGGGAGGCAACCCTATTTTATTTTTGTTCTTTGCTTTTTGTTCATGTTTAGTACTCCCTCCGTTCCTTGATATAAGGTGTATAGTTTTTTGAGAAAAAGCCCAAAATATAAGGTGTATTGCGTTGCACCACTTGTTTGGATATTTTTAGGGATTTGATTACATTTCCTTATATCAAGCAAGCTCCTCTATTTTCTCATGTCAATTCGTCAGGTGAAATCTCACCCAAAACTTGTGAATTTTTCCCTCCATGTGCGTTCTTTAATTTCCGTGCCAAAAACTATACACCCTAAATTTAGGAATGGAGGGAGTAATAAATAATTTATCTAGCCTCTGTTATGGTTGTGTTTTTATGTTTAATTAGTGTTTGTGCCAAGTAAAGACTTTAGAATCTTCTTGGGTGATTGTTGTTTGATCTTGCTGGTAAAAACAGAAAGTATGCGCTCACGAAAATAATTTACATTTTTTTACCAGAAAGCGATAAAATACCAATTCCAACTGCAGCAGATCAATATGCAAATTTTCCTGTTCTTCCTAATTTTTCAGAATTTTTGGACTTACAGAAGTATTTGAAACCTACAGATTGCTACAGACTGTTCTGTTTTTGACATATTCTGTTTTTCGCGTGTTGTTTGCTTATTTTGATGCATCTATGGCTAGTATCGAGGGGTATGAACCATAGAGAAGTTGGAATACAGTAGGTTTAACAACAATATAAATAAATAATGAGTCAATTAGAGTACCTTAAAGTGGTGGTTTATTTTCTTATACTAATGGATCTCACGAGATTTTCTGTTGAGTTTTGTGTTGTGAAGTTTTCAAGTTTTTGGGTAAATATTTGATTGATTTTGGAACAAGGAGTGGCAAGAGCCTAAGCTTGGGGATGCCCAAGGCACCCCAAGGTAAAATTTAAGGACAACCAAAAGCCTAAGCTTGGGGATTCCCCGGAAGGCATCCCCTCTTTCGTCTTCGTCTATCGGTAACTTTACTTGAGGCTTTATTTTTATTCACCACATGATATGTGTTTTGCTTGGAGCGTCTTGTATGATTTGAGTCTTTGCTTTTTATTTTACCACAATCATCCTTGCTGTACACACCTTTTGGGAGAGACACGCATGAATCAGAATTTATTAGAATACTCTATGTGCTTCACTTATATCTTTTTGAGCTATACAATTTTGCTCTAGTGCTTCACTTATATCTTTTTAGAGCATGGTGGTGGTTTTATTTTATAGAAATTATTGATCTCTCATGCTTCACTCATATTATTTTGAGAGACTTTCAGAACAACATGGTAATTTGCCTTGGTTATAAATTTAGTCCTAATATGATGGGCGCCCAAGATGGGTATAATAAAAACTTTCATATAAAGTGCGTTGAATACTAGGAGACGTGTGATACTTGATGATTGTTTTGAGACATGAGGATGGTGATATTAGAGTCATGCTAGTTGAGTAGTTGTGAATCTGAGAAATACTTGTGTTGAGGTTTGCAAGTCCCGTAGCATGCACGGATGGTAACCGTTGTGTAACAAATTTGAAGCATGAGGTATTTCTTTGATTGTCTTCCTTATGAGTGGCGGTCGGGTACGAGCGATGGTCTTTTCCTACCAATCTACCCCCCTAGGAGCATGCGCGTAGTGCTTGGTTTTTGATGACTTGTAGATTTTTGCAATAAGTATGTGAGTTCTTTATGACTAATGCTGAGTCCATGGATTATACGCACTCTCACCCTTCCACCATTGCTAGCCTCTCTAGTACCGCACAACTTTCACCGGTACCATAAACCCACCATTTAGCTTCCTCAAAACAGTCACCATACCTACCTATTATGGCATTTCCATAGCCATTCTGAGATATATTTCCATGCAACTTTCCACCGTTCCATTTATTATGACACGATCCATCATTGTCATATTGCCTTGCATGATCATGTAGTTGACATCGTATTTGTGGCAAAGCCACCGTTCATAATTTTTTCATAGATGTCACTCTTGATTCATTGCACATCCCGGTACACCGCCGGAGGCACACATATAGAGTCATATTTTTGTTCTAAGTATCGAGTTGTAATCTTTGAGTTGTAAATAAATAGAAGTGTGATGATCATCATTATTAGAGCATTGTCCCATGTGAGGGAAAAAAGAGAAAGGCCAAAAAAAGAAAAAAGAAGAAAAAAGAAGAAAAAAATGAGAGAAAAAGAGAGAAGGGACAATGCTACCATCCTTTTTCCACACTTGTGCTTCAAAGTAGCACCATGATCTTCATGATAGTGAGTCTCTTATTTTGTCACTTTCATATACTAGTGGGAAATTTTCATTGTAGAACTTGGCTTGTATATTCCAACGATGGGCTTCCTCAAATGCCCTAGGTCTTCGTGAGCAAGCAATTTGGATGCCCACCCACTTAGTTTCTTTTGTTGAGCTTTCATGCATTTATAGCTCTAGTGCATCCGTTGCATGGCAATCCCTACTCACTCACATTGACATCTATTGATGGGCATCTCCATAGCCCATTGATACGCCTAGTTGTTGTAAGACCATCTTCCTCCTTTTTGTCTTCTCCACAACCACCACTCTATTCCACCAATCTCGCTATGTCCATGGCTCACGCTCATGTATTGCATGAAAGTTGAAAAGGTTTGAGATTACTAAAGTATGAAACAATTGCTTGGCTTGTCATCGGGGTTGTGCATGATTTGAGTATTTTGTGGGATGAAGATGGAGCATGACCAAACTATATGATTTTGTAGGGATGAACTTTCTTTGGCCATGTTATTTTGAGAGGACATAATTACTTTGTTAGTATGCTTGAAGTATTATTATTTTTGTGTCAATATTAAACTTTTGTCTTGAATATTTTGGATCTGAACATTCATGCCACAATAAAGAAAATTACATTGATAAATATGTTAGGTAGCATTCCACGTCAAAAATTCTATTTTTATCATTTACCTAGTCGAGGACGAGCATGAATTAAGCTTTGGGATGCTTGATACGTATCCAACGTATCTATAAGTTTTGTTTGTTCCGTGCTATTATATTGTCTATTTTGGATGTTTAATGGGCTTTAATATGCTCTTTTATATTATTTTATGGACTAACCTATTAACCGGAGGCCTAGTGCCAGTTTTTGTTTTTTTGTGCCTATTTCAGTGTTTCGCAGAAAAGGAATACCAAATGGAATGAAACCTTTGCGATCACTGGTGCGCGTCAGTCCTAAACAAACGGTTTTTTACCCCTTTTTGCGACGGCATTTGGAACCGTCGCCAAGTGAGTGTGGGCGATAGGGGGGTCCTTCCCACATGACCCAGAAATCATCGGGGATAGGCCCTCATGGGACCCAGGCTGGGGCCGTGTGCGATCGGGCGAGGCATGGAAACCCAATCATTTCTGTAGGTATGTACATCCCACACGGTGAATCCCAGAAATCATTTCCGTAGGTATGTACATCCCACACGGTGAATCCCAGAAATCATTTCCGTAGGTATGTTCATCCCACATGGCGAATCCCAGAAATCATTTTCGTAGGTATGTACATCCCACATAGTCAATCCAAGGAATACATTTCCATTCTTATGTACATCCCACACAGTCAATCCAGGGAAAACATTTCTGTTCGGACATAGATCCCACACATTTTTATGTGTAGGCTCGTGTGCGAAAGGTGTATCTATGACACATGGTCTTCCTTCGTTAACTGTTTGCTTTTATCAACTACATCACACATGATTTGACGAAGAAAACTATGTGGCATTGGGCTATCCATCACAACCGCTTTTGCTGCTAGAACCGTTTGCAAAGGTCCATGAAACATTTAGCAGGTTTATTAGTTTACAATTAATAATTCCAGTATTACGCAAATTCACATTTCATATTGAACATCCGTTTGCCAATTTCAAATCAGGCATGTAAATATATTATAACATCACAGTATGGTAGCTACATGAAAACAACACAGTACAACATATAGCTAGTTCAACTTCATAAGAACAATATATTCATTTCCCTAATCAAGATCATCCAGGCTCGTCTTATCCACCTCTGTTTTCAGTTCAGTAAGAACCCGCTTTGCACGGGCCAACTGGGAAAGTGCCTCCTCCTTCGCCAACACCATCTTAGGAAAGTATTTTTTTAAACCTGAGCTCATTCTCCACCTTCAAATTTTTATCCCGCATCTTGAAATATGCTTCAGCGTTGACAAGACTTTCTCTAAGCGTAGCTGTGTTCACTTCCTCATACATGCTCCAGAGCTTCGTTAGGCACATCTTCAAAGACTGTGGCCACTCTTGATCAACCCACTCCAAGTAAGAACACTTCCGTTCATCCTATAATATTTAAAACTAGATCAGTAACAATTGTAGAGGAAATGGGTTTATAGCAACATAGAAAATCACCAATGCTTATTTTGAAAAACTGAAGAAACATGTTAATTATGACATATCTTCTGAAAAAGATCGATGTGCAAATGAAATAATTGGTACTGAGACAACAACAAAATTCTGAAACATCAGAAGCTGTAATTAACTACAATGACGCTACAAGTTCTTACTCATGTACAATAAATAACAAATTGAACATTTTACGAGGAAGGTAAATATAACTACAACAGCATAGCAGCGGTGTTTGGATGACAACAAATTGATACTAATAGGTGTGTACATGCACAAATTTAGTAACATAGAAATAATAGCACTAAGGCCGGCCACTATGTATGCCAAAACTGGTGTAAAGACAACTGTTGCTACATCTCGCACTGGTGCCCTGAACTGGCGAGCCGATGCAGCGAAAAAAAATCAGGGACCCGGACTCCGGAGCGCGTAGTTGCTCCGATGCCCAGTTCCTTCGTTCCATAAAGATTTAGTATTTTACTGCTTGGCTGCTCGGATGTGTGGACCAAAGTTGCCTGCATAAACTGCTGAAGTGATGCCAAATAATTTTCTAATGGCACCGCTGATGAGATGGCAACAATTTAAGATAGTAGGTACAAACTGTGACATTATCTTAGGATGCGTTTGGTTGAAGGTGTGGTATGAATGGGTTGGGACCGTGACAGTGTCTGAATCACATCTAACAAATGATTTGTTACAATGGAAGAGGGTCTAACCTTCTCTACACATGCCAGCAACTTCCTCCCAGTGTCCACAAAATCAAACGCAAGTAGCTTCGCACATGGAGATTGATGGTGACAACGAGCAGATAGATCTTCAGCCACCCCGCTCCATTCGTTGCCACTGATGGTCTTAGGGAGCTACAAGAGGAAGAAACGACTCAAATCGACCTCCGGATAAAAATCCTTCATTCCAAGTCATAGCCTGAGAGAGAGAGAAGAGAGGCATACCCGGGTGGTGAACGAGTAGTCACCGGAGGAGGAACCACTGGAGATGTCTTTGAAGAAGACCATGGCAACCCCGGCGGTAGGATGCGAGACGGCAAGAGCGAGGAAGCGGCTATAGCTTAGCAAGGAAGGAAGGAAGGAGGAAACAGGGGAAATGTGACTTGTGGTCGGGGAGAAAAGGGGGTGGGGATGGGGGGAAGGGGGCGGGGGTAGATATTTTGGCGGTAGGCCAAAATTTTGGAAATGTGGAGGGGAACTTTGCATGCGGTGCCGCCGGACCATTCACTTTGAACGATTGTGTGCATCGCAAACGATTCTTCTGCTTTACGCACATGGGATGAGTTTGATAATTCAAATTTTGGTCTCAAGGCATGGGCACATTCACTTTGAACGCGTGCGCTGCCGCCGGACCATTCACTTTGAACGATTGTGTGCATCGCAAACGATTCTTCTGCTTTACGCGCATGGGATGAGTTTGATAATTCAAATTTTGGTGGAAATTTCCTTGGGTACATCATTGCATAATTTAACATCGCTTGCTAATTTGGGCACACAAAAGAGCGTACAACAGACATACCACACTTATTGAATCGAGAAATTTCAGTAATTACGCAGAGCCAGTTGACCTAAACATTGCTCTAACAAAAGACCAGCATTAAAAACAAAGCCTAAGTATGCATAATTAAAAATTCGCCACCGCGCCGGCCCATGCATCGCCGGTGTGTGATGAGACGTCGATGACTTGTCCTGGTGACATGCCGCCGTTGGTGGACTCCGCGTCCCCCCTGCTGAAGTCGACCGCGTCCTCGTCCTTGTCCTCGTCCTCGGCGCCACCCTCAAGGTTGTAGTACTCAAAGTAGTGGCTGCGCTAGAGCTGACGTTGGTACTCCACCGCCGATTCCTCGACGGATAGACTCTTCTCTATCTCGATCTCGGCCACGCGCAACTCCTCCTCTCGGTGCTCCTTGATCTCCACCGCCTCCTGCATCTCCAGCTCCCGCTCGGCGACCTCATGAGGAAGCAGGTGCTCCATGGCCACCGTCGCCTTTTCAGACATGGGTTGCATGCTGGAGTCCGAGATGGCCTGGAATATCTTGGTGTGTGCATCGTCGATCTTGGCATGGATGGCCTCGACCCGAGCCAGGGCAACATCAGCGGCACAGACGGTAGCTCGAGCGCTCTCGGTGTTTGCAGCCGCCATCGCAGCAGCAGCTGCAGCCGTCTCGGCTACTACAGACGCCCTCTCGGCGGAAGCGGCCGCGCTCAATGCGGATGTGGCGGCACTCTCGGCATAGGCGGCCGTGACAGCGCTCGGGCGGGACGCAGTCATCTTTGCAAGAAGGGGCGGGAATGGGGATCGGGATTTGTGGATTCGGGGGTTGCCGGCACTAGAGCAGACGAGCCAACGAAGCTTAAGGAGGGAGACTTAAATAGACCCAGATATTTTCATCGCAAACGGTTCCTAGAAAACAACTGTGTGTGATGTTGTAGATATTTTTTATTAGCTGTGAAAGACGAATTTGGAATAAAGTGCCAACGTATGGTGTTTTAAATGAACGAGAAATTTTGTAGTACTAATACAAATATCATGTCAAATTTTGGAAAATTTCAGGGGTCATTTGACCTCCTAAGACATTTAAGTGATTTTCTAGCCATTTAATGACCGTAATTGAAATTTGAACTATATGTACATGCAACAGCTAACCATAACGGTTTGAAAACTCATATTTCTTGTACTTGTGTGTGATTTAATTCCATGTGCAGTAAATTGGAAGGAATTTTCAAACATATTGGTCTAACGGCTATGACATAATTAAGCATGGTGTGACATGGCATTTTAATTCCAATTTTTTTAAAAAAAATCAGAAACACATGAAACCTTGGTTGATGTAATGTCATGCCACCAAGATGATGTGGTAAAAAAATTGGCATGTTTGACCAAAGTTTGGACTCACACCCCTCACAAACCGGAGCAACTCACTAGAAGGCTCGCGGTTCCGAGAGGGAACAATGCATATTTGATGACAAACGGGAGATAGCTTCCTCTTACGGCCTTGAATTTTTTTCTATGTCTAACGTGCACTACTACAACTGTAATGTGAAATTTTTGAAAATTGTAGGGGTCATTTGACCTTTTAAAGACATTTAAGTGATTTTCTAGCCATTTAATGACCGTAATTCAAATTTGAACTACATCTACATGCATGGCGTAACCGAAACAGTTTGAAAAATCATATTTGTGTACTTGTGTGCGAGCTAATTCCATGTGCAGTAAACTAAAAGGAATTTTCAAACATATTTGTATCTCGACATGGACATATATGCATGAATACGTATGCATGGAATGGCATGGCATTTTAATTCCAAAAAAAAAAAATCAGAAACACATGAAACCTTGGTTGATATAATGTCATGCCACCAAGATGATGTGGTAAATAAATTGGCATGCTTGACCAAAGTTTGGACACACACACCCCTCACAAACCGGAGCAACTCGCTAGAAGGTTCGTGGTTCCGAGAGGGAACAATGCATGTTTGATGGTGAACGGGAGATAGCTTCCTCTTACGACCTTCAAATTTTTTCTACGTCTAACGTGCACTACTACAACTGTAATGTGAAATTTTGGAAAATTCTAGGGGTCATTTGACCTTTTAAAGACATTTAAGTGATGTTCTAACCATTTAATGACCGTAATTCAAATTTGAACTACATCTACATGCAACGCCTAACCAAAACGTTTTGAAAAATCATATATGTGTACTTGTGTGTGAGTTAATTGCATGTGTATTAAATTAGAAGGAATTTTCAAACATATTGGTATTGCGACATGGACACATGCATACGTATGCATGGAGTGACTTGGCATTTTAATTAAAAAAAAATAGAAAAATGATCAGAAACACATGAAACCTTGGTTGATGTAATGTCATGCCACCAAGATGATGTGGTAAACCAATTGGCATATTTGACGAACGTTTGGACACACGCCCCTCACAAACCAGAGCAACTCGCTAGAAGGTTTGTGGTTCCGAGAGGGAACAATGCATGTTTGATGACGAACGTGAAATAGCTTCCTCTTACGGCCTTCAAATTTTTTCCTACGTTTAACGTGCACTAATACAACTGTCATGTGAAAATTTGGTAAATTTTAGGGGTCATTTGACCTTCTAAAGACATTTAAGTGATTTTTTAACCATTTAGTGATCGTAATTCAAATTTGAACTACATCTACATGCAAAGCCTAACCAAAACAGTTTGAAAAGTCATATTTTTGTGTACTTGTGTGCGAGTTAATTCCATGTGCAGTAAATTCGAATGAATTTTCAAACATATTGGTGTCAAGGCATGGGCACATGCATGGAATGCATGCCATGGCATTTTAATTCAAAAAGATTAAAAAATGATCAGAAAAACATGAAACCTTGCTTGATTTAATGTCATGCCACCAAGATGATGTGGTAAAAAATTGGCATGTTTGACCAAAGTTTGCACACACACCCTCACAAAGCGGAGAAACTCACTAGAAGGTTCGTGGTTCTGAGAGGGTACAATGCATGTTTGCTGACGGACGGGAAATAGCTTCCTCTTACGGCCTTCAATTTTTTTCCTATGTTTAACGTGCACTAATACAACTGTCATGTGAAAATTTGGAAATTTTCAGGGGTCATTTGACCTTTTAAAGACATTTAAGTGATTTTCTAACCATTTAATGACCGTAATTCAAATTTGAACTAAATCTACATGCAACGCCTAACCTAAACGGTTTGAATAATCATATTTTTGTGTACTTGTGTACGAGTTAAAAAATCATCAAACGATGTAAATATCTGGTGTTCAAAAAAGAAAATGTAAAGATCTGGCAAGACAACCGGCTTCCACACGATTGGCAGTCTATCTTGCGGCTCAGGGTTTGGTAGGTGAATGGCGGGGATCATTAATCAGACACGATTCTGCATTGGAAACCGTCAGCTATTATGTTCACACACGGATTTTGGCTATTATGTTCACACACAGATTTGTTGTGGGAATTGTGTGTAATTCAAACTACAGTACTCGTAAATTCCGGTGACCGGCATTTGTACTGTCCCCGTCGATCTAGATTCCGGCCGCCAATAAATACTACCTTGCTCACGTCGTCCCGCCTACATTCTCATCTAGATACCCCCCTCGCTCACCCTCTCTCCCTCTCTCTCTCAAATCTCTGCCATGGCGCCGCCGGTCTGCCCACACGCCGACGAGGAGTCGCCGACCCCCAAGGACGCTCACTCGATTAGCAGTGACGAGGACCCCTACGCGCCGCCTGAAGTGGTTGCGTCGGACCCCCCAACTTTGGGTTGGTTTTGGGGCCAGTAAAATCTTTGTTTGTGGAAGTCGCTGCCACCGGCTAAGAAAGCCAGGAAAGTGGCGTTCAAGGAGATGGCGGAGGAGGAAGCCAGGTACCAGGCGGCCTGCAAAGCCCGTGATGCCACCTGGAAAAAGGAGGCGGCGGAGCTTTGGGGGCGGGCGCGTCGTCGTGCCGAGGAGGTGTACGAAGATGGGTACTTTATGAGGAAGACCATAGGCGCTGGGCGCCTCGTCGCTGCGTGGAGGTGGGCCGATAAGTTCTAGCGTGCCACCGACGTGGAGCTCCGGTGGGCGCCCAATGAAATGGCAAGATCGGTCGTGCGTGTCCGCCAGCAAGAGGCAGATCGGTACATCAAGCGCTGCGAGGCGGAGGAGTCAGAGTATTGCCTCCGCACTAGGAAGATGCCGTGCACTAGGGAGCTGTTGGCGAGGGGCTACCGGAATACTGGCCCCAAGAGGGATTATTAGTTTTACTATTGTTTGTTTTCAATTTTATGCATTGTACCTAGTAGTTAAGTATCCTCACGTATATGTGATGATATTATATATATATATATATATATATATATTCTGTGATGATCTAATGAACAATTAATATATATCTATTATGAATTCCATTTTCTATCTGTTTTGTATACTAATTTGAATCTAGCTGTTATCATCCACATATGCAGAATGGAAAGCGTATATACACACATTGAAACAGAACATATCAGAATGGAAAATAGAGTACACACATTGAAATAGAGCAATAAACAGAGCAATACTATGATAGCTGTGAATACAAAGCTATCCACATCGAAACAACTTTTTAAAATAAAACGCTTCCATGAGACCATGTGTAACACCCCAAATTTTCAATTTGAAATGTTATACATTAGGTCATCACTGCATATCATATTTTATTTGCTTTTGGCCTGATCCAGAAATTCTACGCAACTCAAGGACCCACAGAGAGAGTTGGGGATTTCGGTTATTTCATATTTGGGGTTTTCTCAAAATTTGAAAATAAGATCATTGATTTTATTTATTTTATCTTCAATTATTTCTATAATAAAATATGAGAGAGGGAATAAAATGACTTTCCCAAAATAAAGAAATATTAAAGGTTTAATAAGAAAACCAAGTAAGATTTTATTTCGGATGTTCTCGCTATTTTATTTGACTTTAGGAAAAATTGCACGTTTTCAAAACTGCATTTTAGGGCCAAGAAAATGTTCATCCTGTTCTAAATATTTTATTTAGACGGTGAAAATTTGTTTTGGCATTTTAGATTTTTATTTAGTTTTTCTAGAATTTATTTTCTGTTCGGCGGAATTATTAAAAGAAACGCGCGAGAGCCCGACTGGGCCAAGGCCCAGCCGAGCCGGGCCGGCCTTGCCAGCGCCACCGCCAGCCCCGCCGTGTCGCCTCCGGACTCGGGGAGTCCGACCCCGAGCCGCCTCCGCCGTCGCCCCTTCCCCAAGCCGGCCGAGCCCACCCCTCCTATAAATACGCCGCCGCCGTCCTCACCCCGTCCCAGCCCCACCGAGCCGCCGCCGCCTAGCGCCGCCGCCAGGAGCCGCCGCCGCCTAGCGCCGCCGCCAGGAGCCGCCACCGCCTCCCGCCGCCGCCGCAGCCCCGCCACCCCGCGCCGCCCCGTCGCCCCGCCGGTGCCGAGCCAGAGGTATAGCCGCCGCCACCGCCACCATGGCCCGGTTTTAAAAAAAAACCGATCCG
Source organism: Triticum aestivum (assembly GCF_018294505.1). NCBI lineage: Eukaryota > Viridiplantae > Streptophyta > Magnoliopsida > Poales > Poaceae > Triticum > Triticum aestivum. The sequence continues at coordinate 267,845,255 of NC_057806.1, forward strand.
GTTTTTTTAGAAACCCTAGTTTCATTTTTTTAAAAATCAGTTTTCTGGTTTATTTGTTTAGCGAGCGTTCGCTCGTTCATTCGTTTTAACGAACGCGTTCACCGTTTAGTTTTAGATAATGAACGTTCGTTCGTTAATCTGTTCGTCATTTTTTCTTTTTCTCGGATTTTCTGCGGTTATTTCTGATTGCGATTTCTGATCCGATTTTTGTTTTAGTTTATCTCTTCGCTCATTTATCGGAATCAGGCGATTCAAGCGCCTGGAGTTTCGTCTTGAAACCCTCTTTCCGTTTAACCAACTCAAACAAGTTTTTGAATCTGTAAAATTTGACTTAGATCCAGATTAGTAAACGAAGTTTGTTTCTTTTGCTGTTTGACTTTCGTTGTTTCGTTCAAGTTGATTCTTTTTGCAAACTGGAGTTCTTAAGTTGAACTTTATGGTTAGTTTTCTTATTTGAGTTTTACCCGTGCATTAGATGAGTACTTATTGTATGCTTGTTTGTTTGCGATAGAGTACCCAGAGTGCGCCGCTTGCTACTTTGAATCTCTAGGTTTCGCGGATCATCAGCAAGGCAAGTAACACTTTGATCATACCTCTTTACTACCCAGTTTTATTGCATTAGATCAATCCTCAATCAATTGCATGATTAGGATCTAATTAAATTGTGGGTTTTGGGAAGTAGATGAGGTAGTACCTATTACCTGTTTTATTATCAAACCCTTGGGAGTTACTTCTACGTTTGCTTATTATGCCATGTTATACTAGTAGACGTGGATTGGGTGAGTGTATCCACGACAGATGTGAGATTGATAAATTAATGGTTTATTTAAGGTGGCAACTTAAACACACATCTGGGTGGATTGAGGCACCTGGGTATTCCAACGATTGCCTGTTTTTCTTTATGGACCGCCACCCAGGCCAAAAGGGATCATGAGATTATTCATACTAGAAACTTCCGTGTGCAGCCACAAGCTACTATGGGCTCTAGCATAGTTGACTAAGTCGTGCGAACTCTTACAGTGGTAGACTAGCAGATGTAGGGGATGTAGGTTGGTACTATCTACCCGATCGTAAGGTGCTAACACTTCTGAAAGACTATGTCTCGGTCATCCGTTTCTCAAACATCATGCAGTGCGAGAATCTCAACGGAGGAGATCGAGTCTTGTGGGGAAAAGTGCGCAAACCTCTGCAGAGTGTATAAACTAATCATGGTTAGCCGTGTCCCCGGTTACGGATGTCTTGAGTATCTAGTACTTGGATTATCATGTGAACCTCATCATGTTACTTTAATTAATACTGTTGGGTTTTAATGATGATACTTAATTGGGATTGAGAGGATGTCTATCTTCTCAATGTTTAACAACCACCATGATAGTTAAATAAAATTTATTCCTTTGCAGTAGGGAAAAATTGGCTTTATGCAAAAACTGTAACCATAGAGCTTTCCACCAGCCATATATGCATGTAGTATAGTTTTATTCTTTCATTACTCTCTATGTGTTACATTGCCAACATATTCCATGTGCTGACCCGTTTTCAGGCTGCAACGTTCATGTTGCAGACTTTTCGGACGACGAGTAAGGTGCCTTTAGGTCATGGTTCTATACTCAGTGATGCCGTTGGAGTTGATGGACTCACTTTTCTTCCAAGCCTTCCGCTGTTATCGTTATTAGATGGCCTTAAGCCATATTTATTGTAATAAGTTCTCTTTTGAGACATTCGATGTAATAAGTATGTGATTGCTACTCTGTTATAAATCCTTCAAGTACTGTGCGTGTCAGCATTACTGATCCAGCGATGACACTAAAGCACAAAGATCAGACTGTTTAAGCTCTGGTCGCTACAAGATGGTATCAGAGCACACGCTGACTATAGGACACGACCAGTAAGCTAAAAGCCCTAGATCACTACTCACTCTTCTCATTTCTGACTCCTCATCTTTTCTACTCTTTTAGGATGGTGGATACAAGGAACAAGTTCACGCAACCAGATGAAGATACACCCTTTGGATATCACTTGAAGAAGTCACTAGATACCTGAACATCAGAGTACCAAGCTTCATCGGGACCTACAACGCCACTTTACCTGAAGAGGAATGCTAGATTATTCAAGTTCCAGGAAGGACATTCATGCCCGTCACTGAGCCCATAGAGTTTTCCTTTTATGCACCAACCTGGAGTCTAGGAAAGAGCATGGCAGCCCACATCACTATGGGGCGCATTGGAGAAGTTTACCACAAGGATCTCAAGGATACTATCTACCAGATTTGTGGGCGCGGAGATGAGCAATGGGAGATGATCAGCACCAGGAAGGATAGATCAATTGCAGCTTTCATCCAGGAGTTAAACCAGCACATTCGACGCCAGGAGAACCATATGTGTGCAGACATGATAGACCTGAAGAAAGCCATGACCAAGATCACGGAACTAGAGGAAGAACTCAAGTCTACACGTGATGGATATGAGGAGGAAATAGTAACACTAGTAGAGAAGAATGATGATTTGAAGAAGAAGCTAAAAGTGTTCATGGGATTTCCCGCAACTGTAGGAGAAGACGAAGATTGCACTTGTCCAGAGAACTACATCATCATCGACGACACCGACTCGGACGCAGACGATAGCGATGATGACTATGTTGATGAAGCTGGAGCAGATATCATGGAGTCTTCATCGAAGCACTTTTTCTAGTCGACCACCATAACAGTAGTAGTATTCTCCCATGTATCTAGTATAGCCCGAGCACTTTTGTAACGATAGATAGACCGTTGTATGCCCTTGTTTGATTGAATGAAGTGATTTTGTTTGCAATTGCCTCATGTGCATATGGGTAGTGTTTTCCCTTTAGACCTCATTTTATTCTATATTCTCATCTTTTCTAAACCCCAGATGCATCCGAGACGTGACAATGGATTTGCTTTCCCACCGGAGCTCACTCAGTTGATCCAATAGCAGAATACGTTGATGCAGTTGCTAGTCCAGAATCGGAATCAGGGGAATAACAACAACAACCCACCACCGCCACCACCTGTTGATCACTTAACCCGTTTTCTTAGGCTGAATCCGCCAGTGTTCTCTAGTAGCACCGAGCCTATAGTAGCAGATGATTGGCTCCGCAAGATTGGAAGGGAGTTAACCACTATAGGATGTACTGATGCTGAGAAGGTGCGGTTTGCCGCACATCAGTTAGATGGACCAGCAACATCATGGTGGGAGAATTACACTGTCACCTACCCTATAGCCACGGTGACATGGGACCAATTTCAGCAGGCTTTTCGTACTGCCCATGTTTTAGCAGGAGCTACGGCCATGAAGAAGCGTGAGTTTCACAACTTGCGCCAAGGAGGACGGACAGTTGGCCAGTATGTGGATGACTTTAGTAAGCTAGCACGTTATGCCCCAGATGACGTTGCTATGGATGCAGCTAAGCAGGAGAAGTTTCTGGAAGGACTGAATGATGAGTTGAGCATGCAGTTGATGGTAGCAAGCTTCAACAACTACCAGGAGTTGGTAGATCGTGCTATTATGATTGAAGGGAAACGGCAGCAGATTGAAAACCGCAAGAGGAAGTATGGACAAGGGAAGTACAATTCTGGAGCTCAGCAGAAGCCATGTTTTACCCCTAAACCGGGAGGACATTTTCAGCATACCCACGGAGGAGGCAGCTCGCACAATCATAATGGCCCCAAGAATGGTAACGAGAATGGAGGAAGCAACGGCAGAACCCTACCAACCCATTAATGCTAGCCAAGAGAGACCTAAGCCAAGTCACTTGCTATAAGTGCCAGAAGACTGGACATTACGCCAATGAATGTCCTGAAGCCCGGAATGGAAATGGCAATGTAATCTCTGGGAAGAAGCCGAACCCTTTCAATAGGGGACATGGGAACCATGTTAACGTGGAGGAGGTTGAAGCTCAGCCAGATGCAGTAATAGGTAAGTTTTTGGTTAAGTCATTTACTGCACTCGTCCTTTTTGATACTGGTGCATCGCATTCATACATCTCAAGGGGATTTGTGGATAAGTATAAACTTTCAACCCAAACCCTTAGGTCACCCATGTTAGTAACCTCGCCTGGAGTAGAGTATATGGCTAGTCTATGGTGTGATCGGTTACCACTAAGGATTGGTAACTATGTATTTCCCTCGGACCTAATAGTATTGGAATCTCAAGGATTGGATGTGCTATTAGGCATGGATTGGTTATCGAAGTATGGAGGGAACATTGAATGCGCCAGTAAGTCAATTTTGCTTACGACGCCAGAAGGAAGAAGGATCAAGTATGTATCCAGGCATGTGCCGAAGAGGACCCAAGTAAATTCCTTATCAGGAGTTGTGCAGGAGGAAGTACCAGTGGTGAAGGATTTCCCTGACGTATTTCCAGAGGAGTTGCCAGGCATGCCACCGGATAGAGATATTGAGTTTTTGATTGAGCTTTTGCCAGGCACAGGGCCCATATCTAAGAGACCATACAGGATGCCCGCAAAAGATTTGGAGGAGATTAAGAAGTAGATTGAAGAGTTACTAGATAAAGGTTATATTCGCCCAAGTTCTTCGCCTTGGGGATTGCTAGTACTTCTAGTGGAGAAGAAGGATGGATCATTAAGGATGGTTGTTGATTATCAAGGATTGAATGAAGTAACAATCAAGAACAAGTACCCACTGCCGATGATCAATGATCTGTTTGATCGATTGCAAGGAACTAAGGTATTTTCCAAGATCGATCTACGATCAGGATACCATCAGTTAAAAATTCGAGAGCAGGATATACCTAAAATGTCTTTTACCACCAGGTATGGGCTATACGAGTATACCGTTATGTCATTTGGTCTGACTAACGCACCTGCATATTTCATGAACATGAAGAACCAAGTGTTTATGGAGTTTTTGGATAAGTTCGTCGTGGTGTTCATTGATGATATTTTGGTCTACTCAAAGAATGAATAGGAGCATAAGGAGCATTTGCGTTTGGTACTTGAGAAGCTCAGAGAACATCAGCTATATGCCAAGTTCAGCAAATGTTAGTTTTTGTTGAAGGAAGTTGGATTCCTCGGACACGTTATATCCGGAGAAGGTATAGCAGTAGATCCCACCAAGGTTGTCACTGTGACAAATTGGGAAGCACCAACAACAGTTGGAGAGATCCGGAGTTTTCTTGGACTTGCAGGATACTACCGGAGATTCATAGATAATTTCTCAAAAATTGCGAAGCCTATGACGGAGTTGTTGAAGAAGGATACCAAGTTCAAATGGACCGAGGAATTTTAGGCCAGTTTCCAGGAGTTAAAGAAACGTTTGGTTACCTCGCCAGTGTTGATTTTACCAGATCAGCGCAAGGATTACGAGGTATATTGTGACGCTTCACGTTGAGGACTTCGAGCAGTGCTTATGCAGGAGGGAAGAGTTGTTTCGTATGCTTCACGACAGCTGAAACCTCATGAGTTGAATTATGCCATGCATGATTTGGAGTTAGCAGCCGTAGTGCATGCATTGAAGACTTGGAGACATTTTCTCATTGGAAACCATTGTGAAGTATACATGGATCACAAGAGTTTGAAGTATATTTTCACGCAGAAGGAGCTAAATCTCAGGCATAGGAGATGGTTGGAGCTCATCAAGGATTATGATATGAGATTGCATTATCATCCCGGAAAGGCTAATGTAGTAGCCGATGCGTTGAGCCGTAAGAGCCATGTCAACACACTAATGACGGGAGATTTACTGAAGGTGTTAGCCGAAGACCATCGTGAGCTATGTTTGGAGATAGTTCCAAGAGGCTATGTAGCAGCATTGGAGATTTAGTCTACCTTGATGGATAAGATCAGAGAAGCTCAGAAGACTGACAAGGAGGTTGCCTCTATAAAAGAGAAGATGAGCAAAGGAAAAGTTAAAGGATTTCGTGAGGATGAGCACGATACCCTATGGTTTGAAGACCGTGTTTATGTGCCTAACGACCCGGAGATCAGGAAGTTGATTCTGCAGGAGGCCCATGATTCACCATATTCGATTAACCCAGAAAATACCAAGATGTATTTGGATTTGAAGGATACTTTCTGGTGGACCGAAATGAAGAAGGATATTGCAGAGTATGTAGCAGTTTGTGATGTATGTCAGAGAGTAAATGCAGAGCATCAGAAGCCAGCAGGGTTGCTACAACCATTGCCGATACCCGAATGGAAGTGGGATAAACTAGGCATGGATTTTATCACGGGATTACCCAGGACCCGTTCAGGCTATGACTCGATATGGGTTGTAGTCGATCGATTGACGAAGGTAGCTCATTTCATCCCAGTAAAGACCACTTACACCAGTGCTAAGTTGGCAAAGATATACATGACCAGGATTGTATGTCTGCATGGATTTCCAAGGAGCATTGTATCCGACAGAGGAACCCAGTTTATCTCAAAGTTCTGGAATCAGTTGTACGAAACTTTGGGTACCAGGCTAGAGTTCAGTACAACTTTTCATCCGCAGACAGATGGACAGACCGAGAGAGTCAATCAGATTTTGGAGGATATGCTGAGAGCTTGTGTGCTAGATTATGGATCTAGTTGGGACGACAATTTGCCATATGTAGAGTTCTCCTACAACAACAATTATCAATCCAGTTTAAAGATGACCCCTTTCGAAGCCTTGTACGGAAGAAGGTGCAGAACACCATTGTCGTGGGATGAAGTTGGAGACGGCCAGTTGTTTGGACCGGATTTGATTAAGGAGTCTGAACATAAGGTGAAATTGATTCGCGATAGGATCAAGGTAGCCCAGTCCAGGCAGAAGAGCTACGCAGATTCTAAACGCAAGGAGACAGTATACGAAGTCGGAGACCAAGTTTATCTTCGAGTATCTCCACTTCGGGGAGTTAAGCGCTTTGGAGTTAAGGGAAAGTTAGCGCCACATTTTGTGGGACCATACAAAGTTTTGGAACGTATGGGAGAAGTTGCCTACAAGTTGGATTTGCCTAAAGGATTGTCAGTAGTTCACGATGTGTTCCATGTTTCCCAGTTGAAGAAGTGCCACGCAGAGATGGCTGATATACCGCTGGAAGCAATTCAGTTGGATAGTGATTTGACCTATGAGGAGAAACCGGTCAAGATTCTCGAGTATGCCACCCGAGTCACCCGCAACAAGGTTATTAAGTTTTGCAAAGTTCAGTGGAGCCACCACACCGAGGATGAAGCCACCTGGGAGCGAGAGGAAGAACTGCTGCAGGACCACCCTCACCTATTTTCTAGCCAACCCGAATCTCGAGGGCGAGATTCATCTTAAGGGGGGTAGGTTCGTAACATCCCAAATTTTCAATTTGGGATGTTATACATTAGGTCATCACTGCATATCATATTTTATTTGCTTTTGGCCTGATCCAGAAATTCTACGCAACTCAAGGACCCACGGAGAGAGTTGGGGATTTCGTTATTTTCATATTTGGGTTTTTCTCAAATTTTGAAAATAGGATCATTGATTTTATTTATTTATATTCAATTATTTCTATAATAAAATATGAGAGAGGGAATAAAATGACTTTCCCAAAATAAATAAATATTGAAGGTTTAATAAAAAAATCAAGTACGATTTTATTTCGGATTTTCTCGCTATTTTATTTGACTTTAGGAAAAATTGCACGTTTTCAAAACTGCATTTTAGAGCCAAGAAAATGTTCATCCTGTTCTAAATATTTTAGTTAGATGGTGAAAATTTGTTTTGGCATTTTTAGATTTTTATTTATTTTTTCTAGAATTTATTTTCTGTTCGGCGGAATTATTTAAAAAAAACGCGCGAGAGCCTGACTGGGCCAAGGCCCAGCCGAGCCGGGCCGGCCTCGCCAGCGCCACCGCCAGCCCCGCCGTGTCGCCGCCGGACTCGGGGAGTCCGACCCCGAGCCGCCTCCGCCATCGCCCCTTCCCCAAGCCGGCCGAGCCCCCCTCCTATAAATACGCCGCCACCCCGCCGCCCTCACCCCGTCCCAGCCCAGCCGAGCCGCCGCCGCCTATTGCCGCCGCCGCCGCCGCCACCCGCTGCCGCCACCGCCCCGCCACCCCGCGCCATCCCGTCGCCCCGCCGAACCCGCCGGAGCCCTGCCGGAGCCGAGCCGGAGGTATAGCTGCCGCCGCCGTGGTCCGTTTTTTTTAGAAACCCTAGTTTCGTTTTTTTATAAATCGGGTTTTCCAGTTTATTTGTTTAGCGAGCGTTCGCTCGTTCGTTCATTTTAACGAACGCGTTCAACATTTAGTTTCAGATAATGAACATTCATTCGTTAATCTGTTCGTCAGTTTTTCTTTTTCTCGGATTTTCCGCGGTTATTTCTGATCGTGATTTCTGATCCGATTTTCGCTTTAGTTTATCTCTTCGCTCGTTTATCGGAATTAGGCAATTCAAGTGCCTGGAGTTTTGTCTCGAAACCCTCTTTCCGTTTAACCAACTCAAACAAGTTTTTGCATCTTTAAAATTTGACTTAGATCCAGATTAGTAAATGAAGTTTGTTTCTTTTGCTGTTTGACTTTCGTTGTTTCGTTCGAGTTGATTCTTTTTGCAAACCGGAGTTCTTGTGTTGAACTTTGTGGTTAGTTTTCTTATTTGAGTTTTACCTGTGCATTAGATGAGTACTTATTGTATGCTTGTTTGTTTGCGATAGAGTACCCGGAGTGCGCCGCTTGCTACTTTGAATCTCTAGGTTTCGCGGATCATCAGCAAGGCAAGTAACACTTTGATCATACCTCTTTACTACCTAGTTTTATTGCATTAGATCAATCCTCAAACAATTGCATGATTAGGATCTAATTAAATTGTGGGTTTTAGGAAGTAGGTGAGGTAGTACCTATTACCTGTTTTATTATCAAACCCTTGGGAGTTACTTCTACGTTTGCTTATTATGACATGCTATGCTAGTAGACGTGGATTGGGTGAGTGTATCCATGACAGATGTGAGATTGATAAATTAATGGTTTGTTTAAGGTGGTAACTTAAACACACATCTGGGTGGATTGAGGCACCTGGGTATTCCAGCGATTGTCTGTTTTTCTTTATGGACCGCCACCCAGGCTCAAAGGGATCATGAGATTATTCATACTAGAAACTTCCGCGTGCAGCCACAAGCTACTATGGGCTCTAGCATAGTTGACTAATTCGTGCGAACTCTTACAGTTGTAGACTAGCAGATGTAGGGGATGTAGGTTGGTACTGTCTACCCGATCGTAAGGTGCTAGCACTTCTGAAAGACTATGTCTCGGTCATCCGTTTCTCAAACATCATGCGGTGCGAGAATCCCAACGGAGGAGATCGAGTCTTGTGGGAAAAAGTGCGCAAACCTCTGCAGAGTGTATAAACTAATCATGGTTAGCCGTGTCCCTGGTTACGGACGTCTTGAGTATCTAGTACTTGGATTATCATGTGAATCTCATCATGTTACTTTAATTAATACTGTTGGGTTTTAATGATGATACTTAATTGGGATTGAGAGGATGTCTATCTTCTCAATGTTTAACAACCACCATGATAGTTAAATAAAATTTATTCCTTTGCAGTAAGGAAATGGCTTTATGCAAAAACTGTAACCATAGAGCTTTCCACCAGCCATATATGCATGTAGTATAGTTTTATTCTTTCATTACTCTCTATGTGTTACATTGCCAGCATATTCCATGTGCTGATCCGTTTTCGGGCTGCAACGTTCATGTTGCAGACTTTTCAGACGACGAGTAAGGTGCCTTTAGGTCATTGTTCTATACTCAGTGATGCCGTTGGAGTTGATGGACTCACTTTTCTTCCAAGCCTTCCGCCGTTATCGTTATTAGATGGCCTTAAGCCATATTTATTGTAATAAGTTCTCTTTTGAGACATTCGATGTAATAAGTGTGTGATTGCTACTCTGTTATAAATCCTTCAAGTACTATGCGTGTCAGCATTACTGATCCAGGGATGACACTAAAGCACAAAGATCAGACTGTTTGTGGTCTGGTCGCTACACCATGACCAGCAGCCCTTGCCTAGGATAGCTCTTGGTTCTGCCTGAACTCATGCAGGCGTTCGTCCAAGCGGTCGACACGCTCGTGGTACATCTGGAGCGCGATCTCGAGCTCCAAGTTGGCTATTTCATCGGAGATCACCAGCTTGAGGATGCGACAACCATGTTCCTCTACTGCGCCCAGGTGGACACCTGGGCCAAGAAGGCGGTCGAGCCTACGGACCAGCGCATTGGCATCCAGCAGGCCGCAGACAAGGCGAACAACAGCACCCATCCGAATGACACGGCGGGCGTCCGGTGCAAGTACGGCGTGGCCGACATCTGGTGCAAGTACGCCGCTAAGGGCCTCTGACCACTCCTGGCGAGGAATGGGGGTGCTGAAGGGACGTGTACCCAGATGCGACGCCGTGTCGACAGCAGGCAAGCGCTGATGGATCCGCTCTTGCTGTGCGGCACGCCGCGCCTCTCGCTCTATGGCGCTCCAACGGTCTCGCCGTGCGGCGAGCCGCAGCCTATCGGTGCTGACGCGCCTAGCTTGCTCTGCGGCGCGCCATCGATCATGTTGTGCGACGAGCTGCAGCCTGTCGGCACTGACATGCCTATCTTGATCCGCGGCACTCAAGCGCTATGCGCCAAAGGTCTGCTCAACCCTGGCGATGACGCGCATCACAGTGTCGTCCATCGCGTTGCCGGGGAGCGCCTCAGCCACGATGGGCCGTGGCGCCTGCTCGTTTTCCTCGTCGACGAGGTTGATGGCAGAGGCGGTGCTTTGGTGGGTTAGCATGCTTGGAAAAGGTGGATGTGCTACAGGCTGCGCTTGTCGCCTCCGTGTGTCGTGCGCCCCCTATGCACAATATAGCAGGGTGGCGGGAAACAGGTGAGGAAATGGCGGGAAATGGTGGCATGTTCATAAAATGCCATCAATTAATGGAAACTTAGCATTGAGCTAGCACAAGAAGTAGATGATGATCAGATGAACACGGACCACACTAGGGATTCCGTCGGCGATGAATTCATCAATCCCAACTGGTTGAATACTAGCAGGCATTTGCCCACAACACACACGGCCTATTCCATCACAAATAGGTCGGATGGATCAACTGTATGCCACGTATCGTACATTGTCAAAAAGTAATGCATTAGACCTTCTTTAACATGTGTTAAAAATAAAAAAAATAAAAAACAAGGACCTCGAGGTTAAATTTCCCATCACCTAATTTAACATCGACACAACTTCCCATCCATTCACCCATCTGATGGCTGCTCCAGCCTGAGCACACTTAACTTGATAGTTTTCTTACATGAGCTACTGGTGGAACAGCTAGTCCTTGCTGATAGGAATGCCTCTTCGCATCCTTATGGCGTATCCGGATGACCGCCCGTCCCATAATGGCCAATAGATGTTGTGTAGACAGAGCATATCACATACGTCTTATTAGAAGCAATCGTCCGTGTTATTATCGGTCTTCGCACACATTTATGATTACAGACCTATTTGACGCGTATCACACACATCTTGTTATATTGAACCGTTTATGTTCTCTTGCCTTATAAAAAATAGTTCATCTGAGTGAACCGTATGCTGTACAACGCACACACCTTGTTCGGGCTGTCCATTTCTTTTGTGTTGCCTAATCACAAACAGTTAATCCGAGTGAACCGTATGATGTACATCGCACACACCTTCATCTGGCTGCCCGTTTCTTTTGTTCCTCCTCATCGCATACAGTTAATTGAACTGAACCCTAGGCCCTTCATCGCACACGCAACTAAAACCTGAACCGTGTTTGATGCATCCATCATCGCAAACGTTTTATACATTTCTGATAGTTTTCCTACACCATCGTTTGTGATTATTGCATCACACATAGTTTCTCGAAGGGTCTCTGATCGTAGTGTCGCGTTAGCAGCATCTTGCAGTAGTGGATGATCTTTCTTGGACCAAAAGCAAACTAGGAGACTTGGAGTGGAAGTCTGGAACTCTGTGAGGCGGCCACGAGACAGGTGGGCGCGCATAGGGGGGTAGGCGCGCCCCCACCCTAGTGGGCCCCACAGAGCTCCACCGACGTACTTCTTTCGCCTATATATACCCTTATACCCTAGAAACATCAGGGGAGCCACAAAACCACTTTTCCACCACCGCAACCTTCTGTACCCGTGAGATCCCATCTTGGGGCCTTTTCCGATGATCTGCCAGAGGGGGAATCGATCACGGAGGACTTCTACATCAACACCATAGCCTCTACGATGAAGCGTGAGTAGTTTACCAAAGACCTTCGGGTCCATAGTTATTATCTAGATGGCTTCTTCTCTCTCTTTTATCTTTAATACAAAGTTCTCCTCGATGTTCTTAGAGATCTATTCGATGTAATACTCTTTTGCGGTGTGTTTGCCGAGATCCGATGAACTGTTGGTTTATGAACTTGATTATCTATGAATATTACTTGGTTCTTCTCTGAATTCTTACATGCATGATTTGATATCTTTGCAAGTCTCTTTGAATTATCGGTTTAGTTTGGCCTACTAGATTGATCTTTCTTGCAATGGGAGAAGTGCTTAGGTTTGGGTTCAATCTTGCGGTGTCCTTTCCCAATGATAGTAGGGGCAGCAAGGCACATATTGTATTGTTGCCATCAAGGATAAAAAGATGGGGTTTATGTCATATTGCTTGAGTTTATCCCTCTACATCATGTCATCTTGCTTAATGCGTTACTCTGTTCTTATGAACTTAATACTCTAGATGCATGCTGGATAGCGGTCGATGTGTGGAGTAATAGTACTAGATGCAGAATCGTTTCGACCTACTTGACACAGACGTGATGCCTATATTCATGATCATTGCCTTAGATATCTTCATAACTATGCGCTTTTCTATCAATTGCTCGGCAGTAATTTGTTGATCCACCGTAATACATGCCATCATGAGAGAAGCCACTAGTGAAACCTATGGCCCTCGGGTCTCCTTATTATATTGCATCTCTTTCATTATCGCATCTCGTTTACTATTTTGCAATCTTTACTTCCAATCTATACAACAAAATACCAAAAATATTTATCTTACTATCTCTATTAGATCTCACTTCCGCAAGTGATCATGAAGGGATTGACAACCCCTTTATTGCGTTGGTTGCGAGGTTCTTGATTGTTCGTGCGGGTACTAGGTGACTTGTGCGTTGTCTCCTACTGGATTGATACCTTGGTTCTCAAAAACTGAGGGAAATACTTATGCTACTTTGCTGCATCACCCTTTTCTCTTCAAGGGAAAACCAACGCATGCTCAAGAGGTAGAAACGTGTGCAGAACTCTGAGGTGCCGTACATTCAGTGCTTGATCGGTCGGAACGATAAGAAGTTTGACTACATCAACCGCGTTGTCAAATGCTTCTACTTTCGGTCTATGAGGGTACGTGGACACACTTGCCCCTCTTGTTTCTATGCATCTCCTAGATAGATCTTGCGTAAGTGTAGGAATTTTTTTGAAATTGCATGCTATGTTTCCCAATAGTGGCATCCGAGCCAGGTCTATGCGTGGATGATATGCACGAGTAGAACACAAAGAGTTGTGGCCGGTGATCGTCATACTGCTTACCACCAACGTCTTATTTTGATTCGGCAGTATTGTTGGATGAAGCGGCCCGGACCAACCTTATATGACCACGTTCATGAGACTGGTTCCACCGATAGACATGCAACTTGTTTTGCATAAAGGTAGCTGGCGGTTGTCTATTTCTCCAACTTTAGTTGAATCGAATTTGACTGTGGTCGGTCCTTGTTGAAGGTTAAAACAACTGTCGGTGTCAAAACCAGCGGATCTCAGGTAGGGGGTCCCGAACTGTGCGTCTAGGCCGGATGGTAACAGGAGGCAAGGGACACGAAGTTTTACTCAGGTTCGGGCCCTCTTGATGGAGGTAAAACCCTATGTCCTGCTTGATTAATATTGATGATATGGGTAGTACAAGAGTAGATCTACCACGAGATCGAAGAGGCTAAACCCTAGAAGCTAGCCTATGGTATGATTGTTCTATATGTTGTCCTACGGACTAAAACCCTCCGGTTTATATAGACACCGGAGAGGGTTAGGGTTACACAAAGTCGGTTACAATGGTAGGAGATCCACATATCCGTATCGCCAAGCTTGCCTTCCACGCCAAGGAAAGTCCCTCCCGGACATGGGACGAAGTCTTCAATCTTGTATCTTCATAGTCCAGGAGTCCGGCTGAAGGTATAGTCCGGCCATCCGGACACCCCCTAATCCAGGACTCCCTCAACAGCAAACTTGATAAATCACCGTTGTGGTTTTGATGCGTAGGTAAGAACGGTTCTTGCTAGAAGCCCGTAGCAGCCACGTAAAACTTGCAACAACAAAGTAGAGGACGCCTAACTTGTTTTTGCAGGGCATGTTGTGATGTGATATGGTCAAGACATGATGTGATATACGTTATTGTATGAGATGATCATGTTTTGTAAAAGTTATCGGCAACTGGCAGGAGCCTTATGGTTGTTGCTTTATTGTATGAAATGCAAACGCCATGTAATTGCTTTACTTTATCACTATGCGTTAGCGATATTTGTAGAAGCAATAGTTGGTGATACAACCACGACGCTACAATGGAGATCAAGGTCAAGCCGGTGACGATGGAGATCATGACGGTGCTTTGGAGATGGAGATCAAAGGCACAAGATGATGATGGCCATATCATGTCACATATTTTGATTGCATGTGATGTTTATCTTTTATCTATCTTATTTTGCTTAGTACGACGGTAGCACTGTAAGATGACCCCTTACTAAAATTTCAAGGTATAAGTGTTCTCCCTGAGTATGCACCGTTGCGACAGTTTGTTGTGCTGAGACACCACGTGATGATCGGGTGTGATAAGCTCACGTTCACATACAACGGGTGCAAGACAGTTTTGCACATGCGGAATACTTGGGTGAAACTTGATGAGCCTAGCATGTACATACATGGCCTCGGAACAGCAGAGACCGAAAGTTCGAACGTGAATCATATAGTAGATATGATCAACATAGAGATGTTCACCATTGAAAACTACTCAATCTCACGTGATGATCGGACATGGTTTAGTTGATTTGGATCACGTATCATTTAGATGACTTGAGGGATGTCTATCAAAGTGGGATTTCTTAGGTAATATATTAATTGAACTTAATTTATCATGAACTTAGTCCTGATAGTTTTTGCATATCTATGTTGTAGATCAATAGCTCGCGTATAGCTCCCCTGTTTTATTTTTGATATGTTACCAGAGAAAACTAAGTTGAAAAATTATAGTAGCAATGATGCAGACTGGGTCCGTGATCTGAGGATTATCCTCATTGCTGCACAGAAGAATTATGTACTTGATGCACCGCTAGGTGACAGACCTATTGCAGGAGCAGATGCAGCCGTTATGAATGTTTGATAAGCTCGGTATGATGACTACTTGATAGTTTAGTGCACCATGCTTTACGGCTTAGAACCGGGACTTCAAAAATGTTTTGAACGCCATGGAGCATATGAGATGTTCCAAGAGTTGAAAATAATATTTCAGACTCATGCCCGTGTTAAGAGGTATGAGACCTCTGACAAGTACTTTGCCTACAAGATGGAGGAGAATAGCTCAGCTAGTGAGCATGTGCTCAGAATGTCTGGGTACTACAATCGCTTGAATCAAGTGGGAGTTAATCTTCCAGATAAGATAGTGATTGACAGAGTTCTCTAGTCACTATCACCAAGTTACTAGAACTTCGTGATGAACTATAATATGCAAGGGATAACCAAAAATGATTCCCAAGCTCTACATGATGCTAAAATTGGAGAAGGTATGATGAGGACATGACTACCTTGGATATGACCAAAAATATTGCATATATGCATATTTGTCAGGTGATTTCTAGTGCAAACTATTCAATAATCTATTTATGTTATCCAGAACAAAAATACTTCACACACTTTTGTGTTTTGTCTAATTGCAGGTGTATGGGACATTTGTACAATCCACATATGAAGATAAGGAAGAAAGAGATGTTTATTTTCTGTCCAAAAAGTTCTCTCACGTCACTTTTGGCCCAAGAGAAGATAGAGTCCAAGTCTCTCATGTTCTGGATTCAGATTCGGACTGCACAGACATACCTGACTCAAAACGCACACAACTTTTTCATACGGACTCCGAATTGGGTGATTCTTTTTTGTTGGAAACTAGATTTCGTGCACTTTCCAACCCAATTGGAATCACCTTCAAATTCGTCTGGAGCGTTGAGTTATGGATGAAACAATCTGATGCTGCAGCAGAATCCGAGTCAAACTACAAGTCCAAAGGTGTTACGTCACCTCCACTTGGGCCCATGAGCCTTGTACGACCTAGGTTGGTTTTAGGCTGCCTTGGGACATTCTCCCACCTCCTTGGCCGCCACCGCTTGCTCCTACATAAGTAGATCCATCTAGTAGCTTTTTCCTTGGGATTTGTTTAGTTAAAAGTTAGCCATTGCAACTTCGTGTGCTTCATTTGTGTCCAACGACCAGACCAAGACCACTTTTCGGATCCCCACCATTATCAATACTTCATACATATTCGCGATATTCAGATTGCTTTTATCATATTGTTGCTTGTTTTCGATTGCTTGCAGGAATAGACCTTCGTGGTCAGGTTGATCGTGCTCCGGCGTGGTCAATAACCTCTCGGAGTTGGTTTAGCGATTGCTAAGGCACAACGTCGTTGCACGTTTGTAGTCGGATCGTCAAAGTCATTTCCACCAAATCGATAGTTATCATCTCATCGAAAGATTGGGACACCCCGCCTCTATCAAGTGGTATCAGATTTCCAGGTTGCTCGGTGAGATTTTACAGTTTTTCATAGTTTAGATCGAGTCTGTTCTTCATACCTATAGTCCACGAAAAAGCCAAGAAAAAAAATTAGGGTTAGTTCATCCCATCCGAACCAATCTGAGGCTTTGCAATTTTCTTTTCATTGCTTGCATAGTTGAATTATCGGTTGCATCGTCGTGTCGAGTTGCTGGTCTTAGTGTCTAGTTCGTTTAGAGTTTCGAGTTCTGTTCACATTAGTCACGCCACCGCTGCATCATTATCTCTTCCGCTGTCCACCACCCATCCATCAATTTCCACCACGTGCTACCCACCATTCATTGTCATAATAATAGTTGAGATCTAGTTTGTTTTGGAAAGAGGGAGAAAAAAAGAGAGAGAAAAAACGAGAGAAAAAAAAGTCAGAGAAAAAAAGGAGAAGAAAAATAAAAAAAAGCGTGAGAAAAAAAAGAGAGAAGAAAAAAATTTTGGATCTATCTAGAATCAATCTCGTACCTGAATTCGGATTGGAATCTGTTTTGCACACTGTTCAGTAAAACAGGTGTATCTTCCTCATACGAAGTCCATTTTGGCTCCGTGAGTACTCAAATTGAAGATAGCAACGAGCCGCATTTAAATAGTTACAGAAGCTAGTTCAATATTTGACACCTCAAAATCGGCTTCTAAATAGGTCTTTTTGCCCTCCGAAGTTCGTGAACACAGCTTGTTCCAATTTTTCAGGCCAGTTTTAGAATTCTTTGACTCCTCATATCAACTCGGAATTGAGTGATTTTTTTTGCATTGGAAAGCTTGAGTTAGTAGCATTCTTTGAAAGAATTTATCAGAAAATTGTCTCAAACTTTTCAAGAGGAAAGTTGGAGAGAGAGTTGTTGTATATCCTGCTTGGCAGTTGTTTTTCATCATTATCTTCACTACCGTTGTGATCTTCACTTATATCTTGCTGTCAAGAGCTACTTAGTATCCTTCATTGATGCTAGTTGTGCTACGCCGTGACCTTATTAGTGTTCTAGGCTCGCGTCTCTAGTCCGGTCTAGCCTAGGACCAGCACAGTACCGTCGTTGAGCGTTTATTCAACATTGCGTCTTTGAATTGATTATTGCTAATCTTTTGCTACCATATATAGCCAACCCAGCTCCACATATTTCTACACCGTGTATACGTACGCTCCCCTGGCAATCGCTTTACTCAATATTCGGAGTTACTTGACACCGCTGGTTGCCGATCACCGCCTCCTGCATGGTAAGAACTTGTAAGACATTGATATTTGCTTTACTGTGAGCGTTTTACCACCACATCCTAGTAGTTATAGGAACATTATTTTTGGGTTTTGTTTCTTGTTCTACTAATCATGACAGGATCCAGAGTCAATTCATGGGCTTTGTCGATCACGGGAGACGTGCCACCACCTTTGCAAATACCACAACCGTCACGAGAGGTGCACAAACATCCAAATGCACATGATCAGGTTAATGTATCTATACCACCATTTAATGGCCGTTTTAAACCTGCTTTATATATTGAATGGGAGTTCGACATAAAAAATATATTTGCTTCCCATAATTTCGATGAACATAAAAAGGTTAAGGTTGCGGTTGGTTCTTTCACTGGTTATGCTTTGGTTTGGTGGAGTGAATATTGTCGGTTACACCCTGATTATATACCTACTACTTGGGATGATTTGAAACTTGCCATGCGACATACTTTCGTCCCTGCTTATTATACTCGTGACATGATTAAGAAGTTGCAACACTTAAAACAAGGTAGTGAAACTGTAAAAAAATATTATGATGATTTACAAACTACCTTGTTGCATTCCTCTTTAGAAGAAAGTGAAGATGATTTTATGGATAGATTTTGGGGAGGATTAAACCGTGAAATTCAAGAGATACTAATTCATGAAGAGTGTTATCCTATGGACCATTTGTTTCATCTTGCTTGCAAAGCTGAACAGGAAATAAAACGACGTGTTGGCCACGAGGAGAACAAGCGCACGGTGCACATTCCAAGAGTTGATATGATTGTTCCTTCAACTACTAGGCATACTATGACAACCACATCCGTTGTTGTCAGGACTACATCACCTCCACCATGTGACACATCGCCCCCGAGAGTGGCTACATCATCTGAGTTGATCATAAGAGGTAATGACAAAGGTACTAATCTTCCATCTCTACCTGAGAATGATGAATGCCTTGTCAATTTGAATGCACCATCTGATGAGCTACCCACTACTTTGATCACACCACCTATTTTAGAGGACTACGTTGATAATTTGACTTTGCCATGTGATCAAACAACTGAAATACCAACAATTTTGAGTGCACCCATTGAATTAACTATTGATGCAAAAGAACCAATGTTTAATCATTTTGATATGACCTCTAATCTTGGTGATGATTCTGTGTTGAATGACTTATTGCATGTTTGCTTATTTAAGCATGTTGTAGCATGTAAATTTGATGCAAGTAAGGTTTATTCACCAATGTTGGGATGGTTTAATGATGAACATTGTCAATCTTTTGAAATGAATAAGAGCTTTACTTATATGTGCAAACTGAGTTGCAATATTTTCATGCCTTCTACTTCTTGTGCTAATTTTTTGGCTTTAGATTTTATGAACTATGCAAGTTACTCATCTATTCATGTGTCATATATGCAAAAATCAAGGGAAGTAAAAATGGATGACATATACATATACAACATGTACACCTTGTCTCTTTTGTTAGCCACATTTCAGATTAAGCAACGCCGAGGATGGCTTTATTTTCAAGAAGGGGAGGATGATGAGGACATGACTACCTTGGATATGACCAAAAACATTGCATATATGCATATTTGTCAGGTGATTTCTAGTGCAAACTATTCAATAATCTATTTATGTTATCCAGAACAAAAATACTTCACACACTTTTGTGTTTTGTCTAATTGCAGGTGTATGGGACATTTGTACAATCCACATATGAAGATAAGGAAGAAAGAGATGTTTATTTGCTGTCCAAAAAGTTCTCTCACGTCACTTTTGGCCCAAGAGAAGATAGAGTCCAAGTCTCTCACGTTCTGGATTCAGATTCGGACTGCACAGACATACCTGACTCAAAACGCACACAACTTTTTCATACGGACTCCGAATTGGGTGATTCTTTTTTTGTTGGAAACTAGATTTCGTGCACTTTCCAACCCAATTGGAATCACCTTCAAATTCGTCTGGAGCGTTGAGTTATGGATGAAACAATCTGATGCTGCAGCAGAATCCGAGTCAAACTACAAGTCCAAAGGTGTTACGTCACCTCCACTTGGGCCCATGAGCCTTGTACGACCTAGGTTGGTTTTAGGCTGCCTTGGGACATTCTCCCACCTCCTTGGCAGCCACCGCTTGCTCCTACATAAGTAGATCCATCTAGTAGCTTTTTCCTTGGGATTTGTTTAGTTAAAAGTTAGCCATTGCAACTTCGTGTGCTTCATTTGTGTCCAACGACCAGACCAAGACCACTTTTCGGATCCCCACCATTATCAATACTTCATACATATTCACGATATTCAGATTGCTTTTATCATATTCATGCTTGTTCTTCGATTGCTTGCAGGAATAGACCTTCGTGGTCAGGTTGATCGTGCTCCAGCGTGGTCAATAACCTCTCGGAGTTGGTTTAGCGATTGCTAAGGCACAACGTCGTTGCATGTTTGTAGTCGGATCGTCAAAGTCGTCTCCACCAAATCGATAGTTATCATCTCATCGAAAGATCGGGACACCCCGCCTCTATCAAGGTATAAATCAAGAAATAGCATCAAGTTTTGATGATTAACAAGACCACTAGTTTCAAGAAAAAAGGCAAGGGAAAGAAAGGGAACTTCAAGAAGAATGGCAAGCAAGTTGCCACTCCCGTGAAGAAGCCCAAAGCTAGACCCAAACCTAAAACTGAGTGCTTCTACTGCAAAGGAAATGGTCACTGGAAGCGAATCTGCCCCAAAAAACTTGATGGATAAGAAGGATGGCAAAGTGAACAAAGGTATATTTGATATACATGTTATTGATGTGTACTTTACTAGTGTTCATTGTAGCCCCTGGGTATTTGATACTGGTTCAGTTGCTAAGATTTGTAACTCGAAACAGGAGTTGCAAAATGAACAGATACTAGTTAAGGGCGAGGTGACAATGTGTGTTGGAAGTGATTCCAAGGTTGATAATATCACCATCGCACACTCCCTTTACCTTCGGCATTAGTATTGAACCTAAAATAAATGTTATTTGGTATTTGAGTTTAGCATAAATATGATTGGATCATGTTTATTGCAATACGGTTATTCATTTAATTCAAAGAATAATTGTTGTTCTGTTTACATGAATAAAACCTTCTATGGTCATACACTCAATATAAATGGTTTATTGAATCTCGATTGTAGTGATACACATATTCATAATATTGATGCCAAAAGATGCAAAGTTGATAATAATAGTGCAACATATTTGTGGCACTGCCATTTAGGTCACATTGGTGTAAAACACATCAAGAAACTCCATGAAGATGGGCTTTTGGAATCACTTGATTATGAATCATTTGATACTTGCGAACCATGCCTCATGGGCAAGATGACTAAAACTCCGTTCTCCAGAACATTGGAGCGAGCTAATGACTTATTGGAAATAATACATACCGATGTATGTGGTCCGATGAGTGTTGAGGCTCGCGGCGGGTATCATTATTTTATGACCTTCACAGATGATCTGAGCATATATATATATACAACATAATGGTGTGGAATAGTTCAAAGAATTTCAGAGTGAAGTGGAGAATTATCGTAACAAGAAAATAAAGTTTCTATGATCTGATCGCACAGGGGGATATTTGAGTTACGAGTTTGGCCTTCATTTATTTTTTAACCACGGTGTGGAATAGTTTCACAACTCACGCCACCTGGAGCACCACAGCGTAATGGTGTGTTCGAACGTCATAACCATACTTTATTAGATATGGTGCGATCTATGACTTCTCTTACCGATTTACCACTATCGTTTTGGGGTTATGCATTAGAGACAACTAAATTCACGTTAAATAGGGCACCATCTAAATCCTTTGAGACGACACTGTATGAACTGTGGTTTGGCAAGAAACCTAAGCCATCGTTTCTTAAAGTTTGGGGTTGCAAAACTTATGTCAAAAGGCTTCATCCTGATAAGTTCGAACCCAAATCGGAGAAGTGCGTCTTCATAGGATACCCTAAAGAAACAAATTGGGCACACCTTCTACCATAGATGCAAATGCAAGATCTTAGTTGCTTAGAATGGAATCTTCCTAGAGAAGGAGTTTCTCTTGAAAGAAGTGAGTGGGAGGAAAGTAGAACTTGGTGAGGTAACTACACCTTCTCTCGAATTGGAAAGTAGCTCATCACAGAAAACCGTCCCCGTGATGCCTACACCAACTAGAGAGGAAGCTAAAGATAATGATCATGAAACTTCAGATGAAGTTGCTACTGAACCTTGTAGGTCAACTAGAGCATGTTCCGCACCAGAGTGGTACGGTAATCATGTTCTGGAAGTCATGTTACTAGACCATGATGAACCTATGAACTATGAAGAAGCTATGATGAGCCCAGATTCCGCAAAATGGCTTGAGGCCATGAAATCTGAGATAGGATCCATGTATGAGAACAAAGTATGGACTTTGGTTGACTTGCCTGATGATCGGCGAGCCATAGATAATAAATGGATCTCCAAGAAGAAGACCGACGCTAATGGTAATGTTACTGTCTACAAAGCTCGACTTGTCGCAAAAGCTTTTCGACAAGTTCAAGGAGTTGATTACAATGAGACTTCCTCACCCGTAGCGATGCTTAAGTTTGTCCGAATCATGTTAGCAATTGCCGCATTTTATGATTATGAAATATGGAAAATGGACGTCAAAACTGCATTCCTTAATGGATTTCTTAAAGAAGAGTTGTATATGATGCAACCAGAAGGTTTTGTTGATCCTAAAGGTGCTAACAAAGTGTGAAAGCTCTAACGATCCATTTATAGATTGGTACAAGCATCTCGGAGTTGGAATATACGCTTTGATGAGGTGATCAAAGCATATGGTTTTATACAAACTTTTGGAGAAGCCTGTATTTACAAGAAAGTGAGTGGGAGCTCTGTAGCATTCCTGATATTTTATGTGGATGACATATTGTTGATTGGGAATGATATAGAATTCCTAGATAGCATAAAAGGATACTTGAATAATAATTTTTCAATGAAAGACCTCGATGAAGCTGCTTATATATTGGGCATCAAGATCTATAGAGATAGATCAAGACGCTTGATAGGACTTTCACAAAGCACATTACTTGATAAAGTTTTGAAGTAGTTCAAAATGGATCAGTCAAAGAAAGGGTTCTTGCCTGTGTTACAAGGTGTGAATTTGAGTAAGACTCAAAAACCGACCACGACAGAATATATAGAGAGAATGAAAGTCATTCCATATGCTTCAGTCATAGGTTCTATAAAGTATGTCATGCTGCATACCAGGCCTATTGTGTGCCTTGCCATGAGTTTGGCAAGGGGGTACAATAGCGATTGATACGTCTCCAACGTATCTATATTTTTTTATTGTTCCATGCTATTTTATTATCAATCTTGGATGTTTTATAATCATTTTATATCAATTTTTGGTACTAACCTATTGACATAGTGCCAAGTGCCAGTTGCTGTTTTTCCATGTTTTTTACATCGCAGAAAATCAATATCAGACGGAGTCCAAATGCTACGAAACTTTACGGAGATTTTTTATGGATTAGAAGGAAGATATTAGGCCCTGGAAGCACCTGGGGGAGTCCCGAGGAGGGGACAACCCACCAGGGCGTGCCAGGAGGCCCAGGCATGGCCTGGTGGCTTGTGCCCACCTCGGGTGGCCCCGGACCGCCTCTTTGCTCTATAAATACCCAAATATTCCCGAAACCCTAGGGGAGTCGACGAAATATTCATCCAGCCGCCGCAGAGTCCAGAACCACTAGATCCAATCTAGACACCATCACGGAGGGGTTCACCACTTTCATTGGTGCGTCTCTGATGATGCGCGAGTAGTCCTTTGTAGACCTTCAGGTCCGTAGTTAGTAGCTAGATGGCTTCATCTCTCTCTCTCTCTTGATTCTCAATACAATGGTCTCTTGGAGATCCATATGATTTAACTCTTTTGCAGTGTGTTTGTTGGGATCGGTGAACTTTGAGTTTATGGTCAGATCTATCTTTTTATATCCATGAAAGTATTTGATTTTTTGATCTCTTTATGCATGATCTCTTATAGACTCGTATTTCTTCTGCAATATTTGGGTTTTGTTTGGCCAACTTGATCTATTTATCTTGCAATGGGAAGAGGTGCCCGGTAGTGGGTTCGATCTTATGGTGCTTGACCCAGTGATATAAAGGGAACCAACAGGTATGTATCATTGCTACTAAGGATAAAAAGATGGATTCTATATCTACCGCCATAGATAAACGGATCTTGTCTACATCATCTCATCATTCTTATTGCATTACTTCGTTTTTCCATGAACTTACTACGCTAGATGCATGCTGGATGGCGGTTGATGTGTGGAGTAATAGTAGTAGATGCAGGCAGGAGTCGGTGTACTAATCTTGGACGTGATGCCTATGTAATGATCATTGCCTGGATATCATCATAATTATTTGAGGTTCTATCAATTGCCCAACAGTAATTTGTTTACCCATCGTTTGCTATTTTTCTCGAGAGAAGCCACTAGTGAAACCTACGGCCCCTGAGCCTTCTTTCTCATATATTTTCCTTTGCGATCTACTTTTTATTTGCTTTTATTTTCAGATCTATTAAACCAAAAACCCAAAAATACCTTGCTGCAGTTTATTTTATTTGGCGTTCGATCTATCAATATTTACAACCTTCTCCCGTCGACGTGCCATTTTTGGCGCCGTTACCCGAAAGGGATTGACAACCCCTTTAACATGTCGAGTTGCGAGCGGTTGTTATTTGTGTGCAGGGGCTGTTTACATTGTGTTGCTTGGTTCTCCTACTAGTGCGATAACCTTGGTTTCATATCTGAGGGAAATACCTACCACCGCTGTGTTGCATCATCCCTTCCTCTTTGGCGAAATACCGATGTAGCTTCAAACGGCATCAAAAGGAATTTCTGGAGCTGTTGCTGGGGAGGATCTTCAACATAACTAGGTTCCTAATAACAAATCTCATCTCCTTGCAATTTACATTATTTTCCATTTGCCTCTCGCTTTCCTCTCCCCCACTTCACAAAAAATTGTCGTTTTATTCACCTCTCTTTTCCTTCACCGCTTTCTTGCCAGATCTGTTTTTGTGTGTGAGATCTTGTTTGCCGTTATGGATAATTCCTCCTCTATTGCTTGCACTCCCGAGAACGAGGTTCTCAACTTTAAATAAAGGGGAGGAGAAAGTTTAAAAGATGCTTGGTATAGAATTTGCAATGCTCATAATAGATCTATCCGTAAGCAATCTACCATTGTGCTTCTATGTTGTTTTTATGTTGGCATCACCACTTGGTATAGATTTGTCCTTGATATGATTACCGGTGGAAATTTCTTAGTGGGTCCTCCTTTTGATGCTCTTAATGCTATGGGAAATTTAGTGGGCTCACCACCTCTTATGGTTAATGAAACAATTTTGACTCTTGAGCATGTTATGGAAAGACTAGATGCCATCGAAAAGAAAATGCTCACTGAAGATCATATGGAAATTATACATAAAAAGATGCATAATTTTGCTAGTAATCTTGGGTCAAAAGCGGGCGAAATTTTTAAGTTGTTAAAAGAGAGGGGTACCTTAATCCATGAAAGAATAGAAGAAAGTCCATCTCGGATCGATAAATTGGAAGAAATCTTTAGTAATCTAAGCATGGATTTTACTACCACTAAAATTATTGAGGAAACTCCCATAAAGAATAGGAGACCCAGAAACAAGGGTGCAACTTCTAGTGATAGCAATAAAGGAGATCTTAAGATGATTAGTATCCACCCTGATTTTGTTGAAGTGATAAGAGATCCTTTTTGCAAGAATGAAATCTTTGAATTTATTTCTAGGAGTGTTGTTATTGAAAGTCTTTATGCTAAATCTTTGAAGGATTCTAAGTGTTTGATTGAAGAGTTGGACAAAGATGACAACATAGATCCTTGCTTTATGCCTAGCTAAGGGCGTAAAACTATAGCGCTTGTTGGGAGGCAACCCAATGAATAAAATTTATTTTTGCTTTTTGCTTCCTGTTCTTGAATGTTAGCACAATTATGCTGCTGTTATGATTGTGTTTTTTGTGTTTCAATTAGTGTTTGTGCCAAGTAAAGCCTTTAGGATCTTCTTGGGCAATAGTTGTTTGATCTTGCTGAAAAAACAGAAAGTTTTGCGCTCACGAAATTAATTTTCATTTTTTTACCAGAGAGCAATAAAATACCCATTCCAATTGCAGTAGATCAATATACAAATTTCTCAGGTCGTCCCAATTTTTTAGAGTTTTTGAGTTACAGAAGTATTCGAAATAGTCAGATTGCTACAGACTGTTCTGTTTTGACAGATTCTATTTTCTTTGTGTTGTGTGCTTATTTTGATGGCTCCATGGTTTTCTTTGATGATTTTTTGACATACAAAAGTTGGAATACAGTACATAATATACAAAAACTAAATATGAATTGGTTTGATACAACACTTATAGTAATGATTTACTATTCTTATATTAACGGATCTCACGAAGGCTTTGTTGAGTTTTGTGTGATTGAAGTTTTCAAGTTTTGGGTTATCTTACGATGGATGAAGGAAGGATGTAAGAGCCTAAGCTTGGGGATGCCCTGACATCCCAAGCTATTATCCAAGAATGATAAACCAACTAACCATGGGGATGCCCCTGAGTGGCATCCCCGCTTTCTTCCAACAACTATCGATATTTTACTCAAGACTATGTTTTTATTCGTCACATGATATGTGTTTTGCTTGGAGAGTCTTGTATGATATGTGTCTTTGCTTGTTTTATTTTGTGCTTTAAGTCATCAATCCTTGCTGGACACACCTATTTTAGAGAGCCAAAATTATATCTTGACTTGTTAGAATTGCTCTCTATGCTTCACTTAAATTGTTTATGAGAGATGGACTTACTCTAGTGCTTCACTTATATATTTTTGAGCACGGTGTGCTTTGTTGTTTTTGAAGAAATGCTCTCTTGCTTCACTTAGATTTATTTGAGAGTTAGTAAAATTTTGAAGAAATTCTCTCTTGCTTCACTTAAATTATTTTGAGAGAAAGAAAATTTGTTATGCTCATGATTTATATTTGTTTGAGCTTATGAAAAGCAACACATGAAAATTTGTCGCAAAGTGATAGATATCCAAGAAGGATAAATAAAAAAAGAGAAAAAAATGTCATGAAGATCATTGGACAAAATAAGCTTGATTCTTAGTAATAGTTTTGAGATATGATGATGTGATATGTGACTCATCTTGATGAGTAATTATGCTTTAGTAAGAACATTGGTGTTAAGGTTTGTGATTCCCTATGCATGCACGAAAGTCAATAATCATGCAATGAAAATTATATCCTACTTGTGGTGCATTATTCGGTGTTAATTATGCTTAATGCTTGCTTATGAGATTATTCGTTTCTTGGTTGGTCGCGTCCCAATCTTTTTGCTAGCCTTCATTTTGCACTAAGTATGACCTCTAGTTGTGCATCCAAAATCCTTTAAACCAGTTTTGCCACATATGTCCACTGTATCTACTTATATGCGGTATTCTTTTGCCGTTCTATGCAAATTTGCATGTGCCATCTCTAATTTTCAAAATAAACTTCTCTTTTGTGTGCTTGTTTCGCTCGCGGAGCGGTGAGGGGTGGCTAATATTTTCCATGCTAGATGTGTTATTCTCAAGATGAGTGTTTATTCACTTGTCATTGCATGAGAGTAAGGCAAAGGTATTAGGGATGTCCAGTCCCGAAATGCAAAAAATAAATGAATTTACTTTATGTTGTCAAATAATAAATTCCTTGGAAAGTGTTGGTATGGAGGGCAACCGCGGATACGACTAGCCATGGAAAGTGAAAGTT
The DNA here is from genome assembly GCF_018294505.1 of Triticum aestivum. Taxonomy (NCBI): domain Eukaryota; kingdom Viridiplantae; phylum Streptophyta; class Magnoliopsida; order Poales; family Poaceae; genus Triticum; species Triticum aestivum. The sequence goes on from NC_057806.1 coordinate 267,873,087, forward strand.
ATGGTGGAAAAAGGAATAAACTTTATTTTCTGTTTGGGAACCGCCTATGATATATCTATGCATGGAAAGTACTGGGAACTCTAAGTCGTTTTCGTTGGTGGGGTGGATACACCTCCCAAAATGTTTTTATCTCAATTTTTTCGCTTTGAGCTCTGGCACCTCTACAAATCCGTACTTCCCTCTGCGAAGGGCCTATCTTTTACTTTATGCAATTTTTATTTTGAGTCTCCATCTCCTCTTATAAAAGCACCAACTAGGAGGCAATATGATCGTGCTTAAGCATTGGGTGTAGTTAATATTCGAGTGTGTTTCATGAATGGATCAATGTTTGAGCATGATGGGCTAGGGATAACTTATTTTAGCGTTGATATTTTGAAAGACATGGTTGCTTGTTGATATGCTTGAGTATCTAAATTATTATGTCAAAACTAGACTATTGCTTTGAATCACATAAAAGTCCAAATTTCCATAATATAAAGAAAATAATATGATATGACATGACGAACAACACTCCACATCAAAAATTCTGTTTTTATCACTTACCTACTCGATGACGAGTAGGAGTTAAGCTTGGGGATGCTGATACGTCTCCAACGTATCTATAATTTTTGATTGTTCCATGCTATTTTATTATCAATCTTGCATGTTTTATAATCATTTTATAGTCATTTTATATCACTTTTTTGGTACTAACCTATTGACATAGTGCCAAGTGCCAGTTGCTGTTTTCTCCATGTTTTTCACACCATAGAAAATCAATATCAAATAGAGTCCAAATGCCACGAAACTTCACGGAGATTTTTATGGACCAGAAGGAAGATATTGGGCCCTGGAAGCACCTGGGGGGAGTCCTAAGGAGGGGACAACCCACCAGGGTGCGCCAGGAGGCCCAGACACACCTTGGTGGGTTATTCCCACCTCGGGTGCCCCCCGGACCGCCTCTTTGCTCTATAAATACCCAAATATTCCCAAAACCCTAGGGGAGTCGATGAAATATTCATCCAGCCTCCACAGAGTCCGGAACCACCAGATCCAATCTAGACATCATCACGGAGGGGTTCACCACTTCCATTGGTGCCTCTCTGATGATGCGTCAGTAGTCCTTGTAGACCTTCGGGTCCGTAGTTAGTAGCTAGATGGCTTCATCTCTCTCTCTCTTGATTCTCAATACAATGGTCTCTTGGAGATCCATATGATGTAACTCTTTTGCGGTGTGTTTGTTGGGATCGATGAACTTTGAGTTTATGATCAGATCTATCTTTTTATATCCATGAAAGTATTTGAGTTTCTTTGATCTCGTTTATGCATGATCTCTTACAGCCTCGTATTTCTTCTATTATATTTGGGTTTTGTTTGGCCAACTTGATCTATTTATCTTGCAATGGGAAGAGGTGCCTGGTAGTGGGTTCGATCCATGAACTTAATACACTAGATGCATGCTAGATAGCGGTCGATGTGTGGAGTAATAGTAGTAGATGCAGGCAGGAGTCGGTCTACTAATCGTGGACATGATGCCTATGTAATGATCATTGCCTAGATATCATCATAATTATTTGAGGTTCTATCAATTGCCCAACAGTAATTTGTTTACCCACTATTTGCTATTTTTCTCGAGAGAAGCCACTAGTGAAACCTACGGCCCCCAGGTCTTCTTTATCATATATTTGCCTTTGCGATCTACTTTTTATTTACTTTTAAACCAAAAACCCAAAAATACCTTGCTACAATTTATTTTATTTGGCGTTCGATCTATCAATATTTACAACCTTTTCCCGTCCATGTGCCATTTCTGGCGCCGTTACCCGAAAGGGATTGACAACCCCTTTAACACGTCAGGTTGCGAGTGGTTGTTATTTGTGTGCAGGGGCTGTTTACGTTGTGTTGCTTGGTTCTCCTACTGGTTCGATAACTTTGGTTTCATATCTGAGGGAAATACCTACCACCGATGTGCTGCATCATCCCTTCCTCTTTGGGGAAATACCGATGTAGCTTCAAGCGACATCAGTGATCCAGGAGTAGATCACTAGATAGAGGTCAAAATTATCCTTAGGTATCTAAAGAGGACTAAGGAAATGTTTCTCGGTTATGGAGGTGATAAAGAGTTTGTCATAAAGAGTTACATCGATGCAAGCTTTGACACCGATCTGGATGACTCTGAGTCTTGATCTGGATACATATTGAAAGTGGGAGTAATTAGCTAGAGTAGCTCCATGAAGATCATTGTAGACATAGAAATTTGAAAATACATACGGATCTGAATGTGGCAGACCCATTGACTAAACGTCTCTCACAAGCAAAACATGATCACACCTTAGTACTCTTTTGGTGTTAATCACATAGCGATGTGAACTAGATTATTAAATCTAGTAAACCCTTCGGGTGTTAGTCACATGGCGATGTGAACTATGGGTGTTAATCACATAAAGATGTGAACTATTGGTGTTGAATCACATGGCAATGTGGACTAGATTATTGACTCTAGTGCAAGTGGGAGACTGAATGAAATATGCCCTAGAGGCAATAATAAAGTTGCTATTTTGTATTTACTTATATTATGATAAATGTTTATTATTCATGCTAGAATTGTATTAACCGGAAACGTGATACATGTGTGGATACATAGACAAACACCATGTCCCTAGTAAGCCTCTACTAGACTAGCTCGGTAATCAAAGATGGTTAAGTTTCCTAACCATAGGCATGTGTTGTCATTTGATGAACGGGATCACATCATTAGGAGAATAATGTGATGGACAAGACCCATCCGTTAGCTTAGCATATTGATCGTTCAGTCTTATTGCTATTGCTTTCTTCATATCAAATACATATAACTTCGACTATGAGATTATGCAACTCCCAGATACCGGAGGAATACCTTGTCTTCTATCAAATGTCACAACGTAACTGGGTGATTGTAAATATGCTCTATAGGTATCTCCAAAGGTGTTTGTTGGGTTGGCATAGATCGAGATTAGGATTTGTCACTCCGAGTATCGGAGAGGTATCTCTGGGCCCTCTCGGTAATGCACATCATAAGAAGGCTTGCAAGCAAAGTAACTAATGAGTTAGTTACAGGATGATGTATTACGGAACGAGTAAAGAGACTTGCCGGTAACGAGATTGAACTAGGTATGAAGATACCGACGATCGAATCTCGGGCAAGTAACATACTGATGACAAATGGAATAACGGATGTTGTCATTACGGTACGACCGATAAAGATCTTCATAGAATATGTGGGAACCAATATGAGCATCCAGGTTCCGCTGTTGGTTATTGACCGGAGAGGTTTCTCGGTCATGTCTATATAGTTCTCGAACCCATAGGGTCCGCACGCTTAACGTTCGATGATGATTTTGTATTATATGAGTTATGCGATTTGGTGACCGAATGTTGTTTGGGGTTTCAGATGAGATCACAGACATGACAAGGAGTCTCAAAATGGTCGAGAGGTAAAGATTGATATATAGGACGATTGTTGTGACGCCCGGATAATTTCGCTAAACTAAACCTCTGTTAATGATGCCACATCACCACAATTACTGTTGTCAATCTCGCAATGATTTAAATCCCGTTCGAATTCAAATTTAATTTAAAGTCAACTAAATAAAGTTTTCAAATGGCAAAATAAATATGTGGGTTAGGTTGCAAATATTCACTAACAAATTGTCGTGAAAGAATCCACATTTTTCAGAATGATAAAATGCACCTAAGATATTTTTAATTGAACAATCTCAACTTAAATAAATATGTTAACAATTCAAAAATATTTGAAACTTGGTGGTTTAACTCAAAATATTATCTAGTATTTATGTGTTAAGTTGTACATTTAACTTAAGTCTTTTGGTAGCCCAAATAAATGCAAAACAGTGAGATAAAATGGAAAACGGAAATAAAGATAAAAATAATATGTAAATGGAAAGCTTACTTGTTGGACTGGGCCTAGAGTCAACAGTGCAGGCCCAGCCCAACTCACCTCCCTCCTTCAACCTACTGCTCATAGGGGGTGTGTTGGATGCACCCGCTGCGTCCATGGTCGTGGATGTCCATGCGTCACCCATCCCGCGACTCCGTGTGATAGATAAGGACCTCCCCGACCCCCCCGGCGAACCCTACCTCACTTCGCCCCTCGCCCTCGCGCCGCTTTCTTCCTCGCAGTACCCGCAACCGCAACCGCCGACGCCCCCTCTCATCGACCCGCGGCCACTACACTCCTTGAGCCTCGCGAGGATGTCCAGAGGTCGTGCCATCCTCGTCTTCGTCAACTACGGGAATGGGTTCGAGCTGCCTTGTGCCACAACGTCGCCATCTGGCCGTCTTCTTCAACCTCAGGACGACGTCTTCCATCACCGATTCACCATCCCCGGCTCTTCCTCGAGCCCAGTGGCTTTCCCTACTGCGTCGCTGTGAGATCCTCTCTGTATCCTATCTCTCTCCTACTCGCAATTGACCTCTAGCCATCAATTCCAAGATGCACGCACACTATCACCGCACAAAGCCATCGTCGGGGTCACGGTGGTGACCTTTTGGTCACACCCGTGCGTCCACTAGCTTCGCTAGTCCCCGTATACCAATTCTATTGCGTTAGTTCGCTCGAGCTCGTGCTCCTTCACAACGGCCGCACCAACCCGAGCACTGGCAGTCGCGAAGCTCGCCGCCGTCGCTGCTGCAGACCACTCTGACCACCCCACGCCCGTCCGCGCTCACGGCGCGCCCTGCTAGCCCCATCACCCGTCCGCGCGCGCGTCCCGCCGCGCTCGCCGTTGCCCGCGCACACTACTGTCGCTGCTGCTCTACTTCTGCCACTACTGCTTGCTTCGTTGCCCGCTGCGCACTGCTGCCGCCGCCATCGGCCGAGCTCGCCTCTGCCTTGCTCTGCCCCGGCCGTGCCCAGGCCATCGCCGGCCGCGCCTCGCCTCGCCTGACCACGCGCGCTCGCCCGTCGCCGCTCGCCCGCTGCCGCCCAATTACTCGCCGCCCTGCCGCCTGGTCATGCGCCTGCCTCCGGTTGTTGGCGTGGCCGCCGCCCTGCCGCACCTGCCCGCAGCCGCCGCTATGGACCGTGCCCGCTGGGCCTTCGGCTCCAGTGCGTGCCCCCACTATCGGTTAGTGGGGATAATCCCCACTAAACTAACATAATTAACCCCTGCTAACCCCACTGACCCATGGGCCCCACCTACTAATTAGGATAAATTAAATTAAAACAAAACCCTGTTAAAAGGCAAGAGCCAATGACATGCGGGCCCCGCTGACCCTGTTGACCAGTCAACATTGACTGGTCAACTGCTGACTATACTACTGACTGGGCACTGACCGGCCCCACACGTCAGGGTGGGCCATGGTCAACTCAGCTGACTGATGACGTTATGATGACATCATGCTGGTGCAATAACCCTATTTTTGTTTAATAATAAATCTAGGATATTGCTTAAACTTCAGAAATTCATATAAAATAATCTGTAACTCGGATGAAAAAGTTTTATACATGAAAGTTGCTCAGAACGACGAGACAAATCCGAACACGCGGTCTGTTTACCTGTTAGATGCCTCTAACTATCTGAACATGGAACATCCCCCCTCTGGTCATATGTCTGACACAGGTCCGGAACCGGGAATACATTCCCGGTTGAATTCCCCCTTCACCTATATCGTGTAGCCATGCGTTAGGTCACACCCGGCACAACATATTGCCACGTTATGCTTTGCGATGCTATGTTTGCTTTATACTTAATGTTTCTTCCCCCTCTTCTCTCCGGTAGACCCCGAGACCGATGCTGCCCCTGTGATCGACTATGTCGACGACGACCCCTCTCTCTTGCCAGAGCAACCAGGCAAGCCCCCCCCCATGATCACCAGATATCGCCTACTCTTCTCTATACTCCTTGCATTAGAGTAGTGTAGCATGTTACTGCTTTCCGTTAATCCTATACTACTGCATAGCCTGTCCTTGCTACTACTGTTGTTACCTTTACCTGCTATCCTCCTGCTTAGTATAGGATGCTAGTGTTCCATCAGTGGCCCTACACTCTTGTCCGTCTGCCATGCTATACTATCGGGCCGTGATCACTTCGGGAGGTGATCACGGGCATATACTATATACTTACACTATTTCATTACCTGTGGTACTGTTCGGAGATGGGGGCTGAAGGGGCAGGTGGTTCCACCCAGGTAGTGGTGGGCCTGGGTTCCCGACGGCCCCCCGACTGTTACCTTGTGGCGGAGCGACAGGGCAGGTTGAGACCACCTAGGAGAGAGGTGGGCCTGGCCCTGGTCGGCGTTCGCGGATACTTAACACGTTTAACAAGATCTTGGTATTTGATCTGAGTCTGGCTAATGGCCTATACGCACTAACCATCTACGCGGGGACAGTTATGTGCACTTGACGTCGTGGTATCAGCCGAAGCCTTCGTGACGTCAGCGACGAAGCGGCGCGCGCCGGGTTGGACCGCGTAACACAACTTCCTTTGTAATGGAGGTTGCTAGGTCTGCTCTCCGGCCGCGTAAACAACATGTAGGTGTGCAATGGGCCATGGGCCCAGACCCCTGCGCCATAGGATTTAGACCGGCGTGCTGACCTCTCTGTTGTGCCTAGGTAGGGCTGCGACGTGTTGATCTTTCGAGGCCGGGCATGACCCAGAAAAGTGTGTCCGGACAAAGGGGATCGAGCGTCTTGGGAAATGTGGTGCACCCCTGCAAGGAAGTTGATCTATTCGAATAGCCGTGTCCCTCGGTAAAAGGACGACCCGGAGCTATACCTTGACCTTATGACAACTAGAACCGGATACTTAATAAAACACACCCTTCCAAGGGCCAGATACAACCGGTGATCGCTCTCTCACAGGGCGACAAAGGGAGGATCATCGGTTAGGATTATGCTACACGACGCTACTTGGTGAGCTTACCATCTACTCTCTTCTCTTGCTGCAAGATGGAGGTTACCAGAAGCGTAGTCTTCGAAAGGATTAGCTATCCCCCTTATTCCGGCATTCTGCAGTTCAGTCCACATATGATACCCTCATTCCATTTGATACCAATGCATACATATGTAGTGTAGCTCCTTGCTTGCGAGTACTTTGGATGAGTACTCACGGTTGCTTTTCTCCCCCTTTTCCCCTTTCGATACTCGATTGCTGCGACCAGATGTTGGAGCCCAGGAGCCAGACGCCACCGTCGACGATGACTGCTACTACTCAGGAGGTGCCTACTACTACGTGCAGGCTGCTGACGATGACCAAGAGTAGTTTAGGAGGATCCCAGGCAGGAGGCCTACGCCTCTTTTGATCTGTATCCCAGTTTGTGCTAGCCTTCTTAAGGCAAACTGGTTTAACTTATGTCTGTACTCAGATTTTGTTGCTTCCGCTGACTCATCTATGATCAAGCTCTTGTACTCGAGCCCTCGAGGCCCCTAGCTTGTAATATGATGCTTGTATGACTTTTTTGTAGAGTTGTGTTGTGATATCTTCCCGTGAGTCCCTGATCTTGATCGTACACGTTTGCGTGTATGATTAGTGTACGGTCAAATCGGGGGCGTCACAAGTTGGTATCAGAGCCGACTGCCTGTAGGAATCCCCTTCCACACTCCTTGGCCGAAGTCGAGTCTAGACATTGCAAAACATTTACTAACATGGATGTGTGTCTTACTGGCACACGTCACCATTGGGCGGTAGTAGGATCTTTTATTCCTCGACCTATACTCTGGGACTCAGACATCTCTTCTATTCGGGTTAAACGATTTTACTAACTCTGACTCTAGGTTGTCGATAATACTTTCTCCCGGAGAGCCCCTTATTACAGATGATCGTCTACTGCACCAGAAGAATCTGAAGATACTCTCCGATGTTCTCTTGAGACTTTATGGTGTCGCTTTTGCAATTCCCCTCCGTCGATAAACCCATATGGATAACCACGTATACTCGCCATTATTACAATGCTTCCCAGTTGATCATGTTATTACAAGATACACCAAAATTCTCTCTATTGTTTCTAGAATACTTTGTGCCTACTGCCTTGCAGTTCTTTGCCACATGAATACCCCTACGGATAATTCCTTGCTCTTACCGAGTATCCGCTCATCCCTAGTTGTTCGTGTGTTTCACAAAATTCTTCAAAATACTATCTGATCTTTCGAGAATCCTCATTAGCCTATCGCTCTTGAAATGCTTGTCTTCCTGCATTTTGGTTAATTCCAAATGACTAGAAATATTCATGGATGTCCTTTGCCTTTATCATCTTGGGTCCCTTGATTCATTATGTTGCGAATGTTGCAATCCTTTATCAGATCCTAGAATTCGTCCTTTTGGCTCAGACGTCATTTTAAACATGAGCTGGATCTCGACCAATCAAATTGCCATCGATTGTACCCCTAAGCCTACTCAACTTATCCATCCTTGATCAGAGCGTTGCTTCTGATCCCCTGATTTGGAAATCATAATTCTTTTGCATTTGAACTTTGAATTAGTCAGTTGTTTATATAATCAGATCTCCTTGCATTTTCTTCCTCTAGTTGAGTACCGATGCTCACATCAGATCCCTTGTGGACCATTGGTTCCTTTGTTGGATTTTATCCGACAGTATCCTTCATATTGAATAACCTTGTGAGCCTTTCCATGGGTATATAATGCCTTTGGTAAATTGTATCATCTGCTTTTGAACAATGCTCTACTTTCGAGCTGGTGATGTTTACTATTGAAGCTTGCGGAATATGTTTCCACGATACCCCGATGGGTTGAACCTATGCCTTCCTTATTATGTGTGAACTCGAAAGTTTTCACGAGTCATACTCTTTTGGTATATTGCTAGATAAAATTTCTACACTACAGCTTCATCAAAAGCGAGAAGTAAAATGAAAGGTTATGCATGGAAGAAGTGGGAGTCGACCTTGAGCCTTTGCGTTCATGCCCATGGACCCAATGTGAAACTTATCATCGAAAAGTTCGTCCTGTATCTATGTTTAGTCCTTTGCAATCATGGTTCCAACCATATTTTCTCATTAATACCATTTATCAGACAAGCTGAGTACTTGTCTTGTGCAGATCATTGCACCTGTCCAACCTTTACTTGATCACCGTCGAGTATTACACTAGGATATCTTGATAATGTCATGGAACTGCATAACTTCTTATGGGTTCTTCATCAACTGTCATTTCTCACCGATTTCAATTTTTCTGGGTTCTGGGTTGTCGTCAACCGAGAACACCGATATGTGAACCGATGCCTCATTCCGGTTTGAGAACCCTAATTAATTTTCGTTGATTACGAGTTTAATAATCCTTCCCGTCATTCCTAGCCTGATCAGCTATACCATTATTGGGATACTTTTTAACTGTGCTACCTGGTCCTTATCTCCGGAGCACCACTTTCTATGATGAGCTAAGCTTACGCCGATTTCCTCGTCTTATCGTCCCACCTTGAACGACAAACTTGATTTCGAGTTTATGTCATACCCTTGGACCCCATAACCTTTCGCTTCATCATCATTTGACTTGATGGCATCGCCGACCAATTACATCTTCATGAAATCTCTCGACAACTGTGTCGTGATAATCATCAACATCCTAAGCTCTTCCAAGATATATATATATATATATATATATATATATATATATATATATATATATATATATATCAAATTCTTAATGGGTAATACCATCCTTGCCCCTTGATGATTCGTGTTATCATCGACCACCTTATTGCCTTCCGTTCAACACAAGCTTGTTCGTGTTTTGTGTTGTACCTTGGGATCCTTGCTACCAAGCAGTTCTTCTTCTTTACCTTGGAAGTAATACCATCTTTTATGTCAACAAAGTCGTGAGAATTTCACCACCTCTTGAGAATTCTTGATACAAGTAATACTTATCACCATCACCATACCTTCTTGGTCCTCGTGTTGTTCCTAACCGGAATACCGACAAATGAACCATGATGTGTGAATTCAAAACTTCTAGCAACCCTATTGTTTCAAAGTGAATGGCCGATAGTTTCGTTATCGAGTCGCCATTCTAACATTAATCGTGCAACCCAACCCATATTTCGGGAGCACCTTTCAATCAAATGTTTAATTATGTATGCCCCCCAGCATACCTCATTATATCATTTGATATGACAGCTGTTACCTCCTTGTTCACATAATTGTGGAGATCTATCTTTTTGGAAATCTCGATGAATTGTCGCTGAGTCCATCAGCCACCTCCTCATCCTCTCCTTGATTTAATGATGAACTCTTGTTTTGGAACTTGCTTCTATAGTTCATTTCCTGATAATCTTATAAGGTCATCTCGTCGATTTGTGTTGCACCTCTTCTTCTCAGGCATCCATAGTCTGAGGTATCCTGACACCAATCATATCTGAATCCTGGTCAGATATGATGATTGGAACATATTTCCACGAGTTACAACAATGGTCTTTACATGACCAGGTAAGGTGATGTCATGCCTAGCACACCTGGCCGGAGCACCTAGTGTTATAGTTTCCTTTTCTGCAAGGTTATCCATTCTTCCATGAGGAAATTGTAAGACTCATTCTACAAATTGTTCCTGATGGATCCTTTGAGTATCCAAAGTCTGACCTTTGCTTGAATACCACGCCAACACTATCTCGAAGCATGTCTGTGGTACTCCAATTTTCAACAAAGAACATTTGAAGCCCAATGCTAAATGTTTCTTGCTCAATTATCCAAACACCGCTGTATGGGTAATGTCATGAAATTTCTCTCCCCCTACCTAAAGAGTTTTCTACATTATATCCTGTCATGGATATCTTGCTCTGCTTGTCCTTCCAAAGGATATACCCTTGAAATATGTGTTTAAACACATTTCCTTTCCATTGTTCTGTTTAATCTGATAATCATATTTTCCTTTCCATTTGTTGGGTTAATGCTTCTTGTGATCTATATGATCTAAGCAGTAATAATTCACTGCTTATGGAAACACCTCGGTGTACAACTCTGTTAGCTAGACCCTGTTACTATTGTTGATGACATTCCGGTAACCACCGATGGACGAGAACTTAGCCTATTGGGCCGCCTCATTCAACGAGCAGGAAAATGGTTCTCTTCGTCCCCCCCCCCTTGGTACCGACATTGTTGCCTACATAACTAACAGGCTAACCTCTGGCATGCCTTGCTTACATGATCGTGCAAGACGTCATCGCCCTTCCTACTTTTAACCCACATGGTGGGCCCATAACCCACAGTTCCACATGATCGAAACCTAACTCTTTTGTACACCTTGTTTCCAAAGATATTCCTCACGCTTGGCTTCGTATGTAATTCACGAGCCACCTTCCTTGTGATCCTCAGTTCTGGTATTAAACACAATACTTAATTCCGTTGCTCTGAACCCCTTTCACATTCTGTTTCAGGCAACGAACGATTGCCTGCCAGCTCGAAACTTCCCATAATACCTCTTTACTTTGCCCCCAATATTTTCAGAGGTTTCAATTCGAGAGTTACTTTCCGCCTCCTTCCCCGTTGTTGTCTACCAGATAGTCTACCTAGCAGAGGTCTTCTCTCGAAAAACCCACCGTTTATTCTTTCGTAAGTACGATGGAGTTCCCGAAGAAAGGATGCCGACTTCATCATGATGACCTGGAATAGAGAAATGAAGACACCAACGTAATGGATTGACCTCTTCGAGAAGAACAACCAATACCGAGAAGATTCGTTAGAATTTCGCAACCAAATCCTTTCCCCCTTACTCCCCCTCTTAAATCTCGGGACAAGATTTCTTGTAGTGGAGAAGAATTGTGACACCTGGATAATTTCGCTAAAGTAAACCTATGTTAATGATGCCACATCACCACAATTACTGTTGTCACTCTCGCAACGATTTAAATCCCATTCGAATTCAAATTTAATTTAAAGTCAACTAAATAAAGTTTTCAAATGGCAAAATAAATATGTGGGTTAGGTTGCAAATATTCACTAACAAATTTTCGTGAAAGAATCCACATTTTTCAGAATGATAAAATGCCCCTAAGCTATTTTTAATTGAACCATAAAGCTTTTAATTGAACAATCTCAACTTAAATAAATATGTTAACAATTCAAAAATATTTGAAACTTGGTGGTTTAACTCAAAATATTACCTAGTATTTATGTGTTAAGTTGTACTTTTAACTTAAGTCTTTTGGTAGCCCAAATAAATGCCAAATAGTGAGATAAAATGGAAAACGGAAATAAAGATAAAAATAATATGTAAATGGAAAGCTTACCTGTTGGACTGGGCCTGAGTCAACAGTGCAGGCCCAGCCCAACTCACCTCCCTCCTTCAACCTACTGCTCACAGGGGGCGTGTTGGATGCACCCGCCGCGTCCATGGTCGTGGATGTCCACGCGTCGCCCATCCCGCGACTCCATGTGATAGATAAGGTCCTCCCCGACCCCCCTGGCGAACCCTACCTCACTTCGCCCCTCGCCCTCGCGCCGGTTTCTTCCTCGCAGTACTCACAACTGCAACCGCCGACGCCCCCTCTCATCGACCCGCGGCCACTATACTCCTTGAGCCTCGCGAGGATGTCCAGAGGTCGCGCCATCCTCGTCTTCGTCAACTACGGGAATGGGTTCGAGCTGCCTCGTGCCACAACGTCGCCATCTGGCCGTCTTCTTCAACCTTAGGACGACGTCTTCCATCACCGATTCGCCATCCCCGGCTCTTCCTCGAGCCCAGTGGCTTTCCCTACTGCGTCGCTGTGAGATCCTCTCTGGATCCTATCGCTCTCCTCTCGCAATTGACCTCTAGCCATCAATTCCAAGATGCACGCACACTATCGCCGCACAAAGCCATCGTCGGGGTCACGCTGGTGACCTTTTGGTCACACCCATGCGTCCACTAGCTTCGCTAGTCCCCGTATACCAATTCTATTACGTTAGTTCGCTCGAGCTCGTGCTCCTTCACAACGGCCGCACCAACCCAAGCACTGGCAGTCGCGAAGCTCGCCGCCGTCGCCGCTGCGGACCACTCTGACCGCCCCACGCCCGTCCGCGCTCATGGTGCGCCCTGCTAGCCCCATCACCTGTCCGCGCGCGCGTCCCGCCGCGCCTGACCGCGCTCGCCATTGCCCGCACATGCTACTGTCGCTGCTACTCTACTTCTGCCACTGCTGCTCACTTCGTTGCCCGCTGCACACTGCTGCCGCCGCCGTCAGCCGAGCTCGCCTCTGCCTTGCTTTGCCCCGGCCGCGCCTCGCCTCGCCTGACCACGCGTGCAAGCACATCGCCGCTCGCCCGCTGCCGCCTAATTACTCGCCGCCCCGCTGCCTGGCCGTGCCCGCCGGGCCTTTGGCTCCAGTGCGTGCCCCCCCCACTATCTGTTAGTGGGGATAATCCCCACTAAAGTAACATAATTAACCCCTGCTAACCCCACTAACCCATGGGCCCCACCTACTAATTAGGATAAATTAAATTAAAACAAACCCTGTTAAAAAGTAAGAGCCATGACATGCGGGCCCCGCTGACCCTGTTGACCAGTCAACATTGACTGGTCAACTGCTGACTGTACTGCTGACTGGGCACTGACCGGCCCACACGTCAGGGTGGACCATGGTTAAGTCAGCTGACTGATGACGTCATGATGACATCATGTTGGTGCAATAACCCTATTTTTGTTTAATAATAAATCTAGGATATTGCTTAAACTTCAAAAATTCATATAAAATAATCTGTAACTCGAATGAAAAATTTTTATACATGAAAGTTGCTCAGAACGACGAGACAAATCCGAATACGCGGTTCGTTTACCTGTTAGATGCCTCTAACTACCTGAACATGGAACATTCCCCCTCCGGTCATCTGTCTAGCACAGGTCCGGAACCGGGAATACATTCCCGGTTGAATTCCCCCTTCACCTATATCGTGTAGCCATGCGTTAGGTCACACCCTGCACAACATATTGCCATGTTATGCTTTGTGATGCTATGTTTGCTTTATATTTACTGTTTCTTCCCCCTCTTCTCTCTGGTAGACCCCGAAACCGATGCTGCCCCTGTGATCGACTACGTCGACGATGACCCCTCTCTCTTGCCAGAGCAACCAGGCAAGCCCCCCCTTGATCACTAGATATCGCCTACTCTTCTCTATACTGCTTGCATTAGAGTAGTGTAGCATGTTACTGCTTTCCGTTAATCCTATACTACTGCATAGCCTGTCCTTGCTACTACTGTTGTTACCTTTACCTGCTATCCTCCTGCTTAGTATAGGATGCTAGATTATCATCAGTGGTCCTACACTCTTGTCCGTCTTCCATGCTATACTACTGGGCCGTGATCACTTCAGGAGGTGATCACGGGCATATGATATATACTTGTACTGTTACATTACTTATGATACTGTTCAGAGATGGGCGCTGAAGGGGCAGGTGGCTCCATCCCGGTAGAGGTGGGCCTGGGTTCCCGACGGCCCCCAACTGTTACTTTGTGTCGGAGCGACAGGGCAGGTTGAGACCACCTAGGAGAGAGGTGGGCCTGGCCCTGGTCGGCATTCACGGTTATTTCAAGATAACACGTTTAACGAGATCTTGGTATTTGATCTAAGTCTGGCCACTGGCCTATACGCACTAATCATCTATGCGGGGACGGTTATGGGAACTCGACATCGTGGTATCAGCCGAAGCCTTCGTGATGTCAGCGACTGAGCAGCGCGCGCCGGGTTGGACCGCGTAACGCAACTTCCTTTGTAATGGAGGTTGCTAGGTCTGCTCTCCGGCCGCCGTACGCAACATGCAGGTGTGCAATGGGCCATGGGCCCAGACCCCTGCGCCATAGGATTTAGACCGGCGTGCTGACCTCTCTGTTGTGCTTAGGTAGGGCTGCGACGTGTTGATCTTCCGAGGCCGGGCATGACCCAAAAAGTGTGTCCGGGCAAAGGGGATCGAGCGTGTTGGGAAATGTGGTGCACCCCTACAGGGAAGTTGATCTATTCGAATAGCCGTGTCCCTCGGTAAAAGGACGACCCGGAGTTGTACCTTGACCTTATGACAACTAGAATTGGATACTTAATAAAACACACCCTTCCAAGTGCCAGATACAACCGGTGATCGCTCTCTCACAGGGCGACGAAGGGAGGATCATCGGTTAGGATTATGCTACACGATTGCTACTTGGTGAAGCTTACCATCTACTCTCTTCTCCTACTGCAAGATGGAGGTTACCAGAAGCGTAGTCTTCGCAAGGATTAGCTATCCCCCCTTATTCCGGCATTCTGCAGTTCAGCCCACATATGATATCCCTTTTTTCCATTTGATACCAATGCATACATATGTAATGTAGCTCCTTGCTTGCGTGTACTTTGGATGAGTACTCACGGTTGCTTTGCTCCCCCTTTTCCCCCTTTCTATACCCGATTGCTGCGACCAGATGTTGGAAGCCCAGGAGCCAGACGCCACTGTCGATGATGACTACTACTACTCGGGAGGTGCCTACTACTACGTGCAGGCCCGCTGACGATGACCAGGAGTAGTTTAGGAGGATCCCAGGCAGGAGGCCTACGCCTCTTTCCGATCTATATCCCAGTTTGAGCTAGCCTTCTTAAGGCAAACTTGTTTAACTTATGTCTGTACTCAGATAGTGTTGCTTCTGCTGACTCGTCTATGATCGAGCTCTTGTATTCGAGGCCCTCGAGGCCCCTGGCTTGTAATATGATGCTTGTATGACTTATTTTATTTGTAGAGTTGTGTTGTGATATCTTCCCGTGAGTTCCTAATCTTGATCGTACACGTTTGCGTGTATGATTAGTGTACGGTTAAATCGGGGGCGTCACAATAGTATTCGGTCACCGGATGTGATTCGGGGTGTACCGGGTACATATCGGAATACCGTGGTGGTTACCGGGACCCCCCGGGTGATAATGGGCCTTATGGGCCATAGGAGAGGAGCACACCAGCCCACTTGGGGTGGCGCCCCCTAAGGAAGGAGGCCGAATAGGAGAAGGAGGAGGGGGTTCGCCCCCCCTTTCCTTCCTCCTCCCTCTCTTCCCTTCCCCCCCTCCGGTAAAAGGAAGGGGGGGGGGGCGAATTGGACTAGGACCCCAAGTAGGATTCCTCCTACTTGGGGCGGCCCAAGGCAGTCCCCCTCCCCCTCCCACCTA
This sequence comes from Triticum aestivum, assembly GCF_018294505.1. Taxonomy (NCBI): domain Eukaryota; kingdom Viridiplantae; phylum Streptophyta; class Magnoliopsida; order Poales; family Poaceae; genus Triticum; species Triticum aestivum. The sequence continues at coordinate 267,889,165 of NC_057806.1, forward strand.
TATATACGTGGGGAGGGGCACCTATAGAACACACACCAATGATTGTTAGCCGTGTGCGGCGCCCCCTCCATAGTTTACGCCTCCGGTCATATTGTCTAGTGCTTAACGCGGATCACTTCACAATCACCGTCACCATGCTGTCATGCTGACAAAAATCTCCCTTGACACTTTACTGGATCAAGAGTTCGAGGGACGTCATTGAACTGAACGTGTGTAGAACTCAGAGGTGTCGTACGTTCGGTGCTTCATTGGTCAGAACGAGAAGAAATTCGACTACATCAACCGCGTTGTCAAACACTTCCGCTTTCGGTCTATGATGGTACGTGGACACACTCTCCCCCTCTCATTTCTATGCATCTCCTAGATAGATCTTGCGTGAGCGTAGGAGTTTTTTTTTGAAATTGCATGCTATGTTTCCCAACACAAACAACCTGAGACAATCTCGTGGGCGCGTTGAAGAAAAGCCGACTATAGCAACCATGTTGTGACCCCGACATCACTCACCACATCATCATTGCCACAAAAAACCTGATGCCAACACCATTGACTTCCACCAACAATCATTGTGACAAAAATCCACCACCCTCACCACCCGGCGCACCTGCGACTCTTCCCTTTAACTGACTCCCCCCCTCCAAAGACGAAGCTCTCAAGAGGGGCACGATGCGAGACGCCGCTCTCACCCAGTCCAGAGATGCACGGATCTGAGGTTTCCCTCGGAGAATCGGTCGATAGGGAAGATGAGAGCTTCACCATGCCATCACCTTCAAGAAGGTCGCGATGCCCACGAGCGCCATTGTTGCTAGCTCTGACCATAACCGGAGTCAAGCTTTCACTTGGTATCGTCGCACAATACCCCGACTAAACCAGTTGAACCGCCCGCAACGCATCGCCACCCATGAATCAGTCTGCCAACGGAGAATGGCGAGGAGCCACCACAGTTTGGTGACAACAGTCGTCCAACCATCGAATCTACTAGTGGCAAATAGTAAAGAGGTAATTAAACTAAATGCTAACTAAGATGTAAAGTAAATATTAAGACCAGAACAACAAAATAAACTAAGGAGACTTAATACGGTGTTTTATTCTAGCACCAAAGGTGGTGTCTGATACATCCATTTTGCATCATGTTTTCCTACTATTATTTATAATGTTTTTGGTTATTATTTCAATTTATGAAGCAATCCTAATGCCTTTTCTCTCTTAGTTCACAAGTTTCACATGAAGAGGGAGATTGTCAGCAGCTGGAATTCTGGACCTAAAAAATCTACAACAGAGATAGATATTCTTCGGAGCTCCAAATGACCTAGAAATTTATGGAGAATTATTTTTAAATAAATATTAGAAGAAGAATCATCGGGAGGGGCCCCACTAGGGAGTTGCGAGCTCAGGTGACGTGCCCCCCGGGGGTGTTCCCATGTGAGCTCGTGGCTCCACCAGCAGGCCTCCGTGCCCCCGCTTCTCCTATATGATGTCATTTTCCCTAGAAAAGAAATCAGAAGAATACTTTCGGTATTAAGCACCGCCGTCTCGATGTGGAACCTGGGCAGGAGCACTTTTTCTCTCCAGCGGATCACTTTCTCTAGGGATACTTCCCTCCGGGAGGGGAAATCGAAGCCATCAACATCACCAATGATCCTCTCATCATGGGAGGACCAATCTTCATCAACATCTTCACCAACAACATCTCGACTCAAACCCTAGTCCATCTCTTGCATTCAATCTTTGTCCCAAAACCTCAGATTGGTACTTGCGGGTTGCTAGTAGTGTTGATCACATCTTGTAGTTGATGCTAGTTGGTTTATTTGGGGGAAGATTATATGATCAGATCCTTAAAAATATTCATTACACCTTTGATCTTGAACATGGATATGATTTGTGAGTAGTTATTTTTGTTCTTGAGGACATGGGATAATTCTTATTATAGTACTCATGTGAAGTTGGTAGCCGTTCAATATTTTGATGATATGTATGTTGTTCTTCCTCTAGTGGTGTCATGTGAACGTCGACTACATGACACTTCATCATAATTGGACCCAAGGGAAGGCATTGGGGAGTAATAAGTATGTTTTCTTGCGAGAGTGAAAGAATCTCGTAAGGGGCTGATTTGGATCCATATGTTTCATGCTATGGTTAGATTTATCTTAATTCTTCTTTCATACTTGCAGATTCTTACAAGGGGGGGGGGTAATCATAAGAGGGTTGCTTGTTCAAGTAATAATAGCACCCTAGCACCGGTCCACCCACATATCAAATTATCAAAGTAGTGAACGCGAACCAAATAAACATGATGAACTTGACTAGACGTGAATTCCCATGTGTCCTTGAGAACACTTTGCTTACTATAAAAGGACTTTCCTATTTGTCCTTTTCTATAAAAATGATTTGGCCACCTTGCCGCGCCTTTGTTACTATTGCTACTTGCTACTTGTTACGAATTACCTTGCTACAAAACTATCTGTTATGGCTACTTTCAGTACTAGCAGAGAATCTTGTTGAAAGCCACTTGTCTTTCCTTCTGCTCTTCATTGGGTTTGACACTCTTACTTATCGAAAGGACTACGATTGATCCCCCATACTTGTGGGTCACCAAGAGTCTTTTCTGGCGCCATTGCCGCGGAGTGAAGCGCCTTTGGTAAGGAAACATTTTTATTACGTGCTGAAATTTATTGTTACTTGTCACTATGGAAAATAATCCTTTGAGGGGCTTGTTCGGGGTATCTTCACCTCGACCGGGATCAATAAGAGTTGCTCCTCAACCTACTGAAAATATTTACTTTGAGATTCCTTCAGGTATTTTAGAGAAACTGCTAGCTAATCCTTATGAAGGAGATGAAACCATGCATCCTGATATGCACCTAATCTATATTGATGAAGTTTCTGGATTGTTTAAGCTTGCAGGTTTATCCGAGGATGGATTTAAGAAAAAATTGTTCCCTTTATCTTTGAGGGGAAAGGCATTGTCTTGGTACATGCTATTGGCATGAGAGTGGAACTGATTGAAGCTGGAATTCCAACAGAAATTTTATCCCGTGCACTTGGTTCATCATGATCGGTATTACATATATAAGTTTTGTCCTCGTGAAGGAGAAAGTATCACTCAGGCTTGGGGGAGGCTTAAATATATGATGAATACATGCCCCAACCATGAGCTTTCAAGAGAGATAATTATACAAAACTTTTATGGTCGACTTTCTCATAATGATTGATCAATACTTGATACTTCTTCTACTGGTTCCTTTATGAAGAAATCTATTGAATCCAAATGGGATCTTATTGAAAGAATTAAACGCAACTCTGAAGATTGGGAAATTGAGAAAGGTAATGAGTCAGGTATAAATCTTGAATATGATTGTGTTAAATCTTTTATCGAAACCGATGCTTTTAAGAAGTTCAGCAGAAAATATGGACATGACTTTGAGATAGTAGCTACTTTGTGTGAATCATTTGATGCTCATGTTGATCTCCCTATGGAATTGGTCTAATTTTATCCACCTATCGAAGAACCTTGTAAGGAACCTGTTGTTTCTATTAAGATTGGAGATCATTGCTATCATGGTTTATGTAATACAGGTGCTAGTATAAGTGTTATTCCGTTCTCTTTATATCAAGAAGTTATGAATGATATTGCACCTGTTCAGATTGAATATATTGATGTTACTAATAAGATTCCAAATAGAGATACTATTTCACAACTTCGGATTGTTAGAGATGTTGAAGTGTTGTGTGGTAAGATCACATACCCTACTGATTTTCTGGTTCTTGGATCACAACAAGATAATTTTTGTCCCATTTTATTCGGTAGACCTTTCTTGAATACTATTAATTTTGAAATAGATTGTGTTAAAGAAAAGGTGAGAGTTCAATTTGGTGATGTATTGTTACTTGTGAGTTGCGTTGGGATTTTCCCCAAAGAGGAGAGGATATACAACACAGTAGAGATAAGTATTTCCCTTAGTGATAACCAAGGTATTAATCCAGTAGGAGAATCACTCAAAGCCTCATGAACAACACCTACACATATAAAATCAAATACTTGCACCCAACACGGGCAAGAGGGTAGTCAATCCCCTCGAACTCGTTAGTTGTAATGATCAAATCTCGTAATGGTAGATATATAAATTGCAAAACAAAATAAAAATAATAAAATTGCAGCAAGGATATTTTGGTTTTTTTATATAAGATAAAAGTAGTCTCGGGGGCCCTAGTTTTCACTAGAGGCTTCTCTCTCAAACACATAACATACGGTGGGTGAAACTATTACTTCGGGCAATTGATAGAAAAGCGCATAGTTAATGACGATAATAAAGGCAATGATCATGCATATAGGCATCACGTCCAAAGACAAGTAGACTGACTCGTGCCTGCATCTACTACTATTACTCCACCCATCGATCGCTATCCAGCATGAAACTAGGGTACTAAGTTAATAAAAATAGAGTAATGCCTTAAGCAAGATGACATGAGGTAGACAAAGTAAACTCAACCAATATGAATAAACCCCATCGTTTTACCCTTAATGGTAACAATAGAAATACATGTCTTGTCTCGCTCTGTCATTGGGATAAAGCACCGCAATATTGAACCCATCACAAAGCACCTCTACCACTGAAGATAAATCAACCTAGTTGGCCAAACCTAACGGATAGATCGGTGAGAAATACAAAGCTATACCAATCATGCATAATAAAGTTCAGAAAAGACTCAATTAATTCTCATGAATATTCAGATCATAAACCCACAATTCATCAGATCCCAACAAACACACCGCAAAAGAAGATTACATCGGATACAACTCCAAGAACATCGAGGAGAACATGGTATTGAAGATCAAAGAGAGAGAAGAAGCCATCTAGATAGTAGCTATGGACCCATAGGTCCGTGGTAAACTACTCATCCATCATCGGAAGGCAGCAAGGATGATGTAGAAGCCCTCCATGATCGATTCCCCCACCGGCAGAGTATCGAAAAATGCCTCCAGATGGGATCATGGAAGAACAAAAGCTTGCTGCGGCGGAAAAAGTGATACGGGTCGCTCTCTGGTGTATTGGGAATATTTGGGAATTTATAGAGGCAGAATTAGGTCAAGAGCTGCCACGAGGGGCCCACAAGCTCAGGCGGCGTGCCCCCCGCGGGCGCGCCCTATGAGCTTGTCGCTCCCTTGTGGCTCTTCTAGCCTTCTCCCGAACCTTCGTGGGTCCATTTTGGTCCAGAAAAAATTAATCCAAATATTTTTCTCTGTTTGGACTTCGTTTGAAATTGATTTTTGAAAAGCAAAAAACAACTGGCACTGGGCATTAGGTTAGTCTCTAAAAATGATATAAAATAGCATATAATTGCATATAAAACATCCAAGATTGATACTATAATAGCATGGAACAATAAAAAATTATACAAACGTTGGAGACGTATCAAGCATCCCCAAGCTTAATTCCTGCTCGTCCTCGAGTAGGTAAATGACAAAAACCGAATTTTTGATGTGGAATAGTACCTAGCATGTTTATCATGTGATCTCTTTTACGGCATGAATATTTAGGATACAAATGATTCAAATCAATAGTCTATAATTTGATATAAAGACATCAATACTCAGGCATACCAACAAACAATCATGCCTTTGAAAATAAAATGCTAAAGAATGCTATCCCTACAGAATCATATAATCTTGTCATGCTCGATTGTTAGAAGGGATAGAGATTTGGTGGAATAGTTGATTGTATTGCTTGAGCCTCGTGGGCATATATATAGGATTACATGGTCATCTTGGAGTACAAGGCAAGGTAGAATAAATCTTACGCTATCCTATGTTTCCTAAATAACAATGATACTCAACACCCCCCCGCAGTCACAACGGTAGCGATGCAGATAGTGAGACTGGAGAAGAATCCGAAGGTAAGCCGACAGACACCCCCACAGTCGTAACGGTCGATGCACCGTAGAAGTCGTGGCTGGACTGGAAGCCGACGAGGTTGCTCAAGCCAGGCGGTAGCCCTTTGTGCCGTTTGTCGAAGTAGTCGAGAGCATAGGTGGTGTAGCCGTGGTCAAGGTAGCCATGCAAAGAATGCCGTGGTCGATGTCGAGTCGGGGTGGCTGGTGTCAGGGAGTCGCGATGGAGCCGCGGGCGCAAGGAGGCACCGAGTTAGTCATGGGCGCAGTGGTGTCGAAGTATTGGTGCGTCGGGAAGAAGACATTGTTGATGACGCATCATGCTGGGTTTGCCAAGCCCGGGAACATATCATGGACGAAGGCACGCATCAGTGTTGCTAGCACCGGGCATGCGTAGATCGATGAAGACGAAGTTAACGAAGCATCGCACCAGGATTTCCAGGCCCGGGGATACATCATCAACGAAGGCACGCATTGGTGTTGCCAGCACCGGGCATGCGTGGACTAGGACCTGGACAAGCTGTATGCCATGTCGGAGAGGTCAGAGAGGCCAGCAGAGAAGGACTCGACAACGGTTGTGGCGCAAATTGGCGCAAGGCCGATGTCGCCCGCGGTTGTCAGAGTAGACGAAGTGGTCGAGGTAGATGACGGTGATACTGGCGGCGGGCTGGTGCTGGACGAAGACGAAGGAGGTGGACGGGCGACGGCGGTGGCCAAATAAGAGTGGATGTGGCGGCCTAACGGCGGCGGCGACGATGATTGAAGTAGGCAAGGAACCCAACAGCGTGATGAAGACCGGCACTGACGGTGGCATTCCTGTGCTAGGGGAGGCGGCGCTGCGCATACCACGAAAAATCGACGCGTGGTAACGATGGAGTGGACCGCCGGTCATGGCGCTATGACCCGAAAGGGCGACGCAGCATCGGCGGGCAAACAGGTCAGGGCGACAGCGGGAAGACCTTGGGGCGGTTGCATGGAGTGCGTGTCATGCTCTCTACGCCCCGATGGGGCGACACAACGACATCGCGAGGGTTGGGGCAGCCTCGGGGACGTCCTTGAGCAGACGGCCTCGGCGTGGCGGTTGACCGCGGGCCGCGACACTACGGCCCGAAGGCGACACTGAGGCGCAGGGATGGGTACAACCACGGGAACGGCCTCAGGGCAGCGACAGGGATCACATGCCATGGCGCTACGACCCGAAGGGGCGACGCAACGGCGGCACAGATTGGTGCAGCCACTGGGAGAACCACGGGGCGACGGCTCTGCGGCCCGGCTTGGCGACGCAACGGCATCCTATTGCTCGATCAGTGGAGGGGCCCGCTAAACTCGGGGGAAGGGGGCTTCACGGGACTTGTGGAGGCGCGTGCAACCGACGGGCCAAGTCGGTCGTGCGGTATAGATGGGGCGAATCTCGGCGGCGAGCGGGTGATTAGGCCGATTGCACGTGAGGTCGGCGGCGCTGCTCGGTCGAGGCGGTGTGGTGGCTGAGTCTGAGATCAAGCCGACAATGACGGTCGGCAGGGCGGCCGTACAGGCGCGACGTAGATCGAAGGGCGGGCCAACGCGAGAACAACGGCTATGATGGGCCGCCGCATGGTGCGAGGGCGCCGGGTGGGGGCGATGTAGGATTCCTGGTTGGAGTAGGGCGACAGCCGGTGTAGATCGACGGGCGAGCTGGCGCGTGAATGGTAGATGATGGGACGCCGCATCGCGCGAGGCCACCAGATTGGGGTGACAGGCGGGCAGATGCGCGAACGACGGCCATTAGGGGCCGCCTATCGCGCGAGGCTGCCGGGTCAGTGAAGAGGCCGACCGGTCATGCCGATGTTGGAGTAGAGGCGCATGAGGGTCGACGACGGCGGCGGGCAACGCAAATCAATCAAGCTTAGATCAGAAAACCAAAAAGAAAAAACTGCCGATTAAGGTGACTGACGAGAGAGAGAAAAACCCGGAGCAAGGGCTCAGGAAAATGACTCTCTAGGGAAGCCGGTCAACATGACCGGCAGACGAACACTAGGTATGGGTGGCGCAGCCCCCGGCGGCGGTCATGGAGGCCGACCGCCTCGGGGCGGCGCGCGGGTGCGGAAGCGGCGACGGCTAGGGTTTAGGATCAAGGTAAGGCTGATACCATGTTAGAAGGGATAGAGAGAGATTTGGTGGAATAGTTGATTGTATTGCTTGAGCCTCGTGGGTATATATATGGGAGTACATGGTCATTTTAGAGTACAAGGCAAGGTCGAATAAATCCTACGATATCCTATGTTTCCTAAATAACAATGATACTCAACATCGATCTTTCTAACACAAAATATTAATCATGAACTACCCCGATGACAAGCTGAGCTATTGGTTCATACTTTTTAACGCACTTCAGCCTTTTCCACCCCACGCAATACATGAGCGTGAGCCATGGATATAGCACTATGGGTGGAATAGAATGCGGTGACAGAGATCATTAAGGGGAAGTCAAAAGATAGTGTCACATCGACGCGGCTAATGAACGGGCTATGGAGATGCCTGTCAATGCGAGTAGGGATTGCCTTGCAACAGATTCACTAAGAGCTATAAGTGTATGAAATCTCAAACTAAAAGCTAAGTGGGTGTGCATCCAACTTGCTTACTCATGAAGACCTCGGGCATTTGAGGAAGCCCGTCATCAGAATATACAAGCCAAGTTCTATAATGAAAAATTCTCACTAGTATATCAAAGTGACAACATAGGAGACTCTCTATATGAAAAACATGGTGCTACTTTGAAGCACATATGTGGAAAAGGATAGTAACATTGCCCCTGCTCTCATTTTTCTTTCATTTTTTGGGCTCTATTTTGCCTCTCCCCCCTTTTTTTATTTTTTCGTCCGGTTCCTTATCCCGACTTGTGGGGGAACCATAGTATCCATCATCCTTTCCTTGTTGGGACCATGCACTAATAATGGTGGTCATCACACTTTTATTTACTTACAACTCAATATTACAACTCGATACTAGAACAATATGACTCTATATGAATGCCTCTGGTAGTGTACCAGGATGTGCAATGATGCTAGCGTAACATGTATGATAATGATGAATGGTGGCTGAGCCACAAATACTATGTCAGCTATATGATCATGCAAAGCAATATGACAATGAAGGTGTATGTCATAATAACGGAATGGTGTAAGTTGCATGGCAATATATCTCTTAATAGCTATGGAAATTGCATGCTAGGTAGGTATGGTGGTTATTTTGAGGAAGATATAAGGAGGCTTATGTATGATAGAGTGTATCATTGAACGGAGTTTGGATGCATTGGCGAACTTTGCAGAACCTCTCAAGATGAGAAAGGGCAATGCACGATACCGAAGAGGCTGGCAAATTGCGGAAAGGTAAGAGCACGTATAATCCATGGACTCACATTAGTCATAAAGGACTCACATACTTATTGCAAAAGTGTATTAGCCCTCGAAGCAAAGTATTACTATGAATGCCCCTAGGGGGATAGATTGGTAGGTTATGTCTACTACACAACCTTTCTTCTTGTAGACTCGTCTTGGGCCTCCAAGCATAGAGTTTTGTAGGACGGTAGCAATTTTCCCTCAAGTGGATGACCTAAGGTTTATCAATCCTTGGGATACATAGGATGAAGATGGTCTCTCTCAAACAACCCTGCAACCAAATAACAAAGAGTCTCTTGTGTCCCCAACACACCCAATACAATGGTAAATTGTATAGGTGCACTAGTTCGGCAAAGAGATGGTGATACAAGTGTAATATGGATATTAGATATAGGTTTTTGTAATCTCAAAAGATAAAAACAACAAGGTAACTAGTAACAAAAGTGAGCAACAATGGTATTGCAATGCTTAAAAACAAGGCCTAGGGTTCATACTTTCACTAGTGCAAAGTCTCTCAACAATGATAACATAATTAAATCATATGGCAATCCCTCAATGAGCGACAAAGAGTCACTCCAAAGTTCCTATCCCGGAGAACATAAGATGAAATTGCTTGTAGGGTATGAAACAACCTCAAAGTTATTCTTTCTGATCAATCTTTTGAGCTATTCCTATAAGTGTCAAAAACAGCCCCTAGAGTTCGTACTAAAATAACACCATATGAAAACACATCAATCAACCCTAATGTCACCTAGATACTCCAATGTCACCACAAGTATCCGTGGGTCAATTATACGATATGCATCAAACAACTTCAGATTCATAATATTCAATCCAACACAAAGAACCTCAAAGAGTGCCCCAAGATTTCTACTAGAGAAACAAAGATGAAAACATGCATCAACCCCTATGCATAGATTGCCTCAATGTCACCTTGGGAATCCATGAGTTGAGTGCCAAAACATAAGTCAAGTGAATCAATAGAACACCCCCATTGTCACCATGGGTATCCCATGCAAGACATGCATCAAGTGTTCTCAAATCCATAAAAGTATTTAATCTGATAATAGTGAAACCTCAAAGGTAAAACTCAATTCATCCCAAGAAGATAGAGAGGGAGAAACACCATATGATCCAACTATAGTAACAAAGCTCGCGGTACATCAACATCGTGCCAAATAAGGAACACGAGAGAGAGAGATCAAACACATAGCTACTGGTACATACCCTCAGCCCCGAGGGTGAACTACTTCCTCCAAATCATGGTGGCCACCGGGATGATTAAGATGACCTCCGATGATGATTTCCCCCTCCAGCAGGGTGCCGTAACGGGGTCCCAATTGGTTTTTCATGGCTACAGAGGCTTGCGGCGGTGGAACTTCTCATATAGGGTTCTTTCTGGAGGTTACGCAATATATATGAATTTCTAGTGTCGGTCTCATGTCAAGGAGGTGCCCGAGGGGCCCACAAGCTAGGGGGCGCGCCCCCAGGCTTGTGGCCTCCTCGTCCACTTCCTAGCCCATCTCCGGTGCTTCGGGGGTCTCTTTTGGTCCATAAAAAATCACCATAAATTTTCAGCCCATTCCTAGAACTTTTATTTCTGCATAAAAAATGACACCATGGTAGTTCGGTTGAAAACATCGTCACTCGGGGTTAGTTCTAATAAAATCATACCAAAAATATATACAATTGTTGCAAACATGACATGAATACTTCATAAATTATAGATAACATTGGAGACATATGAGTTGGAAAAAACCATCACTCGTTCCCGACCGCCACTCATAAGGTAGACACTCAATAATAAATAATGCTCCAACTTCATAGCATAACTAGAGACTATACGTGCATGCTTCCGGAATCACAAACCTTAACACCAATATTCTTACTAAACTACAACCATTGACTAGTACCCCAACATATCACCATCTTAATATTGCAAAAATATTGCAAGGAATCAAACATATCATATTCAGTGATCTACATGAAAGTTTTTATTATATCCCTCTTGAATACCTATCATATGAGGACCAATTTCTTAACATGTGCATATTGACATTACTATTTATTAGACCTTCAAAATGTATATGTTAATCATGAGAGTGCAACTATTTCTTTAAAATATAACCATCGTTGTGCTCTAAAAGATATAAGTGAAGCACTAGAGTAACAGCCTAACTCAAAAGATATAAGTGAAGCACATAGAGTATTCTAACAAATCGCAAATAAATGTGTGTCCCTCTCAAAAGGTGTGTGAATAAAACAATGATTGTGGTGAACTAAAAAGCAAACAAAGCAAATACTCTTATAATACAAGATGCTTCAAGCAAAACTCATATCATGTGATGAGTACAAATATAGCTTCAAGTAATATACCGATGGATTGTAGACGAAAGAGCGGATGCCTTTCGGGGCATCCCCAAGCTTAGATGCTTGGTGGTCCTTGAATATTACCTTGTTGTTCCTTGGACATCCCCAAGCTAAGGGTCTTGCCACTCCTTATTCCTTCATCCATTGTGATCTCACCCAAAACTTGAAAACTTTAGCACACAAAACTCAAGAGAAACCTCGTCAGATCCATTAGTATAACAAGCAAATCATAATCTTTAGGTACTTATGAACCCATTCATATTTTATTATTGCATAATACCTACCGTTTTATAACTTCTCATGACCTATACCCACTGATATAATCCATAGCATCATTAAAACAAGCAAACTATGCAACAGAAACTGAATCTGTCTAAAACCGAACAACATGTAATGATCTGAACAAACGCCATACTTCTGCAACTCTAGAAATTATGGAAAATTAGAACAGAGTGGGTAATTTTTATATCAATAATGTGTTAAAAATTAAGAATTTTATTATGTTCCAGTAAATTTTAAAAATTCCAGTATTGAGCGCAAAAGTTTCTCTTTTTACAGAATCTAGTCAACTATCAAGCAAATCATCCCAAAGTCTTTACATGGCATAGACACTAATTAACACATAAAAAAATCATAACAGTATCATAATTGTGTGAACACTCAAAAACAAAAAAACAAGAAAAAGGATAACTATTGGGTTGCCTCCCAACAAGCGTGATAGAGGCAAAGGTGTCTTGATGTTTCGATGAGATGGTGGCTATCATTTTCTATGGGAGTCAACCTTGACGATCCGACTACGAACGTGCGAGACGTCGCTAAACAAACTTCTGAGGGGTTACTGTGAAGGAAATATGCCCTAGAGGCAATAATAAAGTTATTATTTATTTCCTTATACCATGATAAATGTTTATTATTCATGCTAGAATTGTATTAAACGGAAACATAATACATGTGTGAATACATAGACAAACAGAGTGTCACTAGTATGCCTCTACTAGACTACCTCATTAATCAAAGATGGTTATGTTTCCTAGCCATAGACATGAGTTGTCATTTTATTAATGGGATCACATCATTAGGAGAATGATGTGATTGACTTGACCCATTCCATTAGCTTAGCACTTGATCGTTTAGTATGTTGCTATTGCTTTCTTCATAACTTATACATGTTCCTATGACTATGAGATTATGCAACTCCCATTTACTGGAGGAACACTTTGTGTGCTACCAAACATCACAACGTAACTGGGTGATTATAAAGGTGCTCTACAGGTGTCTCCGAAGGTACTTGTTGAGTTGGTGTATTTCGAGATTAGGATTTGTCACTCCGATTGTCGGACATGTATCTCTGGGCCCTCTCCGTAATGCACATCACTATAAGCCTTGCAAGCAATGTGACTAATGAGTTAGTTGCAGGATGATGCATTACGGAATGAGAAAAGAGACTTGCCGGTAACGAGATTGAACTAGGTATTGAGATACCGACGATCGAATCTCGGGCAAGTAACATACCGATGACAAAGGGAACAACATATGTTGTTATGCGGTTTGACCGATAAAGATCTTCGTAGAATATGTAGGAGCCCATATGAGCATCCAGGTTCCGCTATTGGTTATTGACCGAAGGCGTGTCTCGGTCATGTCTACATAGTTCTCGAACCCGTAGGGTCCATACGCTTAAAGTTTGGTCACGATCGGTATTATGAGTTTTTGTGTTTTGATGTACCTAAGGTAGTTCGGAGTCCCGGATATGGTCACGGACATGACTAGGAGTCTCAAAATGGTGGAGACATAAATATCGATATATTGGACGACTATATTCGGACACCGGAAGTGTTCCGAGTGGTTTTGGATAAAAACCAGAGTTCCTAGGGGTTACCGGAACCCCCCGGGGAATTAATTGGGCCTCATGGGCCTTAGTGGGAGAAGAGGAGGGGCGGCCAGGGCAGTCATGCCCCCTCCCCCTCTAGTCCGAATTGGACAAGGAGGGGGGTGGTGGCGCCCCCCTTTTCCCTTCTCCTCCTCTCTCCCTTCCTTCCCTCTCCTACTCCAACAAGGAAAAGGAGGAGTCCTACTCCCGGTGGGAGTAGGACTCCCCCCTTGGCGCGCCCTCCTCCTGGCCGGCCGCCTCCCTCCCTTGCTCCTTTATATATGGGGGCAGGGGGCACCCTAGAACACACAAGTTCATCTGTTGATCTATTCCAGCCGTGTGCAGTGCCCCCCTCCACCATATTCCACCTCGGTTATATCGTAGCGGTGCTTAGGTGAAGCCTTGCGTCGGTAGCAACATCATCACCGTCATCACGCTGTCATGCCGACGGAACTCTCTTGTGAAGTTCTGCTGGATCGGAGTTCGTGGGACGTCATCAAGCTAAACGTGTGCTGAACTCGGAGGTGCCGTATGTTCGGTACTTGGATCGGTCGGATCGTGAAGACATACGACTACATCAACCGCGTTGTGCTAACGCTTCCTCTTTCGGTCTATGAGGGTACGTGGACACACTCTCCCCTCTGGTTGCTATGCATCACCATGATCCTGAGTGTGCGTAGGAATTTTTTTGAAATTACTACGTTCCCCAACAGTGGCATCTGAGCCTGGTTTTATGCGTAGATGTTATATGCACGAGTAGAACACAAGTGAGTTGTGGGTGTTACAAGTCATACTGCTTACCAGCATGTCACACTTTGGTTCGGCGGTATTGTTGGATGAAGCGGCCCGGACAGACATTATGCGTACACTTACGTGAGACTAGTTCTACCGACGTGCTTTGCACATAGGTGGCTGACGGGTGTCAGTTTCTCCAACTTTAGTTGAACCGAGTGTGGCTACGCCCGGTCCTTGAGAAGGTTAAAACAACACTAACTTGACAAACTATCGTTGTGGTTTTGATGCGTAGGTAAGAACGGTTCTTGCTAAGCCCGTAGCAGCCACGTAAAACTTGCAACAACAAAGTAGAGGACATCTAACTTGTTTTTGCAGGGCATGTTGTGATGTGATATGGTCAAGGCATGATGCTATATTGTATGAGATGATCATGTTTTCTAACCAAGTTACTCGGCAACTGGCAGGAGCCATATGGTTGTCGCTTTATTGTATGCAATGCAATCGCCCTGTAATTGCTTTACTTTATCACTAAGCAGTAGCGATAGTCGTAGAAGCAATAGTTGGCGAGACGACAACGATGCTACGATGGAGATCAAGGTGTCGCGCCGGTGACAATGGTGATCATGACAGTGCTTCAGAGATGGAGATCACAAGCACAAGATGATGATGGCCATATCATATCACTTATATTGATTGCATGTGATGTTTATCTTTTATTCATCTTATTTTTCTTTGACTGATGGTAGCATTATCAGATGATCTCTCACTAAATTTCAAGATAAAAGTGTTCTCCCTGAGTATGCACCGTTGCCAAAGTTTGTCGTGCCGAGACACCACGTGATGATCGGGTGTGATAAGCTCTACGTTCATCTACAACGGGTGCAAGCCAGTTTTGCACACATAGAATACTCAGGTTAAACTTGATGAGCCTAGCATATGCAGACATGGCCTCGGAACACTCAGACCGAAAGGTCGAGCGTGAACCATATAGTAGATATGATCAACATAGTGATGTTCACCATTGAAAACTACTCCATCTCACGTGATGACCGGACATGGTTTAGTTGATTTGGATCACGTGATAACTTAGATGATTAGAGGGATGTCTATCTAAGTGGGAGTTCTTAAGTAATATGATTAATTGAACTTAAATTTATCATGAACTTAGTACCTGATAGTATTTTGCTTGTCTATGTTGATTGTAGATACATGGCCCGTGCTATTGTTCCGTTGAATTTTAATGTGTTCCTTGAGAAAGAAAAGTTGAAAGATGATGGTAGCAATTACACGGACTAGGTCCGTAACTTGAGGATTATCCTCCTTGCTGCACAGAAGAATTACGTCTTAGAAGCACCGCTAGGTGCCAGGCCTACTATAGATGCTGCTGATGACGTTAAGAACGTCTGGCAGAGTAAAGTTGATGACTACTCGATAGTTCAATGTGCCATGCTTTACGGCTTAGAACCGGGACTTCAACGACGTTTTGAACGTCATGGAGCATATGAGATGTTTCAGGAGTTGAAGTTAATATTTCAAGAAAATGCCCAGATTGAGAGATATGAAGTCTCCAATAAGTTCTATAGCTGCAAGATGGAGGAGAATAGTTCTGTCAGTGAACATATACTCAAAATGTCTGGGTATCATAATCACTTGACTCAACTGGGAGTTAATCTTCATGTTGATAGTGTCATTGACAGAGTTCTTCAATCACTAGCACCAAGCTACAAGAGCTTCGTGATGAACTATAATATGCAAGGGATGAATAAGAGAATTCCCGAGCTCCTCGCAATGCTAAAGGCAACGGAGGTAGAAATCAAGAAGGAGCATCAAGTGTTGATGGTCAACAAGACCACCAGTTTCAAGAAAAAGGGTAAAGGGAAGAAGAAGGGGAACTTCAAGAAGAAGAACAAACAAGTTGCTGCTCAGGAGAAGAAACCCAAGTCTGGACCTAAGCCTGAGACTGAGTGCTTCTACTGTAAACAGACTGGTCACTGGAAGCGGAACTGCCCCAAGTATTTGGCGGATAAGAAGGATGGCAAGGTGAACAAAGGTATATGTGATATACATGTTATTGATGCGTACCTTACCAGAGCTCGCAGTAGCACCTGGGTATTTGATATTGTGTAACACCCCGGATGTAACTTTCCCAATTTGTACTCCAACTCTTGCCATTTCCGGCGTTAAGTTATATTTATTTCCTTGGGTTCGGGTTTTGTCTCCGTGTGTTGTTGTCGTTGTCATGCATCTCATATCATGTCATCATGTGCATTGCATTTGCATACGTGTTCGTCTCTTGCATTCAAGCATTTTCCCCGTTGTCTGTTTTGCATTCCAGCGCTTCGTTCTCCTCCGGTGGCCATTTCTAGCTTCTTTCGTGTGTGGGGATTAAACATTTCCGGATTGGACCGAGACTTGCCAAGCGGCCTTGGTTTACTACCGGTAGACCGCCTGCCAAGTTTCGTATCATTTGGACTTCGTTTGATACTCCAACGGTTAACCGAGGGACCGAAAAGGCCTCGTGTGTGTTGCAGCCCAACACCCCTCCAATTTGGCCCAAAACCCACCTAACTCTGCTCCATCATCTAGAGCGTTCGATCACGATTGCGTGGCCAAAAACCGCACCTCTTTTGGACTCTCCTAACTCCTCCTATGCCTATAAATAGACCCCCCCCCCCCGAAAATCCGGATCTCTCCCTTTCCAAAACCCTAATTTTCCACCGCGCGCCGCCGGACATTGTCCGCCCGGGGCGGACACACCGCCGCCAGCCAACCGCCTCCTGCCACATCATCGCCCGCCGCCGCCACTCCCACCGCGGCCCGGGAGCCCGCATCCGGCCCCCGCGGCCCGGTGAGCGCCGCCGCCGCCCGGGTCTCGTCTCCCGCGCCGCGCCGCCACCTCCCTCGCCTCCGGCGCTCCGGCTGCCGAGCCACCATCGCCGCCCGGCCGCAGTTCTTCGCCGGCCCCGCCGCCTCAGGCCGCCGCACCGGCCTCGACCCCGCCGTCCGCCGTGCGCCGCCGCCCGCCGCCGCCCGGGCCGGATCCGGCGTAGATCCGGCCGGCCCCTTGCTCCCCTGGCCACTCCGGCGAGCTCCAGCCCCGCCGGTGAACAGTGCGCGCTGCCGCCTCGATCTGCGTGCCGGGTCAAACCCTAGATCCGGTGGTAAAATTTCGTCTAAGTCCTCGGAATTTTCAGTCCAAGTGCTCATGTTCGTATCTCCGTAACTTTGCATCCGTAGCTCCGATTCATGCATATAGCATATCAAAATGTTCATCTCAGAGAGTACATCATTTCACTCCATTGCATCATTTTCATTTGAGTTCATCTTGATGCCCGAAATGCTGTTAGAAGAGGGATACTTGAGATAATTGTCAGATCTGTTACTCCGTGTAGCTTTTTGTCATTTTTGCCATGATTAATGTGTGCATGCTATGCCCTGATGCTTTACATGTGTTTTGTTAAGGGTTTTTTCATCTTTCCAGAGGTGCCACCCATGTATTCTTGTGATGTGTGTGGTGACTTGTGCAAGCTTGGAAAGTGGTGCACTTGCTATTTCTGTTTTCAGGGACTTAGTGATTTCACTGAGTCCTGGAGCTGTTTATCTCATGTTGTCATATGTTCTTGTTGTTTCCTAGTGATCCGTTCCTCTTTTGAGGATAATCAGTAAGGATGTTTTGTTAATATTGTAGTGCTCTATCCATCCATGTCTTTGTTTGCAATTATGGAGCACCCTAGCTTGAGTCAATCGAGCTCTACTTTTGCTACTTTGTGAATCTGGGCAGATTGTCAACTTGTTTGCAATTTTGCCGGCGATGTTGTAGTTGATCCGTGCATACTATGCTATTGTTCTTGCCATGTCTAGCTTGCATTTCGTGCCTTCTTGATGGGTGTATGCTTGTCTTGCCATGACTTGCACCGTAGTGAGTGCATCGAGCTCGTGAAGATTCCTACTTGAGTTATATTTCAGCTTGCTCCAGTTTTCACCAAGTCTGAAAACTGATTATGTTTTTGCTATGTTCACATGCTTGCAATTGTATTTCTGATCCCTTTTGGCTCAAGGTCACTAAGGGACTTTTGTTAAGCTCTTTGAGTAGCTCCATGTCATGCTTTAATTTGCCATGTTCAGATCTTGTAGCATGTAGTTTTGCTGCTCCGAAGAGGGCTACCTGATCTGAAATTCCAGACAAGTGTTAATTTCACTAAGTCTGAGATCTGTTTGCCATATGCATTTTTGCCATGCTTGTTTGAACCTGTTAATGGATGAATTGGCTGTAGCTCAGTGCTAGACTTTTGTTAAGCATCTTGTGTGCATCCCTGCCATGTATTTTGTTGTCATGTTTGGTTGCTGTAGCATGTTAATTTCATTGCATGTAGATGCCTACTTGCGTAAATCGCAGACCGGTGTCATTTTTGAATCGCTTGCCATATCCAAACCGTAACTCCGGTTCCGGTGTTCTTTATATCGTTTTCAAGCGATTTCATCTCATCTTTCCAGTTGCACACTTGGTTTTCCAAGTTGAGGCCAGGTTCATGCATTTCCTGTCATATCTTGCATTTTGCATACCGCATCGCATCCCGCATGGCATATCATCATCGCATCGTCTTGTTTGGGTTCTTGCACGTGGTTGATTGTATTCTTGTTGCTTGTTTGTCTTTTTTCGGTAGAGCCGGGAGACGAGTTCTCTAACGAGGAGCCCGTTGAGTTTACTTTCGAGGATCCAGTCAACTCTGACAACTGTGCAGGCAAGATGATCATACCCTCGAAATCACTACTATCTTTGCCATGCTAGTTTGCTCGCTCTTTTGCTATGCCATTGCTACGATGCCTACCACTTGCTTGCAAGCCTCCCAAATTGCCATGTCAAACCTCTAACCCACCATCTCCTAGCAAACCGTTGATTGGCTATGTTACCGCTTTGCTCAGCCCCTCTTATAGCGTTGCTAGTTGCAGGTGAAGATTGGAGGCCGTTCCTTGTTGGAACATCTTTTATTTACTTGTTGGGATATCATTATATTGCTATGTTATCTTATTGCATCTATATACTTGGTAAAGGGTGGAAGGCTCGGCCTCTCGCCTAGTGTTTTGTTCCACTCTTGCCGCCCTAGTTTCCGTCATATCGGTGTTATGTTCCCGGATTTTGCGTTCCTTACGCGGTTGGGTTATAATGGGAACCCCTTGATAGTTCGCCTTGATTAAAGCTTTTCCAGCAATGCCCAACCTTGGTTTTACCATTCGCCACCTAGCCTCTTTTTCCCTTGGGTTACCGGAGCGCAAGGGTCATCTTATTTCAACCCCCCGGGCCAGTGCTCCTCTGAGTGTTGGTCCGAACTGAGCTGCCTGTGGGGCCACCTCAGGGAAACTTGAGGGTTGGTTTTACTCGTAGTTAGTCTCATCTGAGTGTGCCCTGAGAACGAGATATGTGCAGCTCCTATTGGGATTTGTCGGCACATTCGGGCGGTGTTGCTGGTCTTGTTTTAACCTGTCGAAGTGTCTTGAATTACCGAGATACCGAGTCTGATCGGAACGTCTTGGGAGGAGGTCTATTCCTTCGTTGACCGTGAGAGCTTGTCATGGGCTAAGTTGGGACTCCCCTGCAGGGATTTGAACTTTCGAAAGCCATGCCCGCGGTTATGGGCAGATGGAAATTTGTTAATGTCCGGTTGTAGATAACTTGAACCTTAACTTAATTAAAATGAATCAACTGAGTGTGTTACCGTGATGGCCTCTTCTCGGCGGAGTCCGGGAAGTGGACACGGTGTTGGAATAATGTTTGCGCAGGTTGCTCTCTAGTTTCTCGCTCGCGCTTTGCCTCCTCTTCTCGCTCTCTTTTGCGAATAAGTTAGCCACCATACTTGCTAGTCGCTTGCTGCAGCTCCACTTATATTTACCTTGCCATTCCTATAAGCTTAAATAGTTTTGATCACGAGGGTGCGAGATTGCTGAGTCCCTGTGGCTCACAGATTACTATTACACCAGATGCAGGGCCTGATGATTCCGCTCTAGGAGACGCGTATGAGCTTAAGTGGGAGTTCGACGAAGACTCTCAATGTTACTATGTTTCTTTTCCCGATGATCAGTAGTGGTGCCCAGTTGGGGGTGAACGGGACCATGTCGCATGTTGGGTTCTCTTTTATTTTTGCATCGTAGTCGGGCCATGAGTGTTTGGATGATGTAATGTTATTTATGTACTTGATTGACGTGGCGAGTGTAAGACAACTATTGCTATCTCCCCCTTATTATTTATATTACATGGGATGTTGTGAAGATTGCCTAACTTGCGACGTATACCTTCAATGCGATTATGTCTCTAAGTCGTGCCTTGACACGTGGGAGCTATAGTCGCATCGAGGGTGTTACAAGTTGGTAATCAGAGCCTTCTCCGACCTTAGGAGCCCCATTGCTTGATCGTTTTTAGCGGCCGAGTTGTGTCTAGAAAAAAATGTTTTGAGTCTTTAGGAATTATATAACGGAGAGTTTAGGAATTCTTTTTTACTTCCCAGTCTCCTCATCGCTCTGGTAAGGCATCCTGACGTAGAGTTTTGACTCTTCTCTTCTCAAATTTCACTACATTTTTTTAGGATCACCCGGGTATCTTGGAATCGTTCCGATGGTTTTATGATGAGAACATTGTCTTGGTGCCTCCTGTCAGGGGTTTAGTGGAAGTGTCCCGGGGAGTTGAGCTCTAAGGTGTTGTCATCATAATTTTATCGTTGCAGTTCTGGAATACCTGAGTCTAGTACGCCGACATCGAAAATCTCTTTTATGCAGTTCGTTGGTGAGATAACCTCGACGCCACCCAGTACTGGGGCGGGAGTTCGGGAGTATCGCCATAACTTGTATAACAGATGCTTTTCGAAGGTTGAGGTAGATGGTTTCCGAAGGTTTCTTGGTTATGTGTTGAAGGATGGATACAGCTGGATGTAGGATTTGCTAGTTTGGGTGAGATATTATGCTTCCCCTGTAGCCCCAACACCTGATTGCATAACCGGAAAGGTTCGGGAGTTTCATAGGTGGGAATTCTAGTAGCTTTAGTTTTCTTCCACGGATATTGGTTTGAGATTGGGATTTCTTACCGATTATTCGTTCTTGATCCGTACCTTGTTGATTTATTTCTCTACCTTGATTCTACGTGGCTTCCCAATTTATGGATATGTGACCATTTCAAGAGGAATGCATTCGTTCATTTTGTTCGGATGTGAAGACTATATGTTGCAATTTTCATTCCGTTGGATTCAGCTTCAATTTTTGTCTATCAATGTGCTAATGGTGGTCAACCTCTTCAGGATGGCTCCTCCAACGCGCACGACTCCGAATCCTGATCCGCCACCACCTCCACCTCCTCCGGAGGCATGTCAAGTTGTGATGGCCGCAACCAATGCAAACACACAGTTGATCATGCAAATTCTTCAAGAGCGCAATCAAGGCAACCAAGGGAATCAAGGCAGCAATCAGAATCACTTTGCTTCACTCAACCAGTTCCTTGCTAACGGGCCAAAGACTTTCAGCAATTGTGTTGAGGCAACTGATGCTGATGATTGGCTTGTGGATCTGTGTAAGCATTTCGAGTGCAGTAACATCAGGCCTGAGGACTTTGTTAAGTTCGCTTCCTTCCAACTCAAAGATCAAGCTGCAGAATGGTTCCAGCAGTACAAGGACTCCAGAGGTGGACGTCTTATCACTTGGGATGATTTTCGTCGAGATTTCCGAGCTCATCATATTCCCCAGAGCGTGGTTGAAAGCAAGCGTGAGGAATTCCGCAACCTGAAGCAAGGCTCTTTGTCCGTCTATGACTACAACAAGTTGTTCCAGAAGCTCGCCCGCTTTGCCAAGCAGGACGTCCCTGATGAGAAGAGCATGGTATACCAGTTCAGGGGTGGTCTCAGAGAAGAAATTCAGCTAGCTCTTGTCCTCTTTGAGCCCTTGAGATACGATGAGTTCTACAACATGGCACTGAAGCAAGAGGCTGCTCAGTCGAGGTGTGATGTTTCCAAGAAGCGAGTCAGAGATGCTACTCCTTCTTCCTCTACTCAAGTGGCCAAGCAGCAGAAGTATTGGCTTCCTCCTCCTCCGTTTCGTCAGCCGTATCAGCAGAAGAGCAAAGGTGGCAGTGGTTCTTCCCACCCACCCAACCCTGGCTTTCAGAACAAGACTTCGTCTCAAACTCCAAGATCGAGTGCTCCATATCACCGTCCGCTTTCAGAGGTCACGTGCAACAAGTGCCAACAGAATGGTTACTATGCCAACAAGTGTTTCAACCAGAGGCGTCTTCCTCCTCCTCCTCCTGTCAGATCGGCAAGTACAGCTGTGGTCAAGCATAACCCCAAGCACGCCATGGTCAATTTGATGAATGCAGCCCAGGCAAAGGACTCGTCAGATGTCATCATGGGTAACCTTCCTATTAACGATGTTCCTGCAAAAGTACTCTTTGACTCTGGTGCATCGCATTCCTTCATGTCATTCCCATTTGTATCGGAGAACAATTTTAGTACTAAGGCTTTACCTAGAGCTATGCAAGTCGTCTCTCCGGCTAAGCGTCTGAGTTCTAGTATGATGGTTCCGGATATTTCTATCATGATGGGTGATTTCAAGTTTCTGGCTTCTCCAATGGTTCTTGGTAACTCGGATATTGATCTTATTCTCGGGATGGATTGGCTTTGTAAGCACAAGGCTCAGCTTGATTGTGCAGTCAGGCAGATTCAATTGACTCATTCGTCTGAGGATGTGATTGTCTTTGCCGCTCGGGATAATACCATCCGTCTGTTTCCAAGTTGAGGCCAGGTTCATGCATTTCCTATCATATCTTGCATTTTGCATACGCATCGCATCCCGCATAGGATATCATCATCGCATCGTCTTGTTTGGGTTCTTGCACGTGGTTGATTGTATCCTTGTTGCTTGTTTGTCTTGTTTGGGTAGAGCCGGGAGACGAGTTCGCTAACGAGGAGCCCGTTGAGTTAACTTTCGAGGATCCAGTCAACTCTGACAACTGTGCAGGCAAGATGATCATACCCTCGAAATCACTACTATCTTTTCCATGCTAGTTTGCTCGCTCTTTTGCTATGCCATTGCTACGATGCCTACCACTTGCTTGCAAGCCTCCCAAATTGCCATGTCAAACCTCTAACCCACCATGTCCTAGCAAACCGATGATTGGCTATGTTACCGCTTTGCTCAGCCCCTCTTATAGCGTTGCTAGTTGCAGGTGAAGATTGGAGGCCGTTCCTTGTTGGAACATCTTTTATTTACTTGTTGGGATATCATTATATTGCTATGTTATCTTATTGCATCTATATACTTGGTAAAGGGTGGAAGGCTCGTCCTCTCGCCTAGTGTTTTGTTCCACTCTTGCCGCCCTAGTTTCCGTCATATCGGTGTTATGTTCCCGGATTTTGTGGTCCTTACGCGGTTGGGTTATAATGGGAACCCCTTGATAGTTCATCTTGATTAAAGCTTTTCCAGCAATGCCCAACCTTGGTTTTACCATTCGCCACCTAGCCTCTTTTTCCCTTGGGTTACCGGAGCCCAAGGGTCATCTTATTTTAACCCCCCCCCCCTGGGCCAGTGCTCCTCTGAGTGTTGGTCCGAACTGAGCTGCCTGCGGGGCCACCTCGGGGAAACGTGAGGGTTGGTTTTACTCGTAGCTAGTCTCATCTGAGTGTGCCCTGAGAACGAGATATGTGCAGCTCCTATCGGGATTTGTCGGCACATTCGGGCGGTGTTGCTGGTCTTGTTTTAACCTGTCGAAGTGTCTTGAATTACCGAGATACCCAGTCTGATCGGAACGTCTTGGGAGGAGGTCTATTCCTTCGTTGACCGTGAGAGCTTGTCATGGGCTAAGTTGGGACTCCCCTGCAGGGATTTGAACTTTCGAAAGCCGTGCCCGCGGTTATGGGCAAATGGGAATTTGTTAATGTCCGGTTGTAGATAACTTGAACCTTAACTTAATTAAAATGAATCAACTGAGTGTGTTACCGTGATGGCCTCTTCTCGGCGGAGTCCGGGAAGTGGACACGGTGTTGGAGTAATATTTGCGCAGGTTGCTCTCTAGTTTCTCGCTCGCGCTTTGCCTCCTCTTCTCGCTCTCTTTTGCGAATAAGTTAGCCACCATACTTGCTAGTCGCTTGCTGCAGCTCCACTTATATTTACCTTGCCATTCCTATAAGCTTAAATAGTTTTGATCGCGAGGGTGCGAGATTGCTGAGTCCCTGTGGCTCACAGATTACTATTACACCAGATGCAGGGCCTGATGATTCCGCTCTAGGAGACGCGTATGAGCTCAAGTGGGAGTTCGACGAAGACTCTCAACGTTACTATGTTTCTTTTCCCAATGATCAGTAGTGGTGCCCAGTTGGGGGTGAACGGGACCATGTCACATGTTGGGTTCTCTTTTATTTTGGCGCTGTAGTCGGGCCATGAGTGTTTGGATGATGTAATGTTATTTATGTACTTGATTGACATGGCGAGTGTAAGACAACTATTGCTATCTCCCCCTTATTATTTATATTACATGGGATGTTGTGAAGATTGCCTAACTTGCGACATATACCTTCAATGCGATTATGTCTCTAAGTCGTGCCTCGACACGTGGGAGCTATATTCGCATCGAGGGTGTTACATATTGGTTCTCTTGCTAATATTTGCAACCTGAAACAAGGACTATGGATTAAGTGACTGGCTAAGGACGAGGTGACAATGCAAGTGGGAAATGGTTCCAAAGTCGATGTGATCGTTGTCGGCACGCTACTTCTACATCTACCTTCGGTATTAGTTTTAGACCTAAATAATTGTTATTTGGTGCAGGTGTTAAGCATGAACATTATATCTGGATCTTGTTTGATGCGAGACGGTTATTCATTTAAATCTGAGAATAATGGTTGTTCTATTTATATGAGTAATATCTTTTATGGTCATGCACCCTTGAAGAGTGCTCTATTTTTGTTGAATCTCGATAGTAGTGATACACATATTCATAATGTTGAGGCCAAAAGATGCAGAGTTGATAATGATAGTGCAACTTATTTGTGGCACTGCCGTTTGGGTCATATTGGTCTAAAGCGCATGAAGAAACTCCATACTGATGGACTTTTGGAATCACTTGATTATGAATCACTTGGTACTTGCGAACCATGCCTTATGGGCAAGATGACTAAGACGCCGTTCTCTGGAACAATGGAGCGAGCAATAGATTTGTTGGAGATCATACATACTGATGTATGTGGTCCAATGAATATTGAGGCTCGCGGCGGGTATCGTTATTTTCTCACCTTCACAGATGATTTGAGCAGATATGGGTATATCTACTTAATGAAACATAAGTCTGAAACATTTGAAAAGTTCAAAGAATTTCAGAGTGAAGTGGAAAATCATCGTAACAAGAAAATAAAGTTTCTACAATCTGATCGTGGAGGAGAATATTTGAGTTACGAGTTTCGTCTACATTTGAAACAATGCAGAATAGTTTCGCAACTCACGCCACCTAGAACACCACAACATAATGGTGTGTTCGAATGTCGTAATCGTACTTTACTAGATATGGTGCGATCTATGATGTCTCTTACTGATTTACCACTATCATTTTGGGGTTATGCTTTGGAGACGGCTGCATTCATGTTAAATAGGGCACCATCAAAATCCGTTGAGACGACGCCTTATGAACTATGGTTTGGCAAGAAACCAAAGTTGTCGTTTCTTAAAGTCTGGGCTGCGATTCTTATGTGAAAAAGCTTCAACCTGACAAGCTCGAACCCAAATCGGAGAAATGTGTCTTCATAGGATACTCAAAGGAAACTATTGGGTACAGCTTCTATCACAGATCCGAAGGCAAGACATTCGTTGCTAAGAATGGATCCTTTCTAGAGAAGGAGTTTCTCTCGAAAGAAGTGAGTGGGAGGAAAGTAGAACTTGATGAGGTAACTGTACCTGCTCCCTTATTGGAAAGTAGTTCGTCATAGAAACCGGTTCCTGTGACACCTACACCAACTAGTGAGGAAGCTAATGATGATGATCGTGAAACTTCAGATCAAGTTACTACCATACCTCATAGGTCAACCAGAGTAAGATCCGCACCAGAGTGGTATGGTAATCCTGTTCTGGAAGTCATGTTGCTAGACCATGATGATCCTATGAACTATGAGGAAGCGATGATGAGCCCATATTACACAAAATGGCTTGAGGCCATGAAATCTGAGATGGGATCCATGTATGAGAACAAAGTGTGGACTTTGGTTCACTTGCCCGATGATCGACAAGACATCGAGAATAAATGGATCTTCAAGAAGAAGACAGACGCTGATGGTAATGTTACTGTCTACAAAGCTCGACTTGTTGCGAAAGGTTTTCGACAAGTTCAAGGAGTTGACTACAATGAGACCTTCTCACCCGTAGCGATGCTTAAGTCCGTCCGAATCATGTTAGCTATTGCCGCATTTTATGATTATGAAATTTGGCAAATGGATGTAAAACTGCATTCCTGAATGGATTTCTGGAAGAAGAGTTGTATATGATGCAACCTGAAGGTTTTATCTATCCAAAAGGTACTAACAAAGTGTGCAAGCTCCAGCGATCCACTTATGGACTGGTGCAAGCTTCTCGGAGTTGGAATAAACACTTTGATAGTGTGATCAAAGCATATGGTTTTATACAGACTTTTGGAGAAGCCTGTATTTACAAGAAAGTGAGTGGGAGCTCTGTAGCATTTCTAATATTATATGTGGATGACATATTGTTGATTGGAAATGATATAGAATTTCTGGATAGCATAAAAGGATACTTGAATAAGAGTTTTTCAATAAAGGACCTCGGTGAAGCTGCTTACATATTGGGCATCAAGATCTATAGAGATAGGTCAAGACGCTTAATTAGACTTTCACAAAGCACATACCTTGAGAAAGTTTTGAAGAAGTTCAAAATGGATCAGGCAAAGAAAGGGTTCTTTCCTGTATTATAAGGTGTGAAGTTGAGTAAGACTCAATGCCCGACCACTGCAGAAGATAGAGAGAAAATGGAAGATGTTCCCTATGCTTCAGCCATTGGCTCTATCATGTATGCAATGCTGTGTACCAGACCTGATGTGTGCCTTGCTATTAGTTTAGCAGGGAGGTACCAAAGTAATCTAGGAGTGGATCACTGGACAGCGGTCAAGAACATCCTGAAGTACCTGAAAAGGACTAAGGATATGTTTCTCATTTATGGAGGTGACAAAGAGCTCATCGTAAATGGTTACGTTGATGCCCTAGAGGCAATAATAAAGTTATTATTTATTTCCTTATATCATGATAAATGTTTATTATTCATGCTAGAATTGTATTAACTGGAAACATAATATATGTGTGAATACATAGACAAACAGAGTGTCGCTAGTATGCCTCTACTAGACTAGCTCGTTAATCAAAGATGGTTATGTTTCCTAGCCATAGACATGAGTTGTCATTTGATTAACAGGATCACATCATTAGGAGAATGATGTGATTGACTTGACTCATTCCGTTAGCTTAGCACTTGATCGTTTAGTATGTTGCTATTGCTTTCTTCATGACTTATACATGTTCCTATGACTACGAGATTATGAAACTCCCATTTACCGGAGGAACACTTTGTGTGCTACCAAACATCACAACGTAACTGGGTGATTATAAAGGTGCTCTACAGGTGTCTCCGAAGGTACTTGTTAAGTTGGCGTATTTCAAGATTAGGATTAGTCACTTCGATTATCGTACAGGTATCTCTGGGCCCTCTCGGTAATGCACATCACTATAAGCCTTGCAAGCAATGTGACTAATGATTTAGTTGCGGGATGATGCATTACGGAACGAGAAAAGAGACTTGCCGGTAACGAGATTGAACTAGGTATTGAGATACCGACGATCGAATCTCGGGCAAGTAACATACCGATGATAAAGGGAACAACGTATGTTGTTATGCGGTTTGACCGATAAAGATCTTCGTAGAATATGTAGGAGCCAATATGAGCATCCAGGTTCCGCTATTAGCTATTGACTGGAGACATGTCTCGGTCATGTCTACATAGTTCTCGAACCTGTAGGGTCCGCACGCTTAAAGTTTGGTGACGATTGGTATTATGAGTTTTTGTGTTTTGATGTACCAAAGGTAGTTTGGAGTCCTGGATATGATCACGGACATGATGAGAAGTCTCGAAATGGTCGAGACGTAAAGATCGATATATTGGACGACTATATTCAGACACCGGAAGTGTTCCGAGTGGTTTCAGATAAAATTCGGATTACCGGGGGGTTACCGGAACCCCCCGGGGAATTAATTGGGCCTCATGGGCCTTAGTGGGAAAAGAGGAGGGGCGGCCAGGGCAGCCGCGCCCCCTCCCCCTCTAGTCCGAATTGGACAAGGAGGGGGGGGGTGGCGCCCCCCTTTTTCCTTCTCCTCCCCTCTCCCTTGCTTCCCTCTCCTACTCCAACAAGGAAAAGGAGGAGTCCTACTCCGAGTGGGAGTAGGACTCCCCCCTTGGCGCTCCCTCCTCCTGGCCAACCGCCTCCGCCTTGCTCCTTTATATACGGGGGCAGGGGGCACCCTAGAACACACAAGTTGATCTGTTGATCTATTCTAGCCGTGTGCGGTGCCCCCCTCCACCATATTCCACCTTGGTTATATCTTAGCGGTGCTTAGGCGAAGCCCTGCGTCGATAGCAACATCATCACCGTCATCATGCCGTCATGCTGACGGAACTCTCCCGTGAAGTTCTGCTGGATCGGAGTTCGTGGGACGTCATCAAGCTAAACGTGTGCTGAACTCGGAGGTGCCGTACATTCGGTACTTGGATCGGTCGGATCGTGAAGACGAACGACTACATCAACCGCGTTGTGCTAACGCTTCCGCTTTCGGTCTACGAGGGTACGTGGACACACTCTCCCCTCTCGTTGCTATGCATCACCATGATCCTGAGTGTGCGTAGGATTTTTTTGAAATTACTATGTTCCCCAACATAACTGACCACGCCGGAGTACGATCAACCTGACCACGAGGTTCTGTTTCTTGCGAACAAACGAAGAACAAGCAAGAAACTGAGCTTGCAATCTGGATATTGCGAATATAAGATGAAAGCTTTATTGATCAAGGTGGGGTTCTGTGATGTCTTGGTCTGGTCGTTGAACACAAACGAAGTACACGAAGTTGCAGCTATGGCGAACTTTTAATCTAAACAAAACCCAAAGTCTAAACAATGCCCTAAGGGCTGTATATATGGAGGAGAGGGGGGGGGGGATTTCGTGGCCCTTGGAGGAGGGGTCCGAAACCAACCCTAACTTTTTTTCCCCACACATACGGACTCTAAAAACTGCCTATAATCAAGTATTTCGAAATTACATGGGCCTGGCCCAAAAATAAGGTGACGTAGCACCTAGAATAGCCTCTGGATGAAATTTATGAAGTGGCATCTTGTATATTTAGTCCAAGGATTCATGCACTCATTACGGTGGCTTCAATGTCCTGGAATCATCATTGTAACTCCGTTCTTATTCCCCTTGCGCATGCCATCATCTCCATGCTTGAACTTGCTCCAAGGTTCATCTTTCTTGTCCAAGCTAGGCCCTTCATTTGTAAACAAAACAAATGTATCCAATTTAGGCAGCATGATATTCTCATGAACATTAGAATCGTTACCAAGAAATGAAAGTACCTGATAATTCAATTGGTGTGCGCGAGCTCTAGTAATTGGTCCAGTATGTATAGCAGCAAGGGCTGTGGGTGTAACAATGGTATTGATTTCCTCATCATCCTCCCCTTCTTGAAATGAAGTCATCCTCGATGAAAGCTCATCTTCCTCACCCAAATAAGGCTTCAAATCTGCAATGTTAAAACTGGGACTAACCCCAAAATCTGCAGGCAACTCAAGTTTATATGCATTATCATTTATTTTCTATAACACCTTAAAAGGACCATCAACACGTGGCTTTAGCTTTGATTTGTGCAAATTAGGAAATCTATCCTTACACAAATGTAACCAAACAAGATCTCCATGTGCAAACCCAACATGTTTTCTACCCTTATCTCCAGCAAGTTTATATTTAGCATTCATACGCTCAATGTTTTCCTTAGTTAACTCATGCATTTTTAAAATCAATTCAGCATGTTCTTTAGCATCAAAATTAACCTTCTCCGAAGATGGAAGAGGCAACAAATCAATAGGTGCATGAGGTAGGAAACCATACACAATTTCAAAAGGGCACATCTTAGTAGTAGAATGCAATGGACGATTATAAGCAAATTCAATATGAGGCACGCATTCTTCCCACATTTTCTTGTTATTCTTCAAAACAACCCTAAGCATAGACAATGTTCTATTGACTACTTTAGTTTGTCCATCAATTTGGGGGTGACAAGTAGTACTAAAAAGCAGTTTAGTCCCCAACTTAGCCCATAAACATCTCCAAAAGTGGCTAAGAAATTTAGTATCATGATCTGAAACAATAGTATTTGGCACACCATGCAAACGAATAATTTCATGAAAGAATAAATCAGCAACATTAACAACATCATCGCTTTTATGACATGGTATAAAGTGTGCCATTTTCGAGAACCTATCCACGACAACAAATATGCTATCACTCCCCTTCTTTGTTAGAGGTAAACCTAAAACAAAGTCCATAGATATATCCTCCCAAGGAACACTACGTACATGCAAAGGCATATATAAACCATGAGGATTTAGTTGTGACTTAGCTTTTTGACATGTAATGCATCGAGCAACAAAACGCTCAACATCCCGTCTCATCTTTGGCCAAAAAAACGTGTAGCAAGTACGTCCTCCGTCTTCTTCACGCCAAAGTGTACCATTACTCCTCCTCCATGCGCCTCCTGCAATAACAAAAGACGAACGGAGCTAGCTGGAATGCATAGCTTGTTAGCACGGAACACAAATACATCATTAACGACGAACTTGTTCCATGTTCTTCCTTATTTACAATTCTGCGTTACATCTTTAAAATCAGCATCATGCACATATTGATCTTTGATGGTCTCCAAAGCAAATATTTTGAAGTCAAGTTGTGAAAGCATAGTATAGCGACGAGACAATGCATCAGCAATAACATTTTCTTTACCCTTCTTGTGTTTGATAACATAAGGGAAACTCTCAATGAATTCAACCCATTTAGCATGTCTACGATTCAGTTTAGCTTGACTTTTAATATGTTTCAAAGATTCATGATCAGAATGTATAACAAATTCTTTGGGCCATAAATAATGTTGCCATGTCTCTAAAGTCCGAACAAGAGCATATAATTCTTTGTCATAAGTAGAATAATTCAGACTAAGCCCACTCAATTTTTCAGAGAAGTATGCAACAGGTTTGCCATCTTGTAATAACACACCTCCTAATCCAATTCCACTAGCATCACATTCAAGCTCAAAAGTCTTATTAAAATAAGGAAGTTGGAGTAAAGGAGCATGTGTAAACTTATCTTTCAATACCATGAAGGCTTCTTCCTGTGCAGTACGCCAAACAAAAGGCACATCCTTCTTTGTAAGCTCATTGAGAGGTGCAGCAATGGTGCTGAAATCTCTCACAAAACACGTATAGAA
This sequence comes from Triticum aestivum, assembly GCF_018294505.1. Classification (NCBI taxonomy): domain Eukaryota; kingdom Viridiplantae; phylum Streptophyta; class Magnoliopsida; order Poales; family Poaceae; genus Triticum; species Triticum aestivum. The sequence continues at coordinate 267,920,953 of NC_057806.1, forward strand.
TCCAGCGGGACCAAGAAAACTCCTCACTTGTGTGACTGTATTGGGCTGCGGCCAACTCTCAATAGCTTAAATCTTGGCTTTATCAACTTCAATTCCCTATGGAGTAACAACATAGCCAAGAAAAGATACTCGGTCGGTGCAAAAGGTGCACTTCCCAAGGTTACCAAACAAACGTGCATCCCGTAGAGCAATAAAAACATCAGTAAATGTTTCAAATGTTCTTCCAAAGATTTGCTATAAATTGGTATATCATCAAAATAGACTACCACAAATCGTCCAATGAAAGCACGTAAAACTTCGTTCATTAGTCTCATGAAAGTACTAGGTGCATTAGTTAACCCAAAAGGCATGACTAACCACTCATATAATCCAAACTTAGTTTTAAATATTGTTTTGCATTCATCTCCCAATTTCATACGAATTTGATGGTATCCACTACACAAATCAACTTTGGAGAATATTGTAGAGCCACTCAATTCATCAAGCATATCATCTAGCCTAGGAATAGGATGACGATAACGAATAGTAATATTGTGCCTCTACAATCAACACACATACGCGATGTACCATCCTTTTTAGGCACTAGTATAATAGGAACAACACAAGGACTAAGAGATTCACATATATAACCTTTGTCGAGCAACTCCTGTACTTGACGCATAATCTCCTTCATCTCCTCTGGATTGGTACGGTATGGTGCACGGTTGGGTAGCGATGCACCGGGAATTAAGTCAATTTGATGCTCAATCCCTCGAATAGGTGGTAATCCCGGTGGCCCGTCTTGTGGAAAGACGTCATCGAACTCCTGCAAAATGTGAGTGACAGCAGGGGCAAAGAGGAAGGCACATCCTCGAATGAAAATAATGCCTCTTTGCACACAAAAGCATAGCAAATAGATTTGCTGAAATCTAGCTCATCAATATCAGATTTTGGGGCAAGTAAACATGCACTTTTCAATTTAATTTTAGAAGCAACACTAGATGGTTTATTATTAGGCTTCATTTGTTGCTCAAATTCTTTTGCCACAATCTGATTTTCACTCTTAGTTTTCTCCTGTTTTTCTTTATTAGCTCTATTAATATCATCTTTCAAAATGGAATAAGGAGTCATAGGAAGCAAAGTAATATGGCTATCCTGATGAACAAGAGTGTACTGATTATTTCTACCATGGTCTACAAAATTTTTATCAAAATTGCCATGGTCTACCAAGTAATAAGGAACATGCTTGCGTGGGTACCACATCACAGTCAACATAATCAGCATATGTAGAGATACTAAAATGCACACGAGCAGTATGTGTTACCTTAACCTTACCACTGCTGTTGAACCATTGGATGTAGTAAGGATGTGGATGTGGTCTTGTGGTGAGAGATAGCTTCTCCACCATCTCCACGCCAGCCAAGTTGTTGCAGCTCCCTCCATCTATGATGACGTGAACAGAATGTTCCTTCACAACTCCCTCTGTATGGAACAAATTATGCCTCTGATTTTGCTCAGCTTGTGTAACCTGCACACTCAAAATACGTTGAGCAACTAAACATTCATACCTGTCAGCATCTTCAGCAGCCATGTATTGTGTCTCATGATCAGAATCATCTCCACCATGTTCTTCATGTGTAATAAGAGACAAAGTCTCCTCAGCATAGTCACTAGCAGACTCATACCCACCATCCTCGGTAACAATCATCACACGCTGAGATTTGCATTCTCTCGCAAAATGTCCTCTTCCCTTACAACGACGACAAATAATATCACTTGTGTGCCCTATTGATGCCATGGAAGAAGAAGAGCTCTGCGTAGGCCCGGTAGGTGTGCTCTTGGCAGATAGTGGTGGTTGTGCCTGCTTTCTTGTATCACGGTTGGAGGTGGCACCTGATGGAGGTGCTGGTGCAGTGGAAGTAGAGGATTCACATGGTGTCCATGATGAAGACCGACCTGCAAAAAAGTTAGTTCGCGCCAATGCTTGTCGATCATGCACTTCATGTTCAGCTTTACAAGCAAGATGGAATAAACGAGTGATATTATTATACTCCTTATACTCTAGAATGGTCTGAATTTCTCTATTTAATCCACCCATAAAACATGCAAGCATAGCTTCATTCTCCTCAACAATACCACATCTAATCATGCCAGTTTGTAATTCCTGATAATATTCTTCTACATAATTTTTTTCCTTGTCTTAAACGCTACAATTTTTGAAGTAATTCACGTTGATAATATGGTGGAACCCAACAGGCACGCATAGCAGTTTGCAAAGCAGCCCAAGTAGCTGGAATACGATATAATCTCCAATGTTCAGACACCAAACACATGCAAAACTAGTGAAAGCACAAACATCAGCGGGAACACATTTCTCCTCGGGATATTGTAAACATGTAAAACATTGCTCAGTTTCTAACTCCCAAGTAAGATATATATCAGGAACATATCTGCCCTCAAATGGTGGAATATTCAACTTCAGTTTAGGAAAAAGGTCATGATCTCGTACCTCAGATGGTGGTGCAGCCCTACCGTTGTGATGATATACCTGAGGATGACCTGGTGGTGGTGGTGCTGCTGGTGGTTGCACGTAGTTCTGATTTTGATCAACCTCATCCTCGTAATGGTCCTCCACCTCTGCAGTAGCATCAGGAACTACAGAAGCATCAACATCATCACCAGAATTTTGCCCAGGGTCAATGGGAATGCATTGTGCTCATCCCACTTGATTTGGAAGGCGACGTTGTTGTTGTTGTTGTAGAGGTGCGTTAGGTGCAACCGGTTGTGGAGGTGGAAGACGCACGAGAAATTCATTAAACTTGTTATCGAGCTTTGTTTCGAACGTCTTCTCCATGCCATTTATCTTCTCCATGGCCTCTTCAACTCTGTTTAGCACATCTTGCACCTGTCCACTCATCATTTGCTGAAATTTATCATGCAACTCCTTATTCGTCATGTTCTCCCAGTCAGTCTCATCGGCTTGTGATCCTGCTATGGCTAGCAGCAATAGAAACACACAAGAATATGATCCTACAAACTACAAATCCGTCAAGCAAATCTCAAATTCTTACCAGTTGTTACCCAGCAGCAGACGGTGATCAGCAACCGTCGTAGTCAAAACTCTCAAAGCTTGGATAAAGCGATTACCAGGTAGAGTCAAACACATGACGTAGATGTATGAGCAGCTAGAAGGCTTATAATATGGTAGCAAAAAGGGTCAGCAATAATCAATTCAGAGATGCAAAGTTGAATAAATGCCCAACGATGGTACTGTGCTGGTCCTAGGCTAGACCATGCTAGAGACGCGAGCCTAGAACACCAACAAAATCATGACGGTGCACGTAAACAAGGGAAAAGCACACTCTGGAATTTTCTTTCGCTCTGTTTTTTTGGTGCTCCTCTTTTTTTTGCGCTCCTCTTTTTTTTGCGAAAAATCACTATAATGGCGAGTGTCTCAAAACTCTTCCCAGGTCAAACTGACAGGATGGGCACGATTTTTGTTGACTTTGTTCGAAAATCAGGGCAGCGACAATGAAAAAGTGCGGCAAAAAATCACTATGATGGCACGTGGCTCAAAAGACTCAGAAAAGCATAAAATATGATAGGGAAAAAAATTTGCCTGCGAAAATTTTGGCCTAAAAACTGCCCGGGGATCTCCAGACTTTTTTTTCTGAAACCTACTCAGGCAAGGAAACACGAATCGAAAATTAGATGGTATCGAAAAAAACCTAATATGAAAGGAACTCGGATTGGTGCTGGATATATGGTGGTAGGATATGGCAGCGGTGGTGGCATATGGATAAAGATTGGTGGTGGTATATGGATACAGATTGGTGATGGTATATGGAGACAGATCGGTGGCGAATAAGTGATGGTGGTAGATGGCAGGGGCGATGATGATGCTGCAGCGGCGGCCTGACAACTTATGACCAGAACTCGAAACTCTAAAAGACTAGACTCTAAGACCAGCAACTAGACACGACGATGCAACCGCAAATTCAACAAAGCAAAATACTGAAAAGACTATGCAAAGGCTCAGACTAGTTTGGATATGTTGAACTATCCCTAATTTTTTTGGCTTTTTCATGGACTGTAGGTATGAAGAACAGACTCGATCTAAACTACGAAAAATTGTAAAATCTCACCGAGCAACCTGGAAATCTGATACCACTTGATAGAGGCAAAGGTGTCCTGATGTTTTGATGAGATGGTGGCTATTTTTTTCTATGGGAGTCAACCTTGACGATCTGACTACGAACGTGCGAGACGTCGCGCCTTAGCAATCGCTAAACCAACTTCCGAGGGGTAACTGGCCACACCGGAGCACGATCAACCTGACCACGAGGGTCTGTTTCCTGTGAACAAACGAAGAACAAGCAAGAAACTGAGATTGCAATCTGGACATTGCGAATATAAGATGAAAGCTTTATTGATCAAGGTGGGGTTCTGTGACGTCTTAGTCTGGTCGTTGAACACAAACGAAGTACGCGAAGTTGCAGCTATGGCAAACTTTTAATCTAAACAAAACCCAAAGTCTAAACAATGCCCTAAGGGCTATATATATGGAGGAGAGAGGGGGGGGGGGGATTTCGTGGCCCTTGGAGGAGGGGTCCGAAACAAACCCTAACTCTTGTTTCCCCACACATACGGACTCTAAAAACTGCCTATAATCAAGTATTTCGAAATTACATGGGCCTGGCCCAAAAATAATGTGACGCAACACCTAGAATAGCCTCTGGGCGAAATTTATGAAATGGCATCTTGTATATTTCGTCCAAGGCTTCATGCACTCATTATGGTGGCTTCAAAGTCCTGGAATCATCACTTGTAACTCCGTTCTTGTTCCCCTTGCAGATGCCATCATCTCCATGCTTGAACTTGCCCCAAGGTTCATCTTTCTTGTCCAATCTAGGCCCTTTATTTGTAAGCAAAACAAATGTATCCAATTTAGGCAGCATCATATTCTCATGAACATTAGAATCATTACCAAGAAATGAAAGTACCTAATAATTTAATTGGCGTGCGCAAGCTCTAGTAATTGGTCTAGTATGTATAGCAACAGGGGCTGTGGGTGTAACAATGGTATTGATGTCCTCATCAAAGCGCCATTGTTTTATGCGCCTAGCTAGGAGTAATGCATAGTTTCAAGTATTGTCATCTTTGGTTTCCAAATACTTTTTGATCAAGTATTCCAAAACTTTTGTCATTAGTTCTCTACTCTCATGTTCTTCTTTTATCGTGGAAGAACTTAAATATTTAAAGGGACTTTGTTCTGTGCTTTTAACGTTCATTACTTCAAATTCCGTATCATCTCCATAGAGATCTTCATACAAACCATGTATTTAATCATCAATAGGATCTCCAACCATACTTTAAAACCAATCATCACAAAACCCTTCATCAATCCCCTTAGTGATCCACTCAATTTTGTCACAAGTATGGGGGTACAAAGTTTTAATAATTTCAGCATAAGGAACTCTTCTCCTAAGATTTTCACCATACGCAATAATTTTTAGATTCCAACCTGCTGATAGTGTGTTTATAATGAATAATTTATTCTATAGGAGGATGCTCAAAATCTATCTTATAAAATGCAAAAGTATCGCTAGCTTCCCGAATTACATAATCAAATTCTTGCAGAAGGATAGTAGTCGGAATCTTTTTAATTTTAGGATCATGGATGTTGGGAAGTTCATAGAATATCTTTTGTAAAGCTAGATAATATGCAAAAAAAATCTTTCTAACTTAACCACGAGCATAGCAATATCATCCACATAGCAATTTGTTTTGTTGGGAATAGATCCTTTAATTGTTGGTATGACTCCCATGCGATTAAAGAACTCTTGAATGATATTCTTTCCAATAATATTCCCGCTTCCCACATGATATATTCTAGTTTTGAAATTCGTGGGAGCTTTTTTCTCCGGAGGATCATGATTAAGATCAAAGAATTTAGGTTTTTCCTCAATAGACTTACTAGTACCATCCTCACTAGCACTTCCCACAAAAACTTTCTCAAACTCAGACATCATAGCAACTTCAAGAAAAAGCAAGCAAGCAAACAAATTTTTTGTGTTTTGTAAATTTTTATGAGAAGTGGGGGAGATGAAAATGAGAGGCAAAGGAAAATAAAAGTAGATCAAGTATATGATAGTTTGTGTGAAGGTACTTGATATGCTTTGATGATGTATCCCTGGCAATGGCACTAGAAATTCTTCCTGCTACTTGTGAGCTGCATTGGGATTTTCCCTAAAGAGGAGAGGAGATGTAGCACAATAGAGCTTAGTATTTCCCTCAATGAGAACCAAGGTACCAATACAGTAGGAGAATCATACAAAGCCTCATGAACATCACCTCCACACACAAAAGCAAATACTTGCACCCAACACGGGCAAGAGGGTTGTCAACCCCCTTGAACTCGTTACTTGCCAGGATTAAATCTCGTAGCGGTAGATAGATAAATTGATAAACAAAATAAAAATAATAAATTTCAGCAAGGATATTTTTGTTTTTTTATATATGATAAAAATAGATCAGGGGGCATAGTTTTCACTAGAGGCTTCTCTCTCGAACATATAGCATACGGTGGGTGAACAAATTAATGTTGGGCAATTGATAGAAAAGCACATTGTTAGGACGATATTCAGGCAATGATCATGTATATAGGCATGACATCCGAGGCAAGTAGGCCGACTCCTACCTGCATCTACTACTATTACTCCACCCATCGAGTGCTATCCAACATGCATCTAGGGTATTGTCAGATCATGGGTTCCGGCAAAACCCTTAAGGTTCGAACACTTGGTGTGCGCGAAGATCTCCCCCCTATCTATCCGCGTCCTAACTTAGCCTAGATCTCACGAACTAACTCGACGAACTCGCAACACAAAGAACATGAGATTTATACTGGTCCGGGCCACCGTTGTGGTGTAATACCCTACTCCAGTGTGGTGGTGGTGGATTGCCTCTTGGGCTGAGGATGAACAGTACAAGGGGAAGAACAGCCTCCTCAGGTTGAGGTGTTCTTATGCTTGGTGCACTTGTGTGGCTTGGGGTGACCTTGGATCCTCCCCACCTATGGTGGTTGCTTGTCCTATTTATAGAGGCCCTAGTCCTCTCCCCAAGTATTGAGCGGGAAGGGAGCCAACAATGGCCAATTTGAAAGGGGACATCTAGTACAAGCTATCCAGACAAAAGGTGGTCTTCGTCTGCCAAAGGTTCTGGTGGTGACGCCGTCCTGGGCTCCATGGTGACCTCCGTCTTGCCGTCCTTATGGTCTTGGTCTCGTTTCACCAATATGGAAACCTTTGCTTGATGCCTCGGTACTCCGCGCCCGCGCTTTCCCCCTTAGCACCAAAGAGGAAACAAGGACGCTGCGCGCGCTGGTGCCCGCCTGGTCTCGATCGTCAAGGCTTACGTCACGAGAACCTCGCGAGGTTTGCCCGACCTTAAACTATCCGCCCCTCACGAGCTGGCATGGCGAGGCTGCTCCTGAGGAGGTCTTGTGTCGTCCGCCTCGTGAGGCTTGGCCCCTCGCGAGGGTCTTGATTCCTTGTTGATGAAGATGGGCCGTACAGGCCTGCTAGCAAAGCCACGCTGAGGGAGTCCTGGATTAGGGGGTATCCGGAGAGCCGGATTATATCCTTTGGCCGGACTGTTGGACTATAAAGATACAAGATTGAAGACTTCGACCCGTGTCCGGATGGGACTCTCGTTGGCGTGGAAGGCGAGCTTGTCAATACGGATATGTAGATCTCCTTCCTTGTAACCGACTCTATGTAACCCTATCCCCCTCCGATGTCTATATAAACCGGAGGGTTTAGTCCGTAGGACCAACAACAACAATCATACCATAGGCTAGCTTCTAGGGTTTAACCTTTTCGATCTCGTGGTAGATCAATTCTTGTACTACTCATATTATCAAGAACAATCAAGCAGGACGTAGGGTATTACCTCCATCAAGAGGGCCTGAACCTGGGTAAACATCGTGTCCCCCGCCTCCTGTTACCATCCGCCTAGACGCACAGTTCGGGATCCCCTACCCGAGATCTGCCGGTTTTGACACCGACATTGGTGCTTTCATTGAGAGTTCCTTTGTGTCGTCATCGTTAGGCTGGATGGCTCCTTCGATCATTGATAGCGATGCAGTCCGGGGTGAGACTTTTCTCCTCGGACGGATCTTTGTATCCGGCGGCTCCGCACTATGGGCCAACTCGCTTGGCCATCTGGAGCAGGTCGAGAGTTATGCCCCTGGCCACCAGGTCAGGTTTGGAAGCTTAAACTACACGGCCGACATCTGCGGAGACTTGATCTTCGACGAATTCGAGCCCCTGCCGAGTGCACCGCACGGTCACGATGAGCATGATTTAGCTCTACCATCGGACAGTGTTTAGGAGACCGCACCGGCAACCGCTCCGACCCTCAATTTGGAGCCAATTGCGCCATCCATGGATGGGTGGATAGACCCCGCCACGGAGGCCGCATTCTCAGCGGCGATCAAGCTGAGTATCGACCTTACCCTTCGCGGGAGCCGTGACGCCGAACTGCCGGATTCTTCCCCGGCCACGGACTCCGAACCGCCTGCGCCCGTGCCTATCGAATCCAACTGGGCACCGATCATGGAGTTCACCTCCGCGGATATCCTTCAGCACTCGCCCTTTGGCGACATACTAAACTCATTAAGGTCTCTCTCCTTGTCAGGAGAGTCCTGGCTGAACTATGGCCGGCCAGATCGGGATGCGGACGTTGAAGAAATTCGCCGCCCACCCACCACCCACTTAGTAGCCACTGTCGGCTATTTGACCGACATGCTCGCCTTCGACTCCGAAGACATCGACGGTATGGATGACGATGCAAGAGACGAACAGGAGCCACTGCCCGCAGGGCACTGGACACCCACTTCATCATATGATGTATACATGGTGGTCACACCCAAAGAAAACGACAACGAGGAACGGAAGGACGCAGCGAAGGATCGTTCCCTCAAGAAGCAGTCAAAGCGGCGGCGTAAGCGCCACTCCAAATCCCGCCTCGACAGAAACAACGATCATATAGACCCAGCGATAGAGCAGGGTGAGCCAGCGGATGACAAACACGACATGGAACCACCGTCCGACCATGGCAACACAGAGAATCAAACCGAACAACCCGGCTCCGGCGAAGATAACAGTCCGAATGACATCACACTGAACATGCACCTGGAGTAACATAATACCCATCAAAGCCTTGTTGCCATTGCGAGGAGTCTGAAAAAGCAGAAGCAAAGGCTCAGGGCTGCACAAGACACACTCAGAATTAGATGGAGTGAAGTACTCAACACTGCAGCAAAGTACGGCGGTAGTCGCCACACAAAGAGCTACCCAAAGCGAAAGCTGCTACCTGAATTCAATGAGGAGGCCTTAGATCCCCCGCAATCAAAAAACAAAATAGCGATCTGGTCGGATAGACGACCTCGTGGCCAACATAGAGCGGCAAATGACGCCACACACAAGCCAATACGCGATCCACGTGAGGACTCGCATCAAAAGGATGGCGCAACCAGATCCATCTATGGGCCAAGCAAGCGTGCTCTAGCACGCAATGCAACACAACAAAAATCCGAACACCACGGTACACCCAAATACAGTGGTGCCGCACACCCCCTATGTTTCACCGATGAGGTGCTGGACCATGAATTTCCAGAGGGATTCAAACCCGTAAACATAGAGGCGTACGATGGAACGACAGACCCTGGGGTCTGGATTGAGGACTACATCCTCCATATCCACATGGCTCGAGGAGATGATCTCCACGCCATCAAGTACTTACCCCTCAAGATCAAAGGGCCAGCTCGGCACTGGCTTAAAAGCCTCCCCGAAAACTCCATTGGAAGCTGGGAAGAGCTCGAAGACGCTTTTCGGGCAAATTTTCAAGGGACCTATGTCCGACCACCGGATGCAGACAATTTAAGTCATATAACTCAACAGCCTGGAGAGTCAGCCCAAAAGCTTTGGAACAAGTTTCTCACTAAAAAGAACCAAATAGTTAACTGTCCGGATGCCGAAGCCTTAGCAGCTTTCAAGCACAGCGTTCGAGACGAATGGCTTGCCAGACACCTCGGCCAAGAAAAGCCGAGAACAATGGCAGCATTAACAAGCCTCATGACCCGCTTTTGCGCGAGCGAGGACAGCTGGTTAGCCCGATGCAGCACCAGCGACCCAAGTACATACGAAGTCAGGGACGGAAACGGGAAGCCACGACGCAGCAAAAACAAGCGCCGGAATAAACAAGACAGCCCGAAGAGCACGGCGGTAAACGCCGGATTCAGAAGCTCTCGGCCAGGTCAGCAAAAGCTGCCCTCCAAAGGCAACAAAGACGAACTGTCCAGCCTAAACAAGATTCTGGACAAACTATGTCAGATCCACAGCACCCCCGATAAACCTATAAATCATACCCATAGAGAATGTTGGGTCTTCAAGCAGTCCGGGAAACTCAACGCCGAACACAAGGGGCAGGATACACCAAGCGAAGACGAGGACAAGCCTCGCAGGCAAAGCACTGGGGAACAGAAGAAATTCCCACCAGAAGTCAAAACAGTAAACGTGTTACACGTGATGAAGGGGGGAAACAAAGCGGCACTCCTAGAGACACATGCCCCAGGGCCTATCACCGCGGAGTTCTGCCACTGGCCGTCCAAACTGATCACCTTTGACCATCGGGATTATTCGGCAAGTATCTGGCATGTAGGATGGGCTGCCTTGGTGTTAGACCCGATAATTGACGGATACCACTTCACACGAGTCCTGATGGACGATGGCAGTAGTTTGAACCTGATATATCAGGACACAGTCCGCAAAATGGGGATAGACCCAACAAAAATCAGCCATAGCAATACTACCTTTAAAGGAGTAACGCCAGGCCCAAAAGCCCATTGTACGGGCTCCCTGCTACTAGAGGTTATATTCGGCTTTCTGAATAACTTCCATAGCGAAAAGTTAATCTTCCACATCGCTCCGTTCCAAAGTGGTTATCAAGCACTACACGGGCGCGAAGCTTTCGCTCGCTTTAACGCAATACCGCATTACGCTTCTCTCATGCTTAAGATGCCCGGTCCACGTGGCATCATTACAGTAAATGGAAATATTGAGCGCTCCTTGCGCGTGGAAGACCGTGCGGCTACCTTGGCAGCCGCACACTAGACGGCCTCACCAACTAGAGCATCTGACAGGTCGTTAAGACCACAGACACGGTTAGACGAGTCCGGTGTAGCTATATATAATTAATACAGGTTTGATGGCTATACCCCTATAACAATACAAGGGGCTCAACGCGTGTATAAAAGTGACAATTAGGCTCAACTTTACTCATCTTGAACTGTACATGGTTTATTTAGTATAACCTACATTCTGCACGACAACTTTTCAACTAAGTTCCTCTCTTTTACAGATGACCATCGTGCTACACCCGTCCAGGATACGGCACAACAGAGACACAGGCGCAGACGTGCAGCTGGGACCCGTTCCAAGGATTCTTTTTAGATTAAGACCCTGCGTAAACCTTCAGGACCTCCGCGTTGGCGCGTTCGGCCTGGCCGTTGCTCCTAGGGTGTGCTACTGAGGCGTAGCTGATCTGTGTTCCAAGGTTAGCATAATATGACTTGAAGAGATTACTAGTGAACTACGAGCCGTTATCGGTGATGATGCGGTTGGGGACCCTAAAGCAGCTCACGAGGCCCTTGATGAACTTGACTGCAGAGCCAGCTGGGATGGCGCGGACGGCTTGAACTTCCGGCCACTTGGTGAACTTGTCGATGACGATGTAGAGGTATCGATAGCCCCCAGGTGCCCGAGGGAACGGGCCCAGAATATCCAGCCCCCAGACCGCGAACTTCCATGAGAGTGGGATGGTCTGGAGCCCCTCAGCTGGATGATGGATCTGCTTGGCGTGGAATTGGCAGGCCTCGCAGGACTTCACCAGCTCGGCCGCGTTGTTGAGTGTCGTCGGCCAGTAGAATCCACTTTGGAATGCCTTGCCGACGAGGGTTCACGACGACGAGTGGTGCCCACAGTCTCCGCCGTGTATGTCAGCTATCAGCTCTTTCCCCTATTCCCTGGAGATGCAACATAGTGTAACGTCATTTGGTCGCTTTCTGTATAACTTACCGTCCTGGATGCAATATGCCGTGGCCTGACGGGCCACGCGCTCCGCGTCCTCCTCCTTCTCTGGCAGCACCCCTCGTATCAGGTATTCCTTGAATTCCTTGGTCCAGCATCCCTCCTGGGGCTCGAGCGCCAGGAGTAGGCGTGCTCCTGAGGTCGGGCCGCAGGCTGGGGCTCCTGAGGCTGCGGCTGTGGGAGTTCCTCCCGAGGCTGAGTTGCTCTCGAAAGCGGCGGCATTGCCGATGGCTTGAAGAGCCGCTCCTCGAAGACACCAGGCTCCTGGGTCTGTCGCTTGGATGCTCTTCTGGCGATGTTGTTTGCTTCCTTATTGGTGCCTCAGGGCACGTGCTGCAATTCCAGGCCCAGAAATTATATCTCCATCTTGCGCACCTCCCTGATGTATGCCTCCATGTGCTCGTCCTTCGGGTCGTACACATTGTTGGAGAAGTTGATGAGGAGCTGTGAGTCGCCCCTGATGGTGAGATGCTTCAACCCCAGCGCCGCTGCAGCCTTCAGGCCGGCTATGAGGCCCTCCTATTCTGCAATGTTGTTGGAGACCTTCTCGCCCTGCTGGAAGCAGAGCTGTACGGCATAGTAGAGCTTGTCCTGAGTGGGCGAGATGAGTACAGCTCCAACCCCCGCGCCCTGACACGTGAAGGCGCCATCGAAATACATGACCCAGCCATCAGGCGCCTTGCTTCCCGGCGAGAGGGGTCGGTCCTCGCCTTCTTCAAACGCTGGGGCATCTGTCCACTCTGCCACGAAATCAGCAAGCGCGGCCCCCTTGATGACCCTGGTGGTACTGAACTCCAGTTGGAATGCTTGCAACTCGATATTCCATTCAGCTACTCTTCCGGCAGAGTTGGGGCTCCTAAGAACTCTCTCCAATGGGTAAGCTGAGACGACCTTGATGGGGTGGCCCTAGAATTAGTGCCGCAGCTTTTGCGAGGCGACTAGGAGTGCGAGTAGGATCTTCTGAGGAATGGGGTATCGCGCTCTTGTGTCCCTCAACACCGTGCTAACGAAGAATACCGGGTGCTCGACGAGGGTTGGTGTGCTGATGAGGTTTGCGTCCCTTGGGTGCTGAGGAGCCTCCTGAGGGGGTAGAGCCCCCGATGCTTGGTCACTTGCCGAAGTCTTCACGGGTTCGAGGGCGTTGTCCTGCCGAGCCTGACCCTCTGCCGCTGCTGCTTCGGCCCTTGCGGCGCCCTTCTAGTCCTTCGTCATCTCTGCTGGAGGCGTGGAATGGCGCGATGCGCCCTTGGCTTGGTGTTCTTCCCGAATCGCCACCAGGGCCGTGCTGGCTGAGTATGGAGTGGCAGCCAGGTAGAGCACTAGTGGCTCGCGAGGTCGTGGCGCCACCATTACTGGTGGGCTGGTCAGGTATCTCTTGAGATCTTGAAAAGCTTGGTCGGCCTCCGGGGTCCACTCGAACGGGCCCTTCTTTTTCATCAGCTTGAAGAAGGGCAGGGCGCGCTCTCCCAGCTTGGAGATGAAGCGCCCCAATGCAGTCACCAGACCAGCCAGCTTCTGCATTTCCTTGAGGGTCTTTGGTGGACTCATGTCTTCAATGACCTTCACCTTTTCTGGGTTGGCCTCGATCCCCCTGTGGGACACCAGGAAACCCAGCAGCTTGCCAGAAGGGACGCCAAACACGCATTTCTCCGGATTGAGTCGCAAGTCCACCTGGCGAAGGCTTTCAAAGGTCTCCTCTAGGTCTCGAATCAAGGTCTCTGCCTCCCGAGACTTCACCATGATGTCATCGACGTAGGCTTCAGCGTTTCTCCCGAGCTGCTGCCCTAAGGCGAAGTGCATGAGTCACTGGAAGGTTGCGCCCGCATTGCGCAGTCCGAACAGCATGCAGGTGTAGTAGTACACCCCACACGGGGTCAGGAAGGCCATCTTCTCCACATCTTCTACCACCATCTTGATCTGGTGATATCCTGAGAACGCATCCAGGAAGCATAGCAAATTGCACTCGGTGGTGGAGCCGGCGATCTGGTCGATGCGCGGAAGCGGGAATGGATCTTGGGGGCAGGCCTTGTTGAGGTTGGTGAAGTAGACGCATATCTGCTCCTTCACGCCTTTCTTGGGTACGACGACGGGGTTCGCCAGCCACTCGGGATAACAAACCTCGCGAATAACACCCGCGGCCTCCAACTTGCGGGTTTCTTGGATGATGAAAGCTTGCGTCTCCGTGGACTGTCGCCTTGCCTTCTACTTCACAGGGCGTACGTTGGGGCACACCTTCAGGTGGTGCTCTATTACCGCTCTTGGGACCCCTACCAGCTGGTCAGGCTCCCAGACGAACACTTCCTTGTTTGCATGCAAAAACTTCACTAGCGCCTCCTACTAAGCGGGCTCGAGATTGGTGCCTATGGTGAAGGTTGCCCCCGAGGACCCGTCCTCCTCGACCAACACTTGCTTGGTTTCTGCCTTGGCCTGAGTGAAGAACTGCTTCTTCTTGGTTGGTACGGCTCCCTTGGCCTTGGAAGTATCCGCGTCGGTGGGTCGCGCTGTCGCGGCGGCCCTGAGGGTGAGCTTGAGCACCGCCAGGGCCTCCTTGGCGTCCCCCTTGATGGTGAGGACGCCCTGGCTCCCCGACATCTTCATGAGATTGTAAGCAGAATGGGTTGCTGCCATGAACTGGGCCAAAGCTGGGTACCCGAGGATGGCGTTGTATGGGTGGGCGATGTCGAAGTCGATGAGCTCGGTGCGGAAGTTGTCGCGCGTGCCGAAGGTCACGGGGAGGCGGATCTGTCCCAGGGAGCGGGCGGGGCCCCCGCCAACTCCCGAGAAAGTCTTGCTGGGGCGGAGTCGCTCGAACGGTACGTGAAGGAGGCTGAAGGCCTCGACAGAGAGCATATTGAGGCTGGCGCCGCCGTCGACGAGCATCTTGGTGATGGATACATGGCAGATGGTGGGTGCGCACAGCATTGGGAGCACACCCGAACCGACGGTGGAGGCCAGATGGTCCTTCGAGTTGAAGGTGAGGTTGGCCTCAGGCGTGGCCCAGCCGGGCAGAGCCCCCGGGTGCTTGGAGGCGACGTCAATCTGGCGAAGCTACGGCTTGAGGTGCCGATCTGAGGGTGGTGCTTGCGAACCGCCGAGAAGAGTTGCGACGACGGGGGACGCCGGTTCCCCGAAGCGTGTGACGAAGAGGCCGCACAACTGCTCCTAGGTGGCGACAGAAGACTTCGGCAAGTGGAGGAGCCAGGCGCGTGGCACGCTCGCAAGGGCCATTGGGAACCAGTTGGCCATGACCTTGTCATTGCCCCCAGCTTTCAGGACGGCCTCCTCGTATGCCAGCAGGAAAGTCGACGGGTCCGCCGCGCAGTCGTAGTGTGGCGGCATCTCCGGCTTGAACTTGGGTGGCCACTGCACCCGCCGCAAGGCGGGGGCGAGGGCTTGGAGCCCCCGGGCGCCGCCGTGGGCACCGGTAGATCCAGCTGGAGGGGTGTCCGCCATGGGGAGCGGGCGTGAAGATGGTGGAGCGCGAGCCGACGGAAGGAAGACTCCAGCGCACCCCTACCTGGCGCGCAAAATGTCGGATCATAGGTTCCGGCAAAACCCTTAAGGTTCGAACACTGGGGTGCGCGCGAAGATCTCACCCCTATTGATCCGCGTCCTAACTTAGCCTAGATCTCACGAACTAACTCGACGAACTCGCAACACAAAGAACATGAGATTTATACTGGTTCGGGCCACCGTTGTGGTGTAATACCCTACTCCAGTGTGGTGGTGGTGGATTGCCTCTTGGGCTGAGGATGAATAGTACAAGGGGAAGAACAACCTCCTCAGGTAGAGGTGTTCTTGTGCTTGGTGCACTTGTGTGGCTGCGGGTGACCTTGGATCCTCCCCGCCTATGGTGGTGGCTAGTCCTATTTATAGAGGCCCTGGTCCTCTCCCCAAATATTGAGCGGGAAGGGAGCCAACAACAGACAATTTGAAAGGGGACATCTAGTACAAGATATCTTGACAAAAGGTGGTCTTCGCCTGCCAAAGGTTCTGGTGGTGACGCCGTCCTGGGCTCCATGGTGACCTCCATCTTTCCATCCTTCTGGTGTTGGTCTCGTTGCAGCAATATGGAAACCTTTGCGTGATGCCTCGGTACTCTGCCTGCACTTGCCCCCTTAGCAGCAAAGAGGAAACAAGGACGCTGCACGCGCTGGCGCCCGCCTGGTCTCGATCGTCATGGCTTACGTCACGAGAACCTAGCGAGGTTTTCCCGACCTTGAACTCTCCGCCCCTCATGAGCTGGCATGGCGAGGCTGCTCCTGAGGATGTCTTGTGTCGTCCGCCTCGCGAGGCTTGGCCTGTCGCGAGGGTCTTGATTCCTTGTTGATGAAGATGGGTCGTATAGGCTTGCTAGCAAAGCCACACTGTGGGCCGCAGGCAAGCAAGTCTAGGGACCCCCATTCCCAGAATGTCGACAGGTATTAAATTAATAAAAATAGAGTAACGCCTTAAGCAAGATGACATGATGTAGACAAAGCAAACTCAACTAATATGAATAAACCACATCGTTTTACCCTTAATGGAAACAATACAAATACATGTCTTGTCCCTTTCTGTAACTGGGCTAGAGCACTGCAAGATTGAACCCGTCACAAAGCATCTCTCCCACTGAAGATAAATCAGTCTAGTTGGACAAACTAAATGGATAGATTGGAGATAAATACAAAGCTATAACAATCATGCATAATAAAGTTTAGAAAAGACTCAATCACTTCTCATGAATATTTATATCATAAACCCACAATTCATTGGGTCCCAACAAACACACCGCAAAACAAGATTACATCGGATAGAACTCCAAGAACATTGTGGGGAACATGGTATTGAAGATCAAAGAGAGAGAAGAAGCCATCGAGCTACTAGCTATGGACCTATAGGTCTGTGGTAAACTACTCATCATCATCAGAAGGCAGCAAGGATGATGTAGAAGCCCTCCGTGGTAGATTCTCCCTTTGGCAGAGTACCGGAAAAGGCCTCTAGATGGGATCAAGGAAGAACAGAAGCTTGCGGCGGAGGAAAAAGTGTTTCGGGTGGCTCTCTAGTATATTGGAAATATTTGAGAATTTACAGAGGCGGTATTAGGTCAAGAGGTGCCACAAGGGGCCCACAAGCTCAGGGGGAGCCCCCCTGGGGCGCGCCCTACAAGCTTGTCTCTCCCTCGTGGCTCTTCTGGTCTTCTTCTGATCCTTCTTGGGTTCCTTCTAGTCCAGGAAAATTAATCCAAAGATTTTCCTCTGTTTGGACTTTGTTTGATATTGGTTTTCTGAATAGCCAAAAACAAGAAAAAGACAGCAACTGGTACTGGGCACTAGGTTAGTCCCAAAAAATGATATAAAATAGCATATAATTTAATATAAAACATCTAATATTGATACTATAATAGCATGGAACAATAAAAAATTATAGATACATTGGAGACGTAATGTATCTCATGAATTTAATTTCTCCATGTTTAGTAAGCAACCTCATGATAAAGAATTGCCTAGTAAATATAAAATTATGGGTCTTTTACATTTGTTTCCCTAATTCGAACCCAATACTCAGATTTGCCCCTAATTCGAAGCGTGCTCAAATTTGCCCCTCTGTCGTCAAGTCACTTTATAAAAATGCCCTTCTACGTCGTTATCGTCCAGTCAAAGGCCTTTGACCGTTTGGTGAACAGTAACTTCTGAACAATAAATTAAAACCAATCAACAAAATAAAGAAAATCTGAATTTTTGTTGGATCGAAGATACTAAGCTGTGCAAGGCACGTGCAAATTTTTGTGTTTTTGGACATTCCAGTGGCTCGTGGCGAAGGAAAAAATTAAATGTGTACAACCCTGAACAGTAAATTCAAAAAAATAGCAAGAAAATTAAAAAAGTGAATTTTTTGGCATCCAAGTTGCTTGGGTGTGCAAGGCATGCATGCAAGTTTTTGTTGTGTTCGGACATTGTAGGAGCTCATGGAGAAAAAAAACAAAATTGGCTTGCAGAAAATCTTTGAAAAATGCACTATTTTATTTTTTTTGCTAGAGCTCCTCGCATGACATTTGATCACAAGAACTTGCAAGAACCTTGCGCACCCAAGCCTCTTTGATGCTATAAAAATTCATATTTTTTTTGAATTTTCTTGCTATTTTTTCAAATTTAATATTCACAGGCGTACAAATTTACCTTTTTCCTTCACCTCGAGGTCCTAGAATGTTGAAACAGCACGAAAATTGCAAGCACCTTGCGCATCTGAGTATCTTTGGTCCCACAAAATTTCAGATTTTTTTTGAATCGTTTTGCTATTTTTTTTGAATTTACTGTTCACCAAGACGGTCAAAGCCCTTTGACCGGACGGTGATGGCACGGAAGGGCATTTCTATAAGTGCACATGACGACAAAGGGGCAAATTTGAGCAGGCTTCGAAATTAGGGGAAAATCTGATTAGGTGGTTCAAGTTAGGGACTGAAATGCAAATGGCCCTAAAATTATTTGTCTGGCCTCTATTGTTGTGCCTCCTGCTGATCCTTTAGAACAATATTTGCTAGACCATAGAAATGATATGTATATGAATGAAAGAAATGAAATAAAAGAGATATTCTTTAAACAAGCACCTATCCTTAAGCACAATTTTCCTATTGAAACTTTGGGAGATCCTCTCCCACCTAAGAGTGATCCTGTGCTTGAATTAAAGAAACTAGCTGATACATTGAAAGATGCTTATCTTGACGAGAATAAAATGTATCCTGTTATTATCAATGCTAACCTTTCAGAACATGAAGAGAAAATATTACTTAAAACTTTGAGAAAGCATCATGCTACAGTTGGATATACTATTGATGATTTTAAAGGCATTAGTCCCACTCTATGTCAACCAAAGATTAATATGGAACCTGACGCTAAACCAAGTTGTTCATCATCAACGCCGTTTGAATCCCAAGATGAAGGATGTGGTAAGAACTGAAATATTAAAGCTTCTGGAAGTAGGTATCATTTATCCTATAGCTATTAGTAGCACTACAAATTTCTTCTATTTAGTGACAAAAACCCTGGGGACGAAACAGGAAATGTCGCCTTAAATCATTTTCTGTGACGGCCCATCATCATGATGTGTTTTCCTCATGGGGCAACACCCTAGCCAACTTTGGCGATGTTCTGGCCTGCAATTCGACGACACTTTTGGGCGTCACTAGGCATGTCCATTTTTCCGGACGATCTGTACTGTCATAGAAAATGTTTTGTGTCACAAACAATGTTTGGCGGGTTTAGAAAAATGGATAAAAAATGGCTTGTTGGTGTTCAGATCGTAGTAGCTTATAAGTTCTACCATGAAAGATTTTATAACATATTAGAATGAAATATTTGTTGTTTAGGGTTGAGATGCTCATATCGAAATCCACTGAGTATTTCTCCTTGCGTGCTCTCAGTATTACAAAAGAGCATAATCTCTTAATGCTACTTCATAGAACATATATTTTCATCATCATCACATCAGTACCAATAGTAGCATAAAACATGACATACAAAGATTGATGATCACTGAGGAAACATGACAAAGAGTCAGAACTACTCCTCATCTGGTTCAGCAGCAATGAAACCGAGGAAGAGAAAGGTCCCTGCATGTCCATGGTGTAGCACGAAGGTCATCCTATCTCCAATATCCATGTCGTACATGTCGACTACTTTGCTCCACCCATTAAGGACGATGCTTCCATCTCCTTGTCCTAAAGCCGGATATGAAGTGGAACTGATATTCATTCTAGGATGGACAACAATGGCCAGCTCTCCATTTGCACCTATCTTGATAGAGGAGAAGGTGTCCCGATGTTTCGATGAGATAGCTATCGTTTTCTGTGGGAGTCGACTTTGAAGATCTGACTATGAACATGCGAAGACGTCGCGCCTTCGCAATCGCTAAACCAACTTCTAAGGGTTATTGACCACACAGGAGCATAATCAACCTGACCACAAGGGTCTATTTCCTGCGAGCAAAACGAAGAACAAGCAAGGAACTGAGATTGTAATCTGGATATTGCAAATATAAGAGGAAAGCTTTATTGATCAAGGTGGGGTTCTGTGACGTCTTGGTTTGGTCGTTGAACACAAACGAAGTACGCGAAGTTGCAGCCTGGCGAACTTTTAATCTAAACAAAACCCAAAGTCTAAACGATGCCCTAAGGGCTGTATATATGGAGGAAGAGGGGGAAATTTCGTGGCCCTTGCATGAGGGGTCCGAAACCAACCCTAACTCTTGTTTCCGCACACATACGGACTCTAAAAATAGCCTATACTTAAGTATTTCGAAATTACATGGGCCTGGCCCAATAATAAGGTGACGCAGCACCTAGAATAGCCTCTGGATCAAATTTATGAAGTGGCATATTGTATATTTCGTCGAAGGCTTCGTGCACTCCTTATGGTGGCTTCAAAGTCCTGAAATCGTCACTTGCAACTCCGTTCTTGTTCCCCTTGAGCATCCCATCATCTCCATGCTTGGTCTTGCTCTAGTGCTCATCCCTCTTATCCATGTCAGGCCCTTCATTTGTAAGCAAAACAAATGTATCCAATTTAGGCAGCATCATATTCTCATGAACATTAGAATCATTACCAAGAAACGAAACTACCTGATAATTTAATTGGCATGCGCGAGCTCTAGTAATTGGTCTAGTATATGTAGCAGTAGGGGTTGTGGGTGTAACAATGGTATTGATGTCCTCATAATCCTCCCCTTCTTGAAATGAAGTCGTCCTCGACGGAAGCTCATCTTCCTCACCCAAATAAGGCTTCAAATCTGCAATGTTAAAAGTGGGACTAACCCCAAAATCAGCAGGCAGCTCAAGTTTATATGCATTATCATTTATTTTCTCTAACACCTTAAAAGGACCATCAGCACGTGGCATTAGCTTTGATTTGCGCAAAATAGGAAATCTATCATTACGTAAATGTAACCAAACTAGATCTCCAGGTGCAAATACAACACGTTTTCTACCCTTATCTCCAGCAAATTTGTATTTAGCATTCATACGCTCAATGTTTTCCTTAGTTAATCATGCATTTTTAAAATCAATTCAGCATGTTGTTTAACATTAAAATTAACCTTCTCCGAAGATGGAAGAGGCAACAAATCAACAGGTGCACGAGGTAGGAAACCATACTCAATTTCAAAATGGCACATCTTAGTAGTAGAATGCAATGAATGATTATAAGCAAATTCAATATGAGGCAAGCATTCTTCCCACATTTTCTTATTGTTCTTCAAAACATCCCTAAGCATAGTAGACAATGTTCTATTGACTACTTCAGTTTGTCCATCTGTTTGGGGGTGACAAGTAGTACTAAAAAGTAGTTTAGTCCCTAACTTAGCCCATAAACATCTCCAAAAGTAACTAAGAAATTTAGTATCTCGATCTGAAACAATAGTATTTGGCACACCATGCAAGCGAATAATTTCACGAAAGAACAAATCAGTAACATTAACAACATCATCGCTTTTATGACAAGGTATAAAGTGTGCCATTTTTGAGAACCTATCCACGACAACAAATATGCTATACCTCCCCTTCTTTGTTTGAGGTAAACCTAGAACAAAGTCCACAAATATATCCTCCCAAGGAGCACTAGGTACAGGAATAGGCATATATAAACCATGAGATTGAGTCGTGACTTATCTTTTTGACATGTAGTGCAGCGAGCAACAAAACGCTCAACATCCGGTCTCATCTTTGGCCAAAAGAAATGTGTAGCAAGTACGTCCTCCGTCTTCTTCATGCCAAAGTGTCCCATTAATCCTCCTCCATGCGCCTCCTGCAACAACAAAAGACAAATGGAGCTAGCTGGAATGCATAGCTTGTTAGCACGGAACACAAATCCATCATTAACGACGAACTTGTTCCATGTTCTTCCTTATTTACAATTCTATGTCACATCTTTAAAATCAGCATCATGCACATATTTATCTTTGATGGTCTCCAAAGCAAATATTTTGAAGTCAAGTTGTGAAAGCATAGTATAGCGACGAGACAATGCATCAGCAATAACATTTTCTTTACCCTTCTTGTGTTTAATGACATAAGGTAAAGTCTCAATGAATTCAACCCATTTAGCATGTCTACGATTCAGTTTAGCTTGACTTTTAATATGTTTCAAAGATTCATGATCAGAATGTATAACAAATTCTTTGGGCCATAAATATGTTGCCATGTTTCTAAAGTCCTAACAAGAGCATATAATTATTTATCATAAGTAGAATAATTCAGGCTAGGCCCACTCAATTTTCCAGAAAAGTATGCAACAGGTTTGCCATCTTGTAATAACACACCTCCCAATCCAATTCCACTAGCATCACATTCAAGCTCAAAAGTCTTATTAAAATCAGGAAGTTGGAGTAAAGGAGCATGTGTCAACTTATCTTTCAATATCGTGAAGGCTTCTTCCTGTGCGGTATGCCAAACAAAAGGCACATCCTTCTTTGTAAGTTCATTGAGAGGTGAAGCAATGGTGCTGAAATCTCTCACAAAACGCCTATAGAATCTAGCTAGGCCAAGAAAACTCCTTACTTGTGTGACCGTTTTGGGCTGCGGCCAACTCTCAATAACTTCAATCTTAGCTTTATCAACTTCAATTCCCTGTGGAGTAACAACATATCCAAGAAAAGATACTCGGTCGGTGCAAAAAGTGCACTTCCCAAGGTTCCCAAACAAACATGCATCACGTAGAGCAATAAAAACAACACGTAAATGTTCCAAATGTTCCTCTGAAGATCTGCTATAAATCACTATATCATCAAAATAGACTACCACAAATCGTCCAATGAAAGCACGTAAAATGTTGTTCATTAATCTCATGAAAGTACTTGGTGCATTAGTTAACCCAAAAGGCATGACTAACCACTCATATAATCCAAACTTAGTTTTAAATGTTGTTTCCATTCATCTCCAAATATCATACGAATTTGATGGTATCCACTACGCAAATCAACTTTGGAGAATATTGTAGAGGCACTCAGTTCATCAAGCATATCATCTAGCCTATGAATAGGATGACGATAACGAATAGTAATATTATTAATGCCTCTACAATCAACACACATACGCGATGTACCACCTTTTCGGCACTAGAATAATAGGAACATCACAAGGACTAAGGGATTCACGTATATAACCTTTGTCGAGCAACTCCTGGACTTGACGCATAATCTCCTTCGTCTCCTCTGGATTGGTACGGTATGGTGAACGGTTGGGTAGCGATGCACCAGGAATTAAGTCAATCTGATGCTCAATCCCTCGAATAGGTGGTAATCCCGGTGGCACGTCTTGTGGAAAGACGTCAGCGAACTCCTGCAAGATGTTAGTAACAGCAGGAGGCAAAGAGGAAGGCACGTCCTCGAATGAAAATAATGCCTCTTTGCACACAAAAGCATAGCAAACAAATTTGCTACAATCTAGATCATCAATATCAGATTTGGTGGCAAGTAAACATGTTTTCAATGTAATTTTAAAAGCAACACTAGTTGGTTTATTATTAGACTTCATTTGTTGCGCAAATTCTTTTGCCACAATCTGATTTACACTCTTATTTTCTCCTGTTTTGCTTTATTATCTCTATTAATATCATCTTTCAAAATGGAATCAGGAGTCATAGGAAGCAAAGTAATATTTTTATCCTTATGAACAAGAGTATACTAATTGTTTCTACCATGGTGTACATAATTTCTATCTAATTGCCATGGTCTACCAAGTAATAAATAACATGTTTGCATAGGTACCACATCACAATCAACATATTTAGAAGATGTAGAGATACTAAAATGCACACGAACAATACGTGTTACCTTAACCTTGCCGCTGTTGTTGAAACATTGGATGTAGTAAGGATGTGGATGTGGTCTTGTGGTGAGGGATAGCTTCGCCACCATCTGCATGCTAGCCAAGTTGTTGCGGATCCCTCCATCTATGATGACGCGAACAGAACATTCCTTCACAACTCCCTTTATACGGAACAAATTATGCCTGTGATTTTGCTCTACTTGTGTAACCTGCACACTCAAAACACGTTGAGCAACTAAACATTCATACTTGTCAGCATCTTCAGCAGCCATGTATTGTGTCTCATGATCAGAATCATCTCCACCGTGTTCTTCACTTGTAATAAGAGCCAAAGTCTCCTGATCATAGTCACTAGCGGACTCATACCCACCATCCTCAGTAACAATCATCACATGCTTAGATGGGCATTCTCTCACATAATGACCTCCACCCTTGCAACGACGACAAATAATATCATGTGTTTTCCCTGTTGATGCCATGGAGGAAGAAGAGCTCTATGCAGGCCCAGAAGGTGTGCTCTTGGCATATAGTGGTGGTTGTGCCTGCTTTCTTGTATCACGGTTGGAGGTGGCAGTTGACGGAGGTGCCGGTGTAGCAGAACGTGTGGAAGTAGATGATGCACACGGTGCCCATGAAGAAGGTCGACCTGCAGAAAAGTTAGTTCGTGCCAATGCATGTTGATTCTGCACTTCACGTTCAGCTTTGCAAGCAAGATGGAATAAACGAGTGATATTATTATATTCCTTGTACTCTAGAATGGTTTGAATCTCTTTATTTAATCCACCCATAAAACGTGCAAGCATAGCTTCACCACATCTAATCATACCAGTTTGTAATTCCTGATAATATTCTTCTACAGAATTTTTTCCTTGTCTCAAACACTGCAATTTTTGAAGCAAATCATGTTGATAATATGGAGGAACCCAGCGAGTATGCATATAATTTTTCAAATAATCCCAAGTAGTTGGAATACGATATAATCTACAATGTTCAGACCCCCAAACACATGCAAAACTAGTGAAAGCACAAACAACAGAAGGAACACGCCTCTCCTCAGGATATTGTAAACATGTAAAACGTTGTTCAATTTCTAAATCCCAAGTACGATATATATTAGGAACATATCTACCCTCAAATGGTGGAATATTCAATTTTAGTTTAGGAAGATGGTCATGATCTCATCCTCAGGTGGTGGTTGCAGCCCTACCGTTGCGATGATATGCATGAGGACGACCTGGTGGTGGTGCTGCTGGTGGTTGCACGTGGTTCTGATTTTGATCAACCTCATCCTCGTAATGGTCCTCCACCTCTGCAGTAGCAGCAGGAGCTAGAGAAGCATCAATAGTAGGTATAGCGGCACCAGAAGTTTGACCAGGCTCAAGTGGAACGCGCAATGCTCGTCCCACTTGATTTGGAAGGCGATGTTGTTGTTGTTGAGGTAGAGGTGCGACAGGTGCAGCGGGCGGTGGTTGTGGAAGACGCGTGGGTACTTCATCGAACTTGGCGTCCAACTTGGTGTCAATTGTCTTCTCAACATCATCAATCCTTTCCAGTGCCTTTTCGAAGGTGGCCATGACGTCTTCCACCTGTTGAGTCAACAGTTGCTGAAATTTATCATGAAGCTCCTTCTTCATCATGTTCTCCCAGTCAATCTCGTCGGCTTGTGGTCCTGCCATGGTTACTAGCAATAAAAACGCACAAGAATATGATCCTACAGACTACTAGAAAGTGGCAGTGTGTCACAAATCCATCAAGCGAATCTCAAATTCTTACCAGTTCTCACCAAGCGGCAGGTGGTGATTGTCAACCGTTGTAGTCAAAACTCTCAAAGCATGGATAGAGCGATTACCAGGGAGAGTTAAACGCACGACATAGATGTATGTGGAGTTGGGAAGGCTTATAATATGGTAGCAAAAAGGGCCAACAATAATCAGTTCAGAGATACAAAGTTGAATAAACGCTCAACGGCGGTACTGTGTTGTTCCTAGGCTAGACCATACTAGAGACGCGAACCTAGAATACTAACAAAATCATGGCACGGGATAGAAACAAGGAAAAGTCCACTCTGGAAAAAAATTGCGCTCCTCTTTTTTTTTGCGAAAAATCACTATAATGGCGAGTGTCTCAAAATTCTTCCCAAGTCAAATCGACAAGATAGGCATGAAATTTTTTTGACTATTTTTTTCGGAAATCAGGGTAGCGACGGCGAAAAAGTGTGACTAAAAATCACTATGATGGCGAGTGTCTCAAAAGACTCAGAAAAATCTAAAAACATGATAGGGAAAAAATATTTTGGCCTGCCAAAATTTTGTCCTAAAAACTGCCCGAGGGTCTCCAGACTTTTTTTTTCAAAACCTACTCAGTCAAGGAAACACGAATCAAAAAATAGATGGATCTCGAAAACAAACCTAATATGAAAATAACTCGGATTGGTGGTGGATATATGGTTGTAGGATATGGCAGCGGTGGTGGGATATGGCAGCGGTGGTGGTATATGGCAGCATTGGTGGGATATGGCAGCGGTGGTGGTATATGGTAGCGGTGGTATGATAAGGCAGCAGTGGTGGTATGTGGCAACTTTGGTGGGATATGGCAGCGGTGGTGGTATATGGTAGCCGTGGTGGGATATGGCAGTGGTGGTGGTATATGGCAGCATCGATGAAGATGGTGCGGCAGCGGTGTGACAAACTATGACAGAACTCGAAACTCTAAAGAGTAGACGCTAAGACCAGCAACTAGACACGACGATGCAACCGCAAATTCAACAAAGCAAAACCCTAAAAAGATTATGCAAAGGCTCAGATTGGTTCAGATATGATGAACTAAACCTAAATTGTTTTTGGCTTTTTCATGGACTGTAGGTATGAAGAACAGACTCGATCTAAACTACGAAAAACTGTAAAATCTCATCGAGCAACCTGGAAATCTGATTCCACTTGATAGAGGCGAAGGTTTTCCGATGTTTTGATTAGATAGCTATCGTTTTCTGTGGGAGTCGACTTTGACGATCCGACTACGAACGTGCAAAGACGTTGTGCCTTAGCAATCGCTAAACCAATTTCCGAGGGTTATTGACCACGCAGGAGCACGATCAACCTAACCACGAGGGTCTATTTCCTGCGAGAAAAACAAAGAACAAGCAAGAAATTGCGATTGCAATCTGGATATTGCGAATATAAGATGAAAGCTTTATTGATCAAGGTGGGGTTTTGTGATGTCTTGGTCTGGTCGTTGAACACAAACGAAGTACGCGAAGTTGTAGCTATGGAGAACTTTTAATCTAAACAAAACCCAAAGTCTAAATGATGCCCGAAGGGCTATATATATGGAGGAAGAGGGGGGAATTTCATGGCCCTTGGAGGAGGGGTCCTAAACCAACCCTAACTCTTGATTCCCCACACATACGGACTCTAAAAATAGCCTATACTTAAATATTTCGAACTTACATGGTTCTGGCCCAATAATAAGGTGAGGCAACACCTAGAATAGTCTATGGAAGAAATTTATGAAATGGCATGTTGTATATTTCATCCAAGACTTCATGCACTCCTTATGGTGGCTTCAAAGTCCTAAAATCGTCACTTGCAACTCCGTTCTTGTTCCCTTTGCGCATGCCATCATCTCCATGCTTGGTCTTGCTCCAGTGTTCATCCCTCTTATCCATGCCAGGCCCTTCATTTTAAGAAAAACAAATGTATCCAATTTAGGCAGCATCATATTCTCATGAACATTAGAATCATTACCATGAAACGAAAGTACCTGATAATTTAATTAGCGTGCGCGAGCTTTAGTAATTGGTCCAGTATATGTAGCAGTAGGGGCTGTGGGTGTAACAATGGTATTGATGTCCTCATCATATCTCCTTAGGAACAACATTTTTGAACACTTTAAGCAATCTACATAAGTACCTGGACTGTTTGAAGATATTGAGTGTAGATACATTTCTAACCATGATTCTCTCGTCAATGTTGGTCTTATTCAAAGTGTGCAGCAGGGGAACGTAGGAATGATCTCTTGGTCCAGCATTGTAACCATCCGTGAGAATCCAAATTTGATCAACAAAGCTAACGACAAACCACATCTCTTCCAAGGTTACTCTGCTCCCTTCGGTAACCTCCATGTTGTCTATAATTTTTTCGTTACAATATCCAATCCATAATAAGCTATGAAAATATTTGTAAATAAGATTTGTTAAATATAGCATCCCGATGAAATGTTGTTATTTAAAATTGCTTGATATTTGCCACAATACTTACACAGGTGAGTTATTGGATCAGTGCTCAAACGTACCCGAAGGTGACGTTTAGGTTTTCCACCTAGTTTGAGTGACATTTCCATACCTGCTTCCAACTGGTACACTTTGGCAAATTCTTTCCAAGTACGTCCTGTATAAATATATTTTTATAATCTGAGTAAATAAAACAACAAGGTAGCAAATAGTAAACGGGCACAAAAATGGTATTGCAATGCTTGAAACTGAGGCCTAGGATCCGTACTTTTGCTAGTGCAATCTCTCAACAATGCTAATATAATTGGATCATATAACCACCCCTCAAAGTGCAATGAAGAATCACTCCAAAGTTCCTATCTAGCGGAGAACATAAGACGGAATTGTTTGTAGGGTACGAAACCACCTCAAAGCTATTATTTCCGATCAATCTAACCTAGAGTTCGTACTAAAATAACACGAAGCTATTCTTTTCGATCGATCTAACCAAGAGTTCATACTAAAATAACACCAAACCAAATTCAGATTCATAATATTCAATCCAACACAAAGAACTTCAAAGAGTGCCCCAAGATTTCTACCAGAGAAACAAAGACAAGAACGTGCATCAACCCCTATGCATAGATTACCCCAATGCCACCTCAGGAATCCGTGAGTTGAGTGCCAAAACATATATCAAGTGAATCAATACGATACCCCATTGTCACCACGAGTATTTAATTGCAAGACGTATATCAAGTGTTCTCAAATCCATAAAAGTATCCAATCCGATAACAACGAAATCTCAAAGGGAAAAACTCAATTCATCACAATAAGATAGAGAGGGGAAAACACCATATGATCCGACTATATTAACTAAGCCCGTGATACATCAAGATTCTAACATTTCAAGAACACGAGAGAGAGAGAGAGAGAGAGAGATTAAACACATAGCTACTGGTACAAACCCTCATCCTCGAGGGTGGACTACTCCCTCCTCATCGTGGTGGCCGCCGGGATTATGAAGATGGCCACCGGAGATGATCCCCCCTCCGGCAAGGTGCCGGAATAGGGTCTAGATTGGTTTTCAGTGGCTATAGAGCCTTGCGGCGGCGGAACTTGTGATCGAGGTTAACCCTTGATGGTTTCTCTATTTATAGGATTTTTTGGCATTGGTTTCACGCTAAGATGGGCCTCGAGGTCAGCACAACCCACCGGGGCAAGCCAGGCCCACCAGACGCACCCTGATGGGTTGTGCCCTCCTCATGGCTCTTCTGGCCCTCCCATGAAGCTTCGGGGGGCGCTTTTGTTCCAAAAAAATCGTCAAAAAGTTCAGCTCATTTGGAGAACTTTCATTTCTACACAGAAAACAACACCACGGTAGTTCTATTGAAAACAACATCAGTCTGGGTTAGTTCCATGCAAATCATACCAAAACCATATAAAATTGTTGTAAACATGGCATCAATACTTCATAAATTATAGATACATTGGAGACGTATCAGCATCCCCAATCTTAATTCCTACTCATCCCCGAGTAGGTAAATGATAAAAGAAATAATTTATGAAGTGTGAATGCTAGCAAAGTTCATAAGTTTGATAAATGATAATTTCAATTACATTTCCTAGCATCATAACAACAACTCTTTCTCATAAAACTTATCATGATAAACTAGCAATTGAAAATGGAATTTTTATTGTGGAATGCTACCTATCATATTCATCATATACTCTTTTCTTTTGTAGCATGGACATTTGGACTTGAATGATTCAAAGTAATAGTCTATAATTTGACATGAGGACATCAATACTCAAGCATATCAACAAGAAACCATGCCTTTCAAAATATCAACACTAAAATAAGTTATCCCTAGCCCATCAAGCTCAATCGTTGA
Source organism: Triticum aestivum (assembly GCF_018294505.1). Taxonomy (NCBI): domain Eukaryota; kingdom Viridiplantae; phylum Streptophyta; class Magnoliopsida; order Poales; family Poaceae; genus Triticum; species Triticum aestivum. The sequence goes on from NC_057806.1 coordinate 267,950,983, forward strand.
TCCATTCATGAAACACACTCGCATATTAGCTACACCCAATGCTCAAGTATGATCATAGTGCCTCCTAGTTGGTGCTTTATAAGAGAAGATGGAGACTCAGATTAAAAATAAAAATTGCATAAAGTAAAAGAAAGGCCCTTCACAGAGTGAAGTAGGGATTTGTAGAGGTGCTAGATCTCAAAGCGAAAATTGAGAGATAAAAACATTTTGAGAGGCATACTTTTCCCACCAACGAAAACGAATTTGAGCTCGCAACACTTTCCATGCTAGATATATCATAGGCGGTTCCCAAACAGAAAATAAATTTTATTCCCTTTTCCACCATAATTTCACTTTCCATGGCTAACCGTATCCACGAGTGCCCTCCATACCAACACTTTCCAAGGAATTTATTATTTGACAACATAAAGTAAATACATTTTTCATTTTGGGACTAGGCATCCCTAATACCTTTGCCTTACTCTCGTGCAATGACAAGTGAATAAACACTCATCGTGAGAATAACACATCTAGCATGGAAAATATTGGCCACCCCTCACCGCCTCGCGAGCGGTTCGAGCACACAAAAGAGAAATTTATTTTGAAAATTAGAGATGGCACATACAAATTTGCTTAGAACGGCAAAAGAATACCAGGTAGAGGTAGGTATAGTGGACTCATGTGGCAAAATTGGTTTAAAGGATTTTGGATGCACAAGTAGAAATGAAGGCTAGCAAAAGATTATGAAGCGACCAACCAAGAAACGAATAATATCATAAGCGAGCATTGAGCATAATTAACACCGAATAATGCACCACAAGTAGGATGTAATTTCATTGCACAACTATTGACTTTCATGCTTGCATAGGGAATCACAAACCTTAACACCAATATTCTTACTAAAGCATAATTACTCATCAACATGACTCACATATCACATCATCATATCTCAAAACTATTGCAAGGAATCAAGTTTATTTTGTCCAATGATCTTCATGAAAGTTTTTATTATACCCTTCTTGAATATCTATCACTTTGGGACTAATTTTCATGTGTTTCTTTTGAAAAGCTCAAACAAATATAAGTGAAGATCATGAGAATAATATTTATTTATCTCAAGTTAATATAAGTGAAGAATATAGAATTTCTTCAAAAATACTAAAGCACACAATTCTCAAAAAGATATAAGTGAAGGGCTAGAGCAATTCCATAGAAAAGAGCTTCGTTGACGGGATGTGAATACCGCTTACCTAGCCTCCCTGGCAACTATTTGAGGACTCTATTTTATTCAAAAAAATTCATATCTAAGTATTTTATTAAAACAGCAAGAAAAACAAAATAAAATGACATTCCAACAATATCACAACTCATGTGGAGAAGCAAAAACTTAGGCTCAACCGATACTAACCGATAATTGTTGATGAAGAAAGGTGGGATGCCTACCGGGGCATGCCCAAGCTTAGATGCTTGAGACTTCTTGAAATATTATCTTGGTATGACTTGGGCATCCCCAAGATTGAGCTTTTGTGTCTCCATAATTCTTCTCATATCACGGTTTTCCTAAATCTCAAAAGCTTCATCCACACAAAGCTCAACAAGAACTCGTGAGATAACTTAGTATAAACCAATGCAAAAACTTTATCATTCTCTACTGTGGAAAATCACTAAAATTATTATTAAACATTGCACACTAAATGCCTCTGCATATTTAATACTCCTATCCTCAAATAGAATCATTAGACAAGCAAACATATGCAAACAATGCAAACATAACAGCAATCTGCCAAAACAGTACAATCTGTAAAGAATGCAAGAGTATCAATACTTCTTTAACTACAAAACTTATGAAAATTTACCACAATGTAGAAAATTTATCGGATCTTATTGTGCAAAAAATTTCAACATTTTATCACATTCTGACCTTTCTCGGGAATTTTTGCAACATCGATAAACTTTCTGTTTTCAAACAGGAACATGTAGGCTTGCAAAATAAGCATGGTAAAGGATATCCTTGACATTTTTATTGAAAAGAAACATGAAAAATATTATTATAAATAACAGAAACCAAATCCTAACAAAATAAATTGACGCTCCAAGCAAAACCCATATCATGTGACGAATGAAAACATAGCTCCAAGTGAGGTTACCGATAATGTTGGAGACGAAAGAGGGGATGCCTTCCGGGGCATCCCCAAGCTTAGTTGCTTGGATCTTCCTTGAATATTACCTTGGGGTGCCTTGGGAATCCCCAAGCTTAGGGTCTTGTCACTCCTTATTCTCCTTATATCGACATCTCACCCAAAACTTGAAAACTTCAATCACACAAAACATAACGGAACTTTGTGAGATACGTTAGCATGATAAAGAGCAAACCATTTCACTTTTGGTAATGTCAAAGACAAGATTCATAATTGTTTACACACAATGCCTACTAGATCATATCATTTCCACAATTTATATTGAGAAATATAAGCCATAGAAACTAGAAAACAAGCAAACTATGCATTGAAAACAGAATCTGTCAAAAACAGAACAGTCTGTAATGATCTGCACTCCAACCATACTTCTGCTACTCCAAAAATTCTGAAAAATTAGGAAAACATGGGAAGTTTTTCTTTTAATCTCTTCAAAGAAAATCAACATTTTATCACACTTCTGTTGAAAATGAGGATTATTTTCCTGAGCGCAAAACTTTCTGTTTTTCAGCAAGATCAAATCAACTATCACCATAGACCATCCCAAAGGCTTTACTTGGCACTTTATTGAAACAAAAGCAATAAAACATGATTACTAGAGTAGCCTAATCATTGTAACACACAAAAAAGTAGGTAAAAGTGTTGGATTGTGTCCCAACAAGCGCTTTTTTCTTTAATGCCTTTTAGCTAGGCATGATGATTTCAATGATGCTTGCATAAAAGATAAGAATTAAAACACAAAGAAAACATCATGAAGCACATGACTAGCACATTTAAGTCTAACCCACTTCCTATGCATAGGGATTTTGTGATCAAACAATTTACGGGAACAAGAATCAACTAGCATAGGAAGGCAAAACAAGCATAACTTCAAGATTTTCAACACATAGAGAGGAAACTTGAGATTATTGCAATTCCTACAAGCATAACTTCCTCCCTCATTATAATTTTCAGTAGCATCATGATGAAATTCAACAATATAACCATCACATAAATCATTCTTTTCATGATGCATAAGCATAGAAAACTTATTACTCCACACATAAGCAAATTTCTTCTCATCAATAGTAGTGGGAGAAAACTCAACAAACTAACTATAATGTGATTGAAAATTAAAATCATGATGACAAGTTTCATGGTTATGATTATTCAATATAGGATACAGGTTATCACCATAATCATCATAGATAGCAACCTTGTCCTCATAGTCAATTCAAGCCTCATCCAAAATGGTGGATTCATCATTAAATAAAGTCATGACCTCTCCAAATCCACTTAAATTTCATTGATATAATCATCATAAACAGGAGGCATGCAATCATCATAATAAATTTTCTCATCAAAACTTGGGGGCCTAAAAATACCATATTCATGAAATATAGCATCCCCAAGCTTATGGCTTTGCATATCATTAGCATCATGGGTATTCAAAGAATTCGTACTAACAACATTGCAATCATGCTCATCACTCAAATATTTTGTGCCAAACATTTTATTGACTTCTTCTTCTAACAATTGATCACAATTTTCCGAACCATCTTTTTTAAGAAAGATATTATAAAGATGATCAATAATGTGATGCAACCTCAATTCCATTTTTTTGTAGTTTTCTTTTTATAAACCAACTAGTTATAAAACAAGAAACTAAAATATTCAATTGCAAGATATAAAGATATACCTTCATGCACCCACCTCCCCGACAATGGCACCAGAAAAGAGCTTGATGTCTACTATGCAACTTTATTCTTGTAGACAAGTGTTGGGCCTCCAAGCGCAGAGTTTTGTAGGACAGTAGCAATTTTCCCTCAAGTGGATGACCTGAGATTTATCAATCCGTGAGAGGTGTAGGATGAACATGGTCTCTCTCAAACGACCCTGCAACCAAATACAAGAAATCTCTTGTGTCCCCAACACACCCAATACAATGGCAAATTGTATAGGTGCACTAGTTCGGCGAAGAGATGGTGATAGAAGTGTATTATGGATGGTAGAAATATATTTTTATAATCTAAATAAATAAAAACAACAAGGTAGCAAATAGTAAACGGGCACTGTCGGTGTCAAAACCGGCGGATCTCGGGTAGGGGGTCCCGAACTATGCATCTAAGGAGGATGGTAACATGAGGCAGGGGACACGATGTTTTACCCAGGTTCGGGCCCTCTTGATGGAGGTAAAACCCTACATCCTGCTTGATTTATTCTTGATGATATGAGTATTACAAGAGTTGATCTACCACGAGATCGGAGAGGCTAAACCCTAAAAGCTAGCCTATGGTATGATTGTATGTTGTCCTACAGACTAAAATGCTCCGGTTTATATAGACACTAGAGGGGGCTAGGGTTACACAAGGTCGGTTACAAAGGAGCAGGTATCCATATCCATACTGCCTAGCTTGCCTTCCATGCCAAGTAGAGTCCTATCTGGACACAGGACGAAGTCTTCAATCTTGTATCTTCATAGTCCAACAGTCCGGCTGTCCAGAGACCCCCTAATCCAGGACTCCCTCAGTAGCCCCTGAACCAGGCTTCAATGCCGATGAGTCCGGCGCGCAGTGTTGTCTTCGGCATTGCAAGGTGGGTTCCTCCTTCGGATACACCACAGAAGAGTTTGAATAAAAGGATAGTGTCTGACCCTGCAAAGTAAGTTCCACATACCACCATAGGGAGAATAATATTTCCACAAATCTAATCTGCTAACACATTTTGGCAACATGACATCATGCCATGGCTTGGTGATTATTCGAACCATTTTTCTTTAACTATCCCCGCACATAACGCGAGGCAGTTTCTTGACACGTCTTGTCAAAGCAGAGATCGTGTCCCCCTTATTATGGGATTCTCATCAATACGGGCGTGGGTAACCCAACCGCGCCATCAATTACGGCGCTTGGGGGATAAGCAAGTTTTACCAGGCTAGTGGGGGCGCATAGTTTCGGCTGTCCTTATGAGGGGATACGGTTTAACCTTTTTCTACCCACGCCTTCTTCCTCCTTGCTCATCCATTCTTGCGCACTTGAGCTCCAACGCCCAAGTCCACATCCTTCTCCTCAACCTTCTCCAAACATGTCCGGAGCGAGAGGCAAGTGGATGGCTTCCTCCGTTACAGAGGGACACATCAAAAAGCTGCGCGGAGCTGGATACTTAGCCGCGAATATCGCGCATCGGCTGCCTGCTGCGGGGCAGATCATTCCTACCCCGGAACCTCACGAGAGGGTAGTTTTCCTCCATCACTTCCTCCGCGGACTGGGGTTTCCCCTCCACCCATTCGTCCACGGCCTTATGTTCTACTACGGGCTGGAATTTCATGATCTGACCCCGAATTTCATCCTCAACATCTTGGTGTTCATCATCGTGTGCGAGGCTTTCCTCTGCATCCGGCCTCACTTCGGTCTGTGGCTGAATACCTTCAATATCAAGCCGAAGGTGGTGGGAGGCCAACAAGCGGAATGTGGCGGAGCCATGGTGGGAAAGATGCCCAATGTTATATGGCTCGAAGGCTCCTTCATGGAGACCATAAAGGGGTGGCAATCGGCGTGGTTCTACATCACCGAGCCGCGCGACACCAACTGGATGGCGGCCCCCGAGTTTCGATCTGGAATCCCCACGCGACTCACCTCCTAGAAAGAGAAGGGCCTGTCTTTGGGTTCATCGGTGGAGCTGGACGGACTCCAGAAATGTATCCGGAATATGGCAAGCAAGAAGCTCAAGCTTGTCAACATAGTCCAGGTCATGCTCCTCCGCCGGATCCTCCCGTGTCAACAACGAGATTTTAACTTGTGGGAGTTTGACCCGGCCCAGCACCAGATTGTGAGCGAGCTCTTCGACACGACACACAAGGACGTCTGGAGGGTGCTGTTCAAGGGCGCCGAGGTCCCTCCTCTTACCAGGACCGCGGGCTAAGAACGAAGCGCCCTGTGAATCCGGTAAGTTATGTACATATGGTAGGATGTTTACGTCCCATAGCTTAACCACAAGCGGGGGCTGAGCACCCATGCCTTTGACAGGACTGGGTGAAGGCATCGGAGCAGATCGACTGCCCGGCCCCTCTGCCTGAAGACACTGCGGACGTTCTCCTGACGGAGATGCTGACTCCGGCTCCTTACAAGGTGCCGGAGAAGACCAAGAAGAAGGCCAAGGGAACCCGAAAGAGTTCCCGGCGCCAGGTGATGTCGAACTCATCTTCCGATGACTCCACGATGCACTCCTCCGCTGAAGACGAGGAGGAAGATGAAGATGCTCCCCCTCCAGTCGGGGGAGACAAGAAAAGGAAGGCCGCCCCAACCGGGGGGGGGGGGCGAAGGGTCCAAGAAGGGGAGGACTCTCCTTCCAGACTACTCCATCACCGCCGCTGAAGGCGAAGACGAGTGGCTGCTCAGGGCTAATCCCCTGGCGAAGTCGTAAGTATTCAGATACCAGAGTAACTCATAGCATACCTTTGTCGCACTGCTTCTCCTAACGCCGAATTATGATTATTCAGACCGCCCCGAGCACGTATCGACGTATCCTCGTCGGACGGCTCCCTGGACACGTCGGATATGGATAGCGATCCACTTCTGACCGCCACCTCCCCTTGCCCTACGGACAATGCCGAGGTATTGTCTCAAGAGGCACCGGGTCGAGGGGAGACAGTCCCGGAGGCGCCTCACGGCGACCTTCCGGACTCCGAGAGCAGAGGGAGTAAGGCTCCCCGAGGGCTCCGAGTTCGGCCCTCAGCCGAACACCGCGCCGGAACCTCCAGTGGTTCCGGACTCGGGCAGGCGGCCTCCTTCCAAAAGGGGCAAGACGCCTGTGTCGGTGACCTCTGTCCATCCAGAGGCACCGGATAACCTGCTAGGAGCGCTTCGCGGCGCTTCCATCGATGAAGAGCACCACACTATTATGAGTGCGGTGATCAAGAAGGTTCAGTCCGCCAAGAGCGGACTGACTGAAGCCTGTGCCAGCCATCTAACAGGCGTTGAGGTAAGTGTCCAAAATATAGGAAAAATATTACCGCATAGACAGTAGCCCCTGATGCTCTGTTTGGTGTTCACAAAGAAAAGCCGAATAGAGGATCAAATAATATCTGCAGGATTCTAATACTAGTATGTCTGTATGCGTATGCAGGCTTTGCTGCTGACCTCTATCGCACTGACTGCGGAGGTCGCCACACTAAAGCAGGACCTCGAGGGGTCCGAGAAAGAGCTCAGCCTTGCTAAGAGGCAGCTCGAGGAGAACAGAGGTAAATAGTACCTAGTCTATATATATATATAAAAAGATGCGATTGCAAAATGACAGGATCATCTTAAATTTGGCAGGGGCCACTACCGAGGTGGCGACCCTGAAGCAAGCGCTATTCGAGGCCGAAAACAAAGCAGCCCAGGAGCGCACCGAGTGGGAAAGGCAGGAGGCATGGGTGGGCGAGGTGCAGCAAGAGCTCCAGGCTCTCGTGACGAAGCATGAGGCGTTGGAGCTTGACTCAAAGACACGAGAGTCCGAGCTTGCCGCGGCCCTCGAGAGCGCAAAGAATGCCAAGGCCGAAGCCCAAAAGGCCCTCCAGGAGATTGATGCGATGAGGAAGATAGCGGCGGGTAATGCATTCAATATGTAGAGAAAGCATGTGAAAGTAAATTACTTGTTACTTACCCGAGTTCGGAGCTCTCCAGGAGCATTCGCAGATTTGCCCCGCAGCGTGTCGGATGCCGCGAAATTTTACTGGGCCGAGGAGGGAAGCTCGACGGAGAAGTTGTTCTGGGCCCAGTATACTAGGACCGAACACCCGGTGCCTATGAGCGACTAGCTAAAGCAGCTGGTCGAGGTACACAAGGCGGCCGAACAGGCCATAAAGGGATTTATAGTCTGGATGTGGCCTGGCGACGCCCTTCCCAACAGCTACTTCAACCTGGTGAGGCGGCTTGTGGATGCCTGCCCACGGCTGGAAGTCATCAAGCGATCCATCTGCATCGAAGGTGCTCGCCGGGCTTTCGCCCGTGCGAAGGTGCACTGGGCAAAGATGGACGCCGTGAAGCTGGTGAAGGAGGGGCCGCCGCAGGGCAAGGAGCATCGCCACCCCGAGATGTACTATGAGGGTGTCCTGAGGGTGCCCGTCTTGCAGCGGACAAGTGTGCAAAAGATGTAATATTTGAATGAACTTGCTCATGTGATCCTGTATGATGAAAACTTGTTCACATGCGCTATGCAACGCTTGTTTGAATTTAAATTATTACCTTCTATTTGGCTGTTTATCAAATCTGAGAGATGGCTAGTCGTCGGCTTCTGCCCCCACGCCACGAGTGTTGGGGTGTTCGGGATAAACCTGAGCACTCTTGTTCCCATTTTTGGGTCCTTCGAGGGAGGTGCTCAGCACAACGAACAAGGCAATCAGACTATAATGCGTTATCACTCTCACTTAGCCATAGAATTCTATAATTTTAAATTTCGGCGAAGCCCCTAGTATTCGGAAGGCCGAATTCGGGGGGCTATACACGCCTTAAGCCAGACAGGGCCGACTCCTCGCTCTAAGCGGCATAAGTCTTTAGGGACTTGAAACCTCTCGAACAGCGACCAATCTCTTGCCTTATCATGACAGTCAATTTTAGTTTTCTCTACTGAGGTGCTTAGCCCAGCAGAACCGAGGCACAATCACAGTAGTACTCCTAGTGCTACCTTAGCCGATATTGCGGAACGTAAGGTACCAAAACATGGGAGCCGGGCAAACCCAACTATTGACCAAGACATGATTCAGAGCTGATGCATATAATGCTATAAGTTCGGGGTGCCGCACTGTCGAAAGTGTTCGGACTTCTCACGCTGTATTATGGGGTATGCTTAAGCCCCTAGCGTATTGGCCGTACCAGAGTGTATGGGTGCTAGATGTCATGAATGAACATATATACATAAAAAGGAAGAATGCAATAATAGTCTTAGTGCTATGCATTGTTTATTCAAAAAGGTGCGTTAAAGCAGAATGATACAAGTAGTGCGATAAGCAAAAAGTAGGACTATTTGACATGTTCCCTCCAAGCGCAAGCTGAGGAATAGTATTAAAGCAAGTATTTCACTCGTTATCGTAATCCACCTGGGAGTTCCATGGTGTGATGTGGCTTTCTGCCTCCTTGGTTGCTGCATCATGTGTTCGGCAATCATGCTGCCGGACAGGGTTTCCAGAGATTAAAGTCCTGAAAGAGAAAAATAACAAAGCGAGAAGCCCCTGGTGCGGTTTAAGCCGTGTCTTGGAGCGTGCCGTAGTCGTGCCTCCCTCCCGACCTGTGCCCATGGTATTTTTAATGTGTAATTATGTACGTGTGGCACGGATTTCGCCGTTTGGCTGGGACCAGGGTGGGGACGCATTGCTATGCGAGCTCGGAACATGCCAGGCGGTCCTGTTACCGATTACTCCAGGTGCGCTTGAAGGTGTCCGGGTCCTTAATCACCGAACTAGTGGATTGCCTTAAGAGGCTGCTTTGCACTTCTGCTGCGAGGGCCACAGTGTGCTCCTCCGTGCGGAGAGAGCGCTCTATGTTTCCATTGACTGTGATGACCCCCCGAGGTCCTGGCATCTTGAGCTTGAGATATGCATAATGCGGTATCACATTGAATCTCGCAAATGTGGTTCGCCCGAGGAGTGCATGGTAGCCACTTCGGAACGGGACTATATCTAAGATTAACTCTTCGCTTCAGAAGTTATCCAGGGATCCGAATGCCACTTCCAGTGTGACTGAGCCTGTGCAATGGGCCTCTACACCTGGTATGACGCCTTTAAAGGTCGTTTTTGTGGGTTTGATCCTTGAGGGTTCTATACCCATTTTGCGCACTGTGTCCTGATAAAGCAGGTTCAGGCTGCTGCCGCCATCCATAAGGACTTGAGTGAGGTGAAATCCGTCAATGATTGGGTCTAGGACCAGTGCGGCGAATCCGCCATGACAGATACTAGTGGGGTGGTCCCTGCGATCGAAGGTGATCGGATAGGAGGACCATGGGTTGAACTTTGGGGCGACTGGCTCCAACGCATATATGTCCCTGAGCGCACGCTTCCACTCCCTCTTGGGGATGTGGGTTGCGTATATCATGTTCACCATCTGCACTTGTGGGGGGAACCTCTTCTGTCCTCCGGTGTTCGGCTGCCGGGGCTCCTCCTCATCATCGCTATGTGACCCCTTATCTTTGTTTTTGGCATTTAACTTGCCGGCCTGCTTGAACACCCAACAATCCCTGTTGGTGTGGTTGGCTGGCTTGTCAGGGTGCCGTGTATTTGACACGAGCGATTGAGTATACAATCCAAACTGGACGGGCCCAGAGTGCTTCTTTGAATGGCTTTTTCCACTGACCGGGTTTAGAGCCTTTGAATCCGGCATTGACTGTCGTATCCTTGGTATTGTCGCTGTTAATGCGGCGCTTATGTTTGTTGCGACGTGACCTGCGGTTGCCGTCCTTGGTATCCGAAGTACCATGGTTCTTTGTAATGTTATTGTTGCGAGCCAACCAGCTGTCCTCTCCCGCACAAAAGCGGGTCATGAGTGTCGTGAGGGCTGCCATAGATTTCGGCTTTTCCTGGCCAAGGTGCCAGGTGAGCCATTCGTCGCGGATGTTGTGCTTAAAAGCTGCTAGGGCCTCTGCATCCGGATAGTCGATGATTTGATTTTTATTTGTTAGGAACTATGTCCAGAATTTCCTGGTCGATTCCTCTGGCTGCTAAATTATGTGGCTCAAGTCATCGGCATCTGGTGGTCGCACATAAGTGCCCTGAAAGTTGTCGAGGAATGCGGCTTCCGGATCTTCCCAACAGCCAATGGAATCTGCTGGCAAGCTATTGAGACAATGCTGAGCTGGTCCTTTGAGTTTGAGTGGGAGGTATTTGATGGCATGTAGGTCATCACCACGGGCCATGTGGATGTGCAGGAGGAAATCCTCGATCCATACCATAGGATCTGTTGTGCCGTCGTATGATTCTATATTTACGGGTTTGAAACCCTCCGGGATTTGATGATTCATTACTTCGTCTGTGAAGCATAAGGGGTGTGCGGCGCCTCTGTACTGGGCTATATCGCGACGCAGCTCAAATGAGTCTTGCCCGCTGTGTTCGGCCTGACCGGACTTACATTTACTGTATCCGACATGACGATTATCGTCTCGCATAGTGGCGCGCCCTCGTGATCCGTAGATCGATCTTGCATGTTTTGCTTTGTCCTCCAATACGTCTCGCAGGTCTGGCGTATTTCCCCATGCCTTTTTATTTGAATGGCGTCGGGGTGCGGGCTGAGCTTTTGGCTAGAATACCTCTCTGTCGCGGCCACGAGGTGGCCGATCAGCCGGGTCATACGCCGGGGATGTAGGTTTTGGTGCTTCCTCCTCCAGTCGGGGTAGCAACCTGCACTTTGGGTAACTCTTGGAGGGGCGTTCGAGTTTATATTCCTCGGCCTCCAGGACTTCAGTCGATCTCTCAGCTAGCAAATCTTGATCAGCTTGAAGCTGCTGCTGCTTTTTCTTAAGGCTATTTGCCGTGGCTATAAGCCGGCGCATGAAGCGCTCTTGTTCAACGGGATCCTTAGGCACGACGAATTCGTCATCGTCGAGGCTTGCCTCGTCTTCGGAGGGAGGCATGCAATTATTATCCTCCGCCTCTCCATCTGCCGCTCTCTCAGGAGGGCTGGCTTCTCCATCCTCCTGCTCCAAATCTTGCTAGAGGGGATTGTTGTTGTCTTCGGCACTGTCCGGAGTGCTATTATCTCCGGTGCCGGTATCACCGCTTTTGCCTTGGCGGGACTTAGAGCGGCACCGCTGACGTTGGCGCTTGGGTTGCTTCTTGGAGGGGTCATCGTCCGATGTCCCGTCACCATTGCCTTATTTGGGTGTGTCCACCATGTATATGTCATATGATGAGGTGGCTGTCAAGTGCCCTGTGGGCAGTGGTTCCTCTTCGCCTCCCGCATCGTCGTCCATACCGTCGATGTCTTCGGAGTCGAAGTCGAGCATGTCGGTTAAGTCATCGACAGTGGCTACTAAGTGGGTGGTGGGTGGGCGGCGAATTTCTTCGTCATCCGCATCCCAATCCTGCCGACGTAGTTCGGCCAGGACTCTCCTGACAAGGAGAGAGACCTTAATGAGTTCAGTATGTTGCCAAAGGGCGAGTGCTAAAAAATATCCGCTGAGGTAAACTCCATGATCGGCGCCCAGCCGGATTTGATAGGCACGAGCGCAGGCGGTTCGGAGTCCGTGGCCGGAGAAGGATCCGATAGTTTGGCAACACGGCTCTTGTGAAAGGTAAAGTCGATATTCGGCTCGATCGCCGCTGAGGATACGGCTTCCGTGGCGGGGTCTATCCACCCGTCCATGGATGACATGACTGGTTCCGAATTGAGGGTCGGAGTGGTTGCCGGTGCGATCTTCTAAACACTATCCGATGGTAGAGCTAAATCGTACTCATCGTGGTCATGTGGCGCAAAAGGCAGGGGTTCGGATCCATCGAAGATCAAGTCTCCGCGGATATCGGCCGTGTAGTTTAAGCTTCCAAACCTGACCTGGTGGCCAGGGGCGTAACTTTCGATCTGCTCTAGATGGCCAAGCGAGTTGGCCCACAGTGCGAAGCCGCCGAATACGAAGATCTGTCCGGGGAGAAAAATCTCACCCTGTACTGCATCGCTATTGATGATTGAAGGAGCCATCAAGCCTAATGGCGACGACACAGAGGAACTCTCAATGAAAGCACCAATGTCGGTGTCAAAACCGGCGGATCTCGGGTAGGGGGTCCCGAACTGTGCGTCTAAGGCGGATGGTAATAGGAGGCAGAGGACACGATGTTTTACCCAGGTTTGGGCCCTCTTGATGGAGGTAAAACCCTACGTCCTGCTTGATTTATTCTTGATGATATGAGTATTACAAGAGTTGATCTACCACGAGATCGAAGAGGCTAAACCCTAAAAGCTAGCATATGGTATGATTGTCTATTGTCCTACGAACTAAAACCCTCTGGTTTATATAGACACCGGAGGGGGCTAGGGTTACACAAGACCGGTTACAAAGGAGGAGATATCCATATCCGTACTGCCTAGCTTGCCTTCCACGCCAAGTAGAGTCCTATCCAGACACGCGACGAAGTCTTCAATCTTTTATCTTCATAGTCCAACAGTCCGGCTGTCCGTAGACCCCCTAATCCAGGACTCCCTCAGGCACAAAAACGGTATTGCAATGCTTGAAAATGAGGCCTAGGGTCCGTACTTTCTCTAGTGCAATCTCTTAGCAATGCTAATATAATTGGATCATATAACCACCCCTCAAAGTGCAATGAAGAATCACTCCAAAGTTCCTATCTAGCGGAGAACATAAGACATAATTGTTTGTAGGGTACGAAACCACCTCAAAGTTATTTTTTTCCGGTCAATCTATCCTAGAGTTCATACTAAAATAACACGAAGCTATTCTTTCCGATCGATCTAACCAAGCGTTCGTATTAAAATAACGCCAAAGAAAATTTAGATTCATCATATTCAATCCAACACAAAGAACTTCAAAGAGTGCCCCAAGATTTCTACCGGAGAAACAAAGACAAGAACGTGCATCAACCCCTATGCATAGATTACCCCAATGTCACCTCGGGAATCCGCGAGTTGAGTGCCAAAATATATATCAAGTGAATCAATACGATACCCCATTGTCACCATGAGTATTCAATTGCAAGACATATATCAAGTGTTCTCAAATCCATAAAAGTATTCAATCCGATAACAACGAAATCTCAAAGGGAAAAACTTGATTCATCACAAGAAGATAGAGAGGGGAAAACACCATATGATCCGACTATATTAACAAAGCCTGAGATACATCAAGATTGTGACATCTCAAGAACATGAGAGAGAGAGAGATTAAACAGATAGATACTGGTACAAACCCTCAGCCCCGAGGGTGGACTACTCCCTCCTCATCGTGGTGGCCGCCGGGATGATGAAGATGGCCACCGGAGATGATTCCCCCTCCAACAGGGTGCTGGAACGGGGTCTAGATTGGTTTTCGGTGGTTACCGAGCCTTGCGGCGGCGGAACTTCTGATCTAGGTTAACCCCTGACGGTTTCTCTATTTATAGGATTTTTTGGCATTAGTTTCATGCCAAGATGGGCCTCGAGGTGAGCACAACCAACTGGGGCAAGCCAGGCCCACCAGGCATGCCCTGGTGGGTTGTGCCCTCCTAGTGGCTCTTCTGGCCCTCCCATGAAGCTTTGGGGGTCTCTTTTGTTCCAAAAAAATCATCAAAAAGTTTCAGCTCATTTGGAGAACTTTCATTTCTGCACAAAAAACAACACCACGGTAGTTCTGCTGAAAACACCGTTAGTCCGGGTTAGTTCCATGCAAATCATACCAAAACCATATAAAATTGTTGTAAATATGGCATGAATACGTCATAAAGTATAGATACATTGCATACGTATCATGAACCACGATTGTCTTCAATGTCTTCATACATTTTAGGCATCATCTCTGGTAGGTAAACTGAGTCAATGAGGGACTACTACCTGTGTTATCCTACAATTCTCACAAACACATCAGTCCCTCAACCATGTTTGTCGTCAATACTCCAAAACCAACTAGGGGTGGCACTAGATGCACTTACAATCTCCCCCTTTTTGGTGATTGATGACAAGCAGATTGAATTTTTCAACGGGGATAAAAGTATGTGAAAGTTAAAGTACATGGGCATTGGCTTCATAGGTTTGAAGAGGCTCCCCCTGAAGATGTGCATATAAATAATTTGCCTTTGAATGCAAATGCACATGGCAAGTTTTGCTTCGTGGAGATCCTCTCCAACACATGAAGACAATTCATCATGCATACGCAAATGTAATGAAGATAATGAAATGCATAATGAGAAATGGGCGTGTGCAGAATGACTTCATGCGAGATTTATCATCGCATCATAAGGTAGAAGCAAAAGTGGCAGACGACCATCAAGTTTAGGTGATACAACTCAAAAGTCAACAGTTCAAGAACGAGAGTTGTAAAAACTTAGGCAAAAATAAGCACCCGGCCCATATGGACCCGCTTGAAGACTATCAACTCATATGCTTCTCCTCCTTTTGTCGGGAATGACCAAAAAGGTTTGAAGACATAGAGTATCTACTCATTCCCAGGAGGTGAAGATGTTGGGGCAGGAGGGTCGATGTTGGAGTTTGGTGGTGTAGATGGGCCTGATGCAGAATCATGGTGCAGTGAAGCCATCGCTGGTGAAGTAGCATCGTCCTCTTCATCTATGACTCACGCAACAACAGTTGGAGCCGAAGATGAATAGTCTGAATCTTCAAGAGAAGGGGTTGGATGCCAACTTGCTAATTGTGGGGGCCTGGAGTCAAACTTTAAATGTTTAGTGAAGCCATCTGCTCGAAGATCGTCTTCAGAACAGAGAAGTGTGAGGCCCTTCCAGGACCGCCGACAGGCTTCATGTGCCACAAATGAGTTCTTGGTTGCAAGGTTGCGAATGCGATTGACATCAATTAGGAGACTCTGCATCTCATGCTCAGCCAGTCGTGATGCCTATCCTGCTTTTGATGAAGTGACACAAGAAGCTCTCTATCATTTAGGACACGAGCACGGTTCTGAAGCCTTTGAGCTATCATGCTGGCTGTTGCATCAATGTTGGAACGATGCGGTCGCCAAATCCGACCAATAAGAGGACCAACAGGAGCATGAGGATTCGACACATAAACGCCTTCAATGGATTGAGTGAATCTTTCAAAGGCAACAGGCTCAGGGTATATGGCTTCATATGACATATCAACTTCAGGCAGGAATACAACATGGTTGTGCGCTGAAGCTTGATAGTTGATGGAGGAGTGAAGCTTAATGAGCCTCATGACCCATGGAGCATAGAACTTGAGGCCAAATAGATCAATGCCAGAAGCAGCCAACTAACGGATAAAGAAGTGTTGAACCTGATGCCATTGATGATGTAGAAGACCAATGTCTTCACGGTGCCTTCAAGCTTGCTGTTAGGAGAATGCCCTTTGATAGGCCACATAGCATGCCTCAGAATGTGATATATGGTGCGGGGTAGGTACTCAAGGTCCTTGACATAGAACTCCTTGGGATATTCGGCATCAATTGGCAATGGCTTCATCATACTGAGCATCTGACTTATATTGGGCTTAGGCTTCTGGAATACACTTTGCAATTCTTGCACATGAAGCTGACAACCAGGTTCATATAGATCACTAGGAGTGGGAGGGAAGTGAGCTCGATGATATCTTGAGCTTTTTCTTCATGATGGACATCCCCTGACATCCACTCAAGGACCCATGTCTTCGAATCCCTGTTGTAGCTTGATATGCGTAGAGTGCCATAGAATTTCAGAAGAAAATCTTCATTCCAGTGCTCCTTGTCAGTGACAGATGGAAGCAAGCCAACTTCACGGAAGCCGTCAAGGGCTTCTTCAAGGCATGGCAGCCCAACAATGGCATCACAGTCAAGAAGCTTGTGGGGGAAAAATCATGTCTTGATTGTAGAGAATGCATGAATAGTAACTCCTTTGCTGGTGGCTCTAGAACCTGTCAGATGAGATCTTTGGCTTCTTGAAGGGGTTATTGGTTTTGTCGAAGAAGGTGTTGTGCTCTCTAGCTGAGTACACTGAAGGAGGCTTGTGTAGTGATAGCACTTGGAAGCCTTGGCAGCCTGGGCGTTGGCTTCTTTGTCTGAGGCCTTTGCTCCACATGGTAGCCGTATTCGGGACCAGGAATAGTTGGAGGCGTCAAGATTGACCACATGATAGTAACAAGCTCACCATGATAGAACACGCATTCCATGGTGTGAGGCACAGGGGGAGGAACAACCACATCCGAGGTGGATGGCTGTGCATTGTGTTCCGTGGCATAATTGACTTCGGGCTGCACATTATCTTCAGCCATGACAATGTCATTGGCTTTAGTGGTGGTGGTGGCAGCCGTGTTTGCCTCCACTTCAGTGGCTTCAGGAATTGGGCGGGGGGTCTAGCACAATGACTTCTTCTTGAACAACTGGATCAGCGGTAGGGGGAATAGCTCCACTGTTGTCTTCTTCCTTGTCATCGACTGATGCACCCGGAATATCTTCAGCCTCTTTGGCATCAGATTCAAGAGCAGTTACTGAAGGGATGGCTTCAGGAAACACTTGATGTGCTACTAAGCTGGTGGTATGCACATCCTCTTCAGGAATGCTCGACATGGAGACCGAGTGCCTAGGGCCTCTGCGAAGCCTTCGAAAAGATGGCAATGTGTAGCGATCCGACCTCAAACGGTAAAATCTCTGTGTATAAGTGTCATCTCTAGACCGATAATGGTGACACACACAGTACTCGAGGATTTATAATAGAGTTCAATCACACACTTATTACATCGAATGTCTCAAAGAGAGTACTTATTAGAAAAATATGGCTGAAGGCCATCTAAATAAGATAAAAGCGGAAGCTTTGAAGGTAAATGGGTTCATCAACTCCAATGGCATAGTTGAGTGCATGACAACGACCTAGCACACCTTACTCTTTGTCTGAAAACTCTGCAACATAATACGTTGCAGCCTGTGTAGGTCGGCACATGGAATATGCTGGCAAGATAACACTATGGAGCAATGAACAAGTAACAACTATAACTACATGCATTTATGGCTGGTGGAGGCTCTATGGTTATCATTGTAGAAAGCTAGTTTTTCCCTACAACAAAGGAATATATTTTATTTAACTACAAAGTTTATTGAAAACATTGAGAATGATAACCCCATCTCAATCCCAAATTAATAATCATTAACCCAACAAGTTAATTAAGTAAAGTGATGAGATCAACAAAGTAATTCAAGCACCAGATACTCAAGATGTCCATAACCGGGGACACGGCTAACCATGATTAGTTTATACACTCTGCAGAGGTTTGCACACTTTTCCCCACAAGACTCGATCTCCTCTGTTGAATTTCTCACACTGCATGATGTTTGAGAAACGGCTGACCGAGACACAGTCTTTCTAAAAAGGTCCCCTTAACCGATAGATAGGTCGGTACACCTACAATCCCCTACATATGCTAGCCCATCATGGAAAGGATTCCCACAACTTACTCAACTATGCCAGAGGCCATAGTGGCTTGTGGCTGCACATGGAAGTTTCCAGTATGAATAACATAATGATCCCTTTGACCCTGGGTGGCGAACCATAGGAAAAATCACACGAATACCCCGGGATTCTCCTTTGGACAACACTGGATTTCCCCAAGTGCCCACAACCCAATCCACCTAGATGTGTGTTAAAGTAGCCACCTTAAGTAAACCCTTAGTTCATAATAATACTCACAACTGTCATGAATCACTCAAACCAAACCACGTCTACGAGCATAGCATAGCAAAGTATAATAAGCGTAACGTAGTAACTCCCAGGGTTTGAATGAAAGGGCAATAGGTACTACCTCAACAACTACTTCCCAATACCCACATGTTAAACAGATCCTACTCATGCAATGTTTGAGGATTGATACTAATGTATAAAAACTGGGTAATAAGGAATATGATCAAAGTGTTACTTGCCTTGCTGACGATCTAAAAACCCTAGTGACTCGTAGTAGCACGTTTCGCACTCTGGAAACTCTATCGTGAACAAACAATAACATACATAAGCACTCAAGCATAAGATGCAAGGGTAAAACTCAAATGAAAAGATCCAAACTAAAAGTTCAACTGAAGAGCTTCGATTTGCAAAAACAATCAACCAAATCGGAGCAACGAAGCTCAAACTACGATCAGAAGAAGTTCGAATTCAAATCTGCTTTCAACCAAATTTTAATTTGTAAAAACCACGTTCAAGTTTGTTATCTGGAAAGAGGGGAACAAGGCGAAGATTTTGGCGTTGGTTTCACTGGATTTGGACGAACGAGCAAAAAGTTGCGAGGGTTTGAAGATCAGGGACTAAACCGTGACAAAAGTATTCGCGGATAGGTCCTTGGCCGAAAATAAAATAAAAAGAAAAACCTGTCGAACAAACGTTCGCTAACAAGACCAAACGAATGAACATTGTTCTCTACTGAGAATTAACAGACGAACGTCCGCAAATTAGATCCGAACGTAAA
Source organism: Triticum aestivum (assembly GCF_018294505.1). Lineage (NCBI taxonomy): Eukaryota > Viridiplantae > Streptophyta > Magnoliopsida > Poales > Poaceae > Triticum > Triticum aestivum. The sequence continues at coordinate 267,970,196 of NC_057806.1, forward strand.
AACCAAAAAAACCTAACCCTAAAATTAAACTGATCTAAACCGAAGAACCGAAAACGAACTGGGACGGTTTTTTATACCGGTTCACGATGACGGTGGTCAACGGCGGCGGCGGAACTCCGGAGGCACCGGTGAGGCAAAGTGGCGGCGACGGGGCGGCGCACAGTAGCGGCGGGCGGCAGGCGACGGCGGCTGTGGCAGCGAGCGGGCGGCGGCGGCTGCGGATCGGGTGGGGAGGAGGCGGCGGGGTGCGGCTGTATATAAAGGGCCGGGGGCGGCTGCTGCCTTGGGCGAGGGGGCAGCCATGGGAGTCCGGCTCGGACTCCCCTCGGCGTCCGTGCGGTGGCGGGGCTCCTCCTGCTCGGGAGGAAGGCGGCGGGGCGACGTGGGCTGCGGGCCGGCTCGGCTGGGCCTTCGGCCTAGTCGGGTGGTGAACTTTTTTTTAAAATAAAATTTCTCCCAAATAAAATCCTAATAAAATATTAAAAAATTTCTAAAAAATACCGTAAACAATTTACACCATCTAACCTAATATTTAAAACAAAGTGAACATTTTTTGGCCTAAAAATGCAATTTTCAAAAATGCATAATTTTCTAATTCAAATAAAATAACAAATAAAATGCCAATAAAATATAATTTTGATTTTAAAATTTCTTCTCCAATATTCCTCTCTTTTGAAGAAGTCATTTTATCTTCTCTCTTTTATTTTGAATGTTGGAAATAATTTGGAGAGAAAAATATGAAAATCAAATTGATCCTCTCCTTAAATTTGAGAAAAAAATCAAATATGAAAATATGTGAAACCTCCAACTCTCTCCTTGGGTCCTTGAGTTGCTTAAGATTTCTAGGATCACAACCAAAATGCAAATAAAATATGATATTCATATGATGACCTATGTATAACATCCAAATTGAAAATTGGGATGTTACACGATGCCTTTGGTGAAGGAGTGGTCTTCTCCATGTATCCGGGAGTCTCTTGTCGTGTCTCAAGCACCAGAGTGGTGACATGAGCAGGTGGAGTGTGAGGAATTACTTCGTGCAATGGGGAGTTGGGGTGTTGCTCTTCCCAGAATGCATCTTGTGTGATTGGCGTCATGGGACCGCCAATGCTGACTTGCTCACTGCTCGTGGGAGCAAGCGATGATACTGGGTTAGGCATGATCTCAGGAAGAACTACATCATCTTCAACATTGTCTTCGTGACCAATGTCTTCAGCTGCGATGGGGTCGGCAGCTGGAATATCTTCAGACTCATGAGCCTCTATGGTAGCAGGCTCATGCACGATGAGACGACGCTCATGGTTGGTGGAAGCAGGCAAAGCAACAGAGATAGGCTCAACGAGCAATGGTTCTTGGTGAGCAGCACGTTCTTTGCGTGAAGACTTTGAAGACTTTGTCTTCAGCTTCTTCTTGGATGGAGCAGCATTAGAAGTGTCATGATGCTTCCTCTTCTTGGCTTTAGCCTCAGCCAGCTTAGTCTTCTTCTACTCAGAGGCCGCTGAAGGGACCTTTGGTTTCGAGCCAGTCATACTGGCGAGGAATATAATGCTTGGTCTTTCCTACCTTGGGGCTTCGGGTTCAGCAGCAGCAACAATTTTCTTTGGCTTCTTAGCGGCCATACGTGGGTCAATGCCAGGACTCCCAAGGGCCTTTCTCTTCACATATTTGTTGTGAGCCTGTACACATTTCTCAACATAGTACTTCATGCACTCACGTGAGCCTTTAGCTTCATCACGTTTCTTTTGGAACTCAGCCTTAAGGTCAATCATCATCTGCTTGAAGTTCTGAACCTCAATGACACTGAACTTGGCCATATGCTTCTTGAACAGAGCTTTCTCATGGTCTATCTTGTTCTTCACCTTAACAATCTTTTGAGCGATAGCAAGCTCCTTGGCTATGCATCCCTGTAATGTGATGCTGATGTCAATTGAAAGCTGCAGATCGTCAATGTTAAGATAGGTGTCTACAAACCACTCCCCAATGAAGTTGTTGAGAATATATGCATCAAAGAGAGGCAAATCCTTGAAGATTTTGTCCTCTTGCTTGCTCTTGATAAGCATTTCTTGAGCATCATCAGCAAGATCTTCATCACTAGAGAGGTATATAGTATTCTCTTCATTGCGCAGGATGCTAGCTAGAGTGAGGTCATGCCCAGAAATCTTCTTGCGCTTCTTGGACTTCTTGTAGATGCGAGATTGATCCTCAGACTGCACACTGGATTCAGGAGGTGTAGATAGCAATGGCTTAACTCTTGAATCCTTTGGAGCGGCAGAAGATTTGGAAGCCTTAGACTTTTTCTTTGGCTTCATGGGCTCTGGAGCATCCTCATGCTCCTCTTCACCAGCATCCTCTTCAACAGTGGCCCTTTGTGGAGCGATGTGGGAGAGAAGCCCATGAAGGCTATGGAAGGGACCGGGGGTGAAGCTTTGTTGGTGCAGACCTGGGCCATGGCCCGCCCAGGATTTGGGTAAAAAGATTAATACCTACGCTTCTTCTAGCCTTGTCAACAAGGTAGTGCTAATTCAGGCTATTGCCCTTCACTATCGATGATGATCCATAGCATCCAAGGGCCGAAAACAAACAACATACGATGAGGGCGTCCCTGTTTGTCGTAGCCATCCTCCTCCTCCTCCATTCACAACAGCTGCACAAGTCAGTGCTCGTCTGTGTTTAGCAGTGGGGCAATCCCACATCAGGCAACGGTGGCACAAGTACATATCATGACATATGTGAGCATCTGCGGCCCCAACACCTCCTGGCCTCCCTGTTTAGATTTCACATCACATAATAGGGGGGTTCCGAGAGCAGTGGCCGATGGTCTAGGCAATGAGCAATTGACCCCTGCATAATTTCCTTGCAATTATGAGTCCGCACACCATAAGTAATCTTGTCTCTTTTTATCTGAATTTGTAGTTCACTATTGCATGCAAGCCAAAGACCTTATAGAAAAAGCAACCGAGCAACAACGAAAAACTCAAAAAACCAAGGAACAAGGGTAGTTGCACATTGGATTGTTGTGCTCTCATTGAGCTGGCCCACCCAGTTTTTTCTTCGAAGCTCCTCCACTAGAAGGGACCAATGCTGATCAACTTCACGATTGCCATCTTGCCTTGGAGCTGCTGGATCAGGGTTGAAGTCAATCCCCAGGTCCTTCTTGTTTTGGACTGCTGAAGGCCGTGCGAACTGAACATTTTTCTCAAACAATTCATCTTCATGACACCATGGGAGACTAGATGGGTCGGCATCTTCAGGTTGAGGTCCTCTGACCATGCAAGGATAGAAACCTTTGGCAATGGCTTCGGCTTTGGTCTTGGGAATAAGCTTCCTATACACAATATCTGCCCATGGTGGCCAAGCATTCTTCTTCGCATACTCAGGTGTAGCAAAATGGTACTGAAACCATTCTTCTGCCCAATATCTTCGAATCCATTGGACTCGAGTTTTGCTTTCACCATAGGTTTCCTGTGGGTCAGACTTGTATTGCTCATAGATTTCTGGGGGAAGGTCCAAAGCAGTATTGTCCCGGCATTTCCTGTCACCCTTGTTTGTAGATTTTCTGCCAGCCATTGGATTCAAAATGAAAGGCTTCACAATAGTGTTTGGCTTAAATCTACTTGTCAGACAAGAGCTGGCTTCAGGTGATTCAATACGGTGTTGTAAGAACTCTGCAAATGAATGTAGACTATGAGAACCAAGGGATTCTCCCATGGACATGTACCTGTGAGAGCATTAGAGATGCCAGGGAAGGGGAAGAGGTCATATGCATTCACAGAAGATTTTGAAGATAAATCAGTTTTAAGACATTGACCTCATAGTGCAAAGACATTCACTTATCTATGTGAGTTGGTTCCAGATTTGTACGAATCCATGAATAAGTACAAGTGAGGAACCTAACTAGTTTTAATGCATAAGTGAACATACTTGCAATTTTTGAGATGCAGAAATACAAGTATCCAAATTTGGAAGTGTAGAAACAACTTTTGGGAGATGTGAAGATTTCAATGGATCCAATAAATGGTAAAAAGAAGCTTTTATTTACCGCACGAAGAACTGCTAGATGGGAAATTTGGAGACCGAGCAGTCCAATCTCCCACGTCCTAACTTGGCGGCGGAAGACACCTACGGCAGCGGCAGGAGTAAGATGTCCGCGACTGGCGTGAAGACGACGTCAAAGAGGTCGCGGTAGCGAAGCGCTTCATCTCTAGCAACGACGGATGCTAGCGGTAGCGCTAGGGTTTGAGCGATATGGCGAGGTGGGAGAAGAGATAATGACCACGAGGGGAGAAGTATTTATAAGGAGGAGAGCGGCGTAGTGCAATTATGTAGGTGCCCCTGGCGGTTCGCATCTAAAGGACACGTGGCAGACATGCAACTTATTGAAGATTGAGGCATGACCCCATGCGCGCCTGGTTTGTCGGGTGGTCGTTCCGGCTTCTCCGACATTAAGGCAAAAAGGATAAGAACATTAAACCCAATTTTGAATGTGTGTCTCTGTATCTTCAGCTGACAAGGACACATTAAAGATATTCGACACATGTCAATACAATGCATATGAAGAGACAAAGATAATTTGAGGGATAAGCACATAAGGGATTAGGGTCTGATCACAATAACTTAGTGCAGAAAATGGCAACTTGAAGACATACATATAAGTGAATGCTATAGAGGACAAAACACACACACACACACACACACTTAGAGGGCAAGTCTTCATGAATTGAAGATATACGTTACTTCGTGTGTTGCGTACCTAAGTCATCAATATGCATAAGCGTTAGAATGTGTGTCCATTCACAGGACATTCGAGGATTCTAAGATATTTAGCTCACAGCGCAACTTGCAAAACCTTTCCTCATCCAAGGGCTTCGTGAAGATATCTGCCAATTGCCCTTCAGTGTTGGCATGAATGATATCAATGTCTTCCTTCATAACGTGATCTCTGAGAAAGTGATGAAGGATCTGAATGTGCTTTCTCTTCAAGTGCTGAACTAGATTGTTAGCAATCTTGATGGCGCTTTCATTATTGCAGTAGAGGGTCACATGCTTCATGTTGATGCCATAATCCTTGAGAGTTTGCTTCATCCAGAGAAGCTGAGCGCGGCAAGATCCATCAGCAATGTATTCAGATTCAGCAGTGGAGAGTGATACATAGTTCTGCTTCTTTGAAGACCAACAGACAAGAGATCTCCCAAGAAAGTGACATGTGCCTTATGTGGACTTGTGATCAACCTTGTCACCAGCATAATCAACATCTAAGAATCCAACTAGATCAAACTCCGAGCCCTTTGGGTACCATAATCCTAGTGTTGGGGTGTGATCCAAATATCGAAGTATTCATTTCACTGCGAGGTGATGCGATTCCTTTAGTGCCGCTTGGAATCGGGCACACATCCAAAGACTAAGCATTATATATGGCCTAGATGCACATACGTGCAATAAAGAACCAATCATGGAGCGGTATACCTTTTGATTGAACTCTTTACCATTGTTGTCAGGGCCCAATTGGCCTTTGGTTGGCATTGGCGTCGTGTACCCTTTGCAGTCTTGCATTCCAAACTTCTTCAGACAATCTTTGAGGTATTTCTCTTGTGATATGAAGATGACATTTCTCTGTTGACGAATTTGAAGACCAAGGAAGAATTTCAGCTCTCCCATCATGGACATCTGATGTTGCTCTTGCATCATATGCCCAAACTCATCGTTGTATCTCTTATTTGTGCAACCGAAGATAATGTCATACACATAGATTTTGCATACAAATAGCTCTCCATCATATGTCTTCGTGAAGAGAGTAGGATCTAGAGAACCAGGTTTGAAGCCTTTGCTCTCCAAGAAGTCTTTGAGTGTTTCATACCAAGCGCGAGGAGCTTGTTTGAGGCCATACAATGCCTTGTTGAGTTTGTAGACCATGTCAGGACACTTTGGATCTTCAAAACCAGGAGTTTGAGCTACATATACTTCTTATTCAATTTTGTCGTTGAGGAAGGCACTCTTCACATCCATTTGGTACGGAAGAATGTTGTTGTGGTTAGCATAGGCTAGCGGTATACGAATGGCTTCAAGCCTAGCCACAGGAGCAAAGGTTTCATCAAAGTCAATCCCTTCCACTAGTGTGTAACCTTAAGCAACAAGATGAGCTTTGTTTCTGACAACTTGACCATGCTCATTTTGCTTGTTGTGATAGATCCATTTGGTGCCAATAATATTGTGCTTGCGAGGATCAGGACATTTTACTAGCTCCCAGACATTATTCAGCTCAAACTGTTGAAGCTCTTCTTGCATAGCTTGAATCCATTCAGGTTCCATGAAGGCTTCATCAACTTTCTTGGGTTCAGATATAGAGACAAATACAAAGTGGCCGCAGAACTTTGCTAGCTTTGTTGCTCTTGATTGAGTGAGAGGACCAGGTTCATTGATGCTATCAATTATCTTTTCAATCTGGACTTCATTTGCCACACGAGGATGAACAGGGCGAAGACTTTGCTCTTGTTGATTGTTGTCTTCATCTTCAGCATTGGCTTCAGGCTGAGCATTGTCTTCATGTTGATTAGGTGCTAAAATGATGATTTCCTCCTCAGACTGTTCCTCGTTGGGTATGATTTCTCCATTACCCATTAGCTTGATAGATTCACTAGGAGAAACTTCATCTAGCACATTTGGCAGGTGCTCTCTTTGCGAGCCGTTAGTCCCATCGAACCGCACCATCTACAGTTTCAACCACTTTATAGTGAAAGAGGTTGAAGACTCTGTAGGTGTGCAAATCCTTTCCGCAACCAAGCCTAAAACCTTCATGTGCTTTTGGTGCAAATTTGGAAGTGTGATGTGGATCCTTGATCCAACACCTAGCACCAAACACTTTGAAATAGCATAGGTTTGGCTTCTTACCAGTCAGGAGTTCATAGGATGTCTTCTTGAAGAACTTTTGGAACTTTCTCACAAGCATTGCTAGCTCTTTGCCAATGTCTTCAGGATCACCAGAACTGCATTCAGATTCTTCTTCAGATGAGGAAATAGCTTTTGCCTTCAAAGCACGGGATTGGCCATAGTTGGGGCCATAGATATCTCTCTTCTCAGATAGTTGGAACTCATGTGTGTTGAGCCTCTCGAGTATGTCAGATGGATCGAGATCTTTGAAGTCGAGGCTTTCTTGAATCATCAGGGCCAAAGTGTCAAATGAGTTGTCAAGTGATCTCAATAGCTCCTTCACAATTTCATGCTTGGTGATCTCAGTGACACCAAGTGCGCAAAGCTCATTGGTGATATTGGTGAGGTGATCAAACGTGAGGTGGACATTCTCATTGTCGTTTCTCTTGAAGCGGTTGAATAGATTGCGAATAACATCAATCCTTGAGTCTCCCTGAGTTGAGACACCTTCGTTGACCTTGGACAGCTAGTCCGAGACTAGCTTCATAGTTTCCAGAGCACTCATATGGCCATATTGTCCTTTGGTCAGATGACCACAGATGATGTTCTTGGCAGTTGAGTCCAGTTGCACGAACCTCTTGAGATCAGCAGTGGTGACACCTTCACCGACCTTGGGAACGTCTGTCCTGACGACATACCAGAGGTCGATGTTAATGGCTTCAAGATGCATACACATCTAATTCTTCCAGTAGGGGTAATCAGTGCCATCAAAGGCTGGGCACGCAACGGAGACCTTGATTATCCCTACAGTCGACATAGCTAAAACTCCAGGTGGTTAAACTGAATCACACAAAACAAGGGAGCACCTTGCTCTGATACCAATTGAAAGTGCTAGTTATCGACTAGAGGGGGGGTGAATAAGCGATTTTTATGGAAGTGTTCAAAACACGAGGTCTTTGAAGACAAACAATCAATTGAACTTATATGATATGCAGCGGAAGATGAACTACTCTAGATGAGCCATAGTCAAGTAAGCATTATAGTGAAAGCACGAAGACTAATAGCAACTAAGTAGTATGGATCAGAGTTGACGACATTATGAAGCCAAACAGGTAATAGTCTTTGCGCAGTGAAGTCAATCAGATCAGGCAAGCAAGCAATGACTTCACAAAGACAAACTGAAATGTAATGAAGGTAGGGGATAGAACCAGTAGCTTGGTGAAGACAAGGATTTGGTAGACCAGTTCCAGTTATTGTGACAACCGTACATCTGGTTAGGGAGGTTGAGATTGAACTCAGAAGACTGTGTCTTCACCTTATTCCCCTTGAGCTAAGGACACCCAGTCCTTGCCCAATCACTCCGGTAAGTCTTCAAGGTAGACTTCCAAACCTTCACAGACTTTGTTCACTGGCGATCCACAATGACTCTTGGATCCTCAAAACGTGATGCCTAACCAGCTGGAGGATGCATAGTCCTCAAGTGTAACAAGTCTTTAGGTCACGTGGACAGAAAGACTTCAGTGATGCCTAACACTCTTTGGCTCTGGGTGTTTTGGGATTTGTCCTCGCAAGGATCTCTCTATCTCTCTCAAAGGCTTCGGAGGTGGGTTGCTCTCAAACGACGAAAGCCGTGCACTAACTCTGAGCAGCCAACAATTTATGGTGTATGGTGTGGGCTATTTATAGCCAGGAGGCAACCCGACATGATATGTCCGAAATGAGCCTGGGTCACGAAGGAACTGACACGTGTCCAACGGTTGGATTTCAAAAACACGTGGTAGCTTGGCTTGGGATACAAGCAAAGCTGACTCAACCAACTCTGGATAAGATTTTCTCTCATTGTCTTCGCTCAAAGACATAGGATTTTGGTTGAGCATTACATCAGTCATCTGACTTTGTTCACTTGGACACCACTTAACAGTTTGGTGGTTCCTATAAATCGATAAATAAGAAAAGGAAACTACGAAAGAAACTATGTCTTCGCACTCCATAGTCTTCAAGAGAATGTCTTCACACATCATTATCTTCAGCATGAATGTCTTCACAAACCACCATTGTCTTCAATGTCTTCATACATTTTTAGGGGTCATCTCTGGTAGGTAAATCGAATCAATGAGGGACTACTACCTATGTTATCCTGCAATTCTCACAAACACATTAGTCCCTCAACCATGTTTGTCGTCAATACTCCAAAACCAACTAGGGGTGGCATTAGATGCACTTACACTCATGACAGACGTTTCTACTTGTGAACCAATCATCAAATCCAAAAGCATTTATGTTCAATCCACATCTAGGGAATCTTTACAACTTAACCAAACACTTTAACGACATGTACATTTGATACACATCAAATCTAAGAACCATACCATAATTTCTTTGAATCCTTGCGGAAACATGAGCGTAGGTACTTGTCGTTCTGAACATAGGGAGACCGCAGAGATTCCTGGTGTCAAAAAACTTTTGGCACTGCATACGAAAACCCTCGATTATTTAAAAGATAGCATCTTGAGGGGTTTTATAGTGGTTTAAGGTGATTTGCATTGGATAAGTAGATGTATATGAAGACTTACCTTCGTTTGGTGTGATTGAACCTGACGACGTAGGTTTTTTTGGTACGGGAAGTCATGAACAACAACAAGCGTTAGCGATAGGCGGCTTATTAGATCAAGGGGAAAGATGATAACAATCCTTGTGAGCATAGATGAGGCTACGGTGAATTATGCCCACGATACGACAAGTGGGGGCGAGAGACTGGATTTGGGACTTTACATAGGCAAGTGGGGGTTTTCAATGAGGGAGATGAATAGAGACGGCGTAGCTGATGGGACTATACACGGCCGTCTCTCTAGTTTGGGCCCACTTGTTAGCTGTAGCAAAGAAATATTAGGATAAAATTGCAACTTAAATTTTGCAATCAAGTGATAAGGAAAATACATGTAAAATAACATATCATGTATGAAACACCTTTTATGCTTTTTAACTTTTGCAATTGATATAAAATCAAAATAGAGCAGAATTCGTGGGACATTCATCAATTTCATGCACGAAAAATCAATAAAATAACTGAAATACATTCCCGAAATTTAAAAACAAGGACTTCCAAATTATTTTAAAGGATGTGACATGCCTTTATAAACATTTAGACAATTTTTATAAAGACTTATCAAATCGATTAAATCAACCTTGAGATATAGCCACTGCCCAGTCCGTCATCCATCCTCAGACTGATCCAGCCATAGCATGCTTGGCATTCAAGTTCTTTTCGGAATGAGGTACTGAAAGGGAAGATGCACCTTGTTGATATGGGCTGTTAATCAGACATATGCCACCTATTAGAATCCACATGCATTCTTCAAAAAATGACCAAACTCATATCACATTTTTGAAAACATGTCTTGAAATAATGCCATAGACCTTCTAAAATCAACTAAGCATGTCTTGAAACACCAAATAATAATTCTCAAATTTGTGAAAAAAAGACATTGGAGGTTAATTTAACAGACATGACTGAAAAGCTGCCAAAAAATCATTCTTAAAATTTTGAGAAAAAGTACTTGGAGGTTAATTTGACACACAATACTAATAAGTTGACCGAAGTCATATCACATTTTTTGGAAATATGTCAGAAAGTAACGTGATAAACCTTCTTCTAATTTGATAGAAAAGACTTATAAATTGACTGAAGTCATATCACATTTTTTGGAAACATGTCATAAAGTAACGCGATAGACCTTCTTCAAGCCAATTAACATGTGCCAAAAAAACAAAAAATAATTGTCTAAGTTTCCCAAAACAAGGACCTCAAGGTTAATTTAAGTGATAGGGTGGAGCACTATATACATTTAAGCACGTACGGAACTAGTTTTGTACACACTTAAATGTTTACGGTGCCCCATCCCATCAATTAATATAACCTCGAGGCTGTTTCCCATCTGGTCACCCATCCCGAGACTACTCCAGCCTCAACATGCTTAACTTGGGAGTTCTGTTAGATGAACTATCGGTTGGGAAGCTGCTGCTTGCTGATATAGGAATCCTCTTCACATCCTTTGTGGCATACCCGGCAGACTTCCCGTCGCCGGCCCAATGCCATGTCGCCCGTGAATGTAGAAGTTTCCCTCCCTCGTCTTACTGCTTCCCGCGTTTCCCCCTGTTTTTTGCCGCCTCCCACCTATAGAACCACCTCATTCCGGCCATTTCCAGTGAGCAAGTCTTGCACATATCAACCCCCGGCCATGGTTCGTCTGAAAATTACTACCTGCAACAATATTGATGGTAGATGGAACCACCTGATATCCAGCCGTCCATCTCCATGCCCCTCTCCACCTTCTTCACTATATGCCCCATGAGAGCCTTCTCCGGAGGAGCTCAAAGCCATGTGAAGTGAGGTTGCACAAGAGGAGGCGTTGATAGAGTAGGACCATGCAACATGGGAGACTGACGACGAGCATGAGGAGATGGTCACAGAGGACGACAACTACGAGTACAACGATGATGAGCCGTCGCTCAGCGATTTGCTTCCGGCGATTGCGGCGGAGCTACCTCCGCTGGTGGTGGAGGAGCTGCATCTGCCATCTCCTTGAAGGTGTCATTTAAGACTCTCATCACTGATCAAACTGATCATGAGACGGACTCCGCTGTCCTTCCCTGGTCCTATGAAATCGCCTTGTAGGACTTCCTCGGCCCCGAAGACGAAAGGCAAAAGTTCTTTGCCGACGAATGGCGCGCCCTCAAGGACATACATGACAACGCCGACCGGGCTCGCCGGCAAGAGGAAGTGGTGGGGATGAAAGCTGGTAGCACACAAAAGTAGATGCAGATGTCGAATACTAGTATTAGTGGGGGGGGGGGCACATTTTGAGTGGAGGATAAATTCCTGTCAAATGTGTTTACCTTTTATATTCAGATTCGTGCCCAAAAATATTAAGGAATGAATGTGTTATCTCTTTGAGTGATTTAGACTGAAAATAGCGTGCAAATGTTGCTAATTCATCCAACATTGACGTGCCTACCATAGTGCAATCTGTTTGTTCTAAAGTACGCATATCCACTGTCTGAAATAGAATCTGAACTTTATGACGAAAGAATTGATATTCCCATCCAGACTTTAACTTGTTTAATTCAATCATATGCAGAGCATAAAGCCATATGATCTCTACAAATAAACAACCAGTTTTAGCAAATGCATTCCAAATTTATCAACTCTCTAAAATTGACGTGGCGACCAACATGCCATCTATTTGTTCTGAAGTAGGCATGTCCACTCTATGAAATTGCAACTAGATTTTCTAACAAAACAACAAGAAATCATAGTGAATGGTAGATGTATCTGAAAAGTGGACATGGCCAATGTAACATGCATCTTACTTCTACTTGTGCACAGTACACACATATCTTGGTTCATTCATGTACGCGTTACGAAGCAAACCACATCAAAGAGTTTGCATTTTATTATCTGCATTCTGTACATGTTTAAAAATCTGATATCAATACCCCATACAAAAAGACCGAATTTTGAATCATGATTACAAAGAAAACCGCCTTTTCCCATATAAAAGTTGCAAATAAAAGTTGTTTTAATCAAGACATCACTTGTGCACTAGGGGTATGTAGGTAGTGTTACTAGGGGTATGTAGGTAGTGTTACTAGGGGTATGTAGGTAGTGTTACTAGGGGGTATGAAAGGAGAACATGTGTGCACTAGGGGTATGGAAGTAGTGTTGGTAGGAGGTACAAAAGGGTGTAGCATCTTGATTTTGAAATGGTTATGAGTACATGGAAAATGAAAGGAAATACTACAATGAATGAGAAAACACATATACAATAAGTTTGTTGAATGAAGGAGAAAATGTGTGCACTATGGGTATGGAAGTAGTGTTAGTACGAGGTACAAAAGGGCGTACCATCTGATTTTTCAAATGGTTATGAGTAAATGGAAAATGAAAGGGAATTCCACAATGAATGAGAAAACAAATCTACAATGAGTTGTTTGAATCAAGGAGAACATGCTTTGAGTGCTACGTACGAGCTATGTTGAGATTTCCCGAAGAGGAGAGGATGAAGCAGTACAATAGAGATAAGTATTTTCCTCAGTTAAGAACCAAGGTTATCAATCCAAAGGAGAACCACACAAAACCTCGTTAGCAGCACCTGCATACACAGAAGCAACACTACATAAAAAATACACTTCTGTGATGATACGTATTTGTCACAATAGGTCACGTTTTCTGTCATGCATGTACATCCATGACGATTTTATGACAGAATCAAGATAGTCATACCTGTGCTGTCGTAGAAGTGTTCCATGACATTACCAAAATTATCATCATGGAAGTGTCCACTTCCATGACAATAAATCGCGCGTCATAGAAGTGCTTTCATCAAGGGTGACCGACATGTGGCATCCACCATAATGGGTCGCCGTTAAGCTATCGGGTTCCGGTTTGGATCCGATAACCTGTTAACAGCCTGGACCAATGGGGATTTTCCACATGTAAAGTTCTGAATGGCCAGAGGAACCACATGTCGGCTCACAGTTGGGACAGATGTCATCCACTCATTGGACGGAAGGCGCCTATGATTCGTCGACGCATGACATGATCCAATAGAGGCCCATTCCAGTGAAAAGGCCGGCCCATTTGACTTGGTCAAAAGGTAGCAGGCTGGCCCATAGAAAGCTTGTTAACGGCATGTTCACTTATAGCCCATTTATAGCCCGCTAACTCACGGCCCCTCACGGCTAACCGGAATTAGGCCCAGTAGCGTCATTTGGGTCGTCCAATATGATTCCATCCCATAGTAACTTCCGGCCCATGTATGGCCCATGGCGTATTTTGGCCCATAGGAGGCCCTTTGTAACTCTGGGCCCATTAAAGGCCCAAGATGAAACTGGCCCATAATGAAGAGTGTATCGCTTTATACCCATTAACGGCCCATTATTCCGTTGGCCGTTTCCAGCCTATGTTAACTTTCGCCCTTCTAAGGTCCCATTTATTCTTGGGCTCATTTCTAGAATTCGATTAGTTATGGTTCGTTACTGGCCTATTCTGTTTGTGGGCCAAATTCAGCTTGTGGTTACAGTCGGCATGTTTGTGGCTCGTTAACCCATCAGGCTATTTTCATATCGTTATCAAATACGGCCTATTAACGACCCGTTATGCTCCATGAATAGTACGACCCATGTTTGGTAAAATGATTATACGGCCCGTAGAAGGCCCATGGATCCTACGGCCCATAGAAGGCCCATGGATCCTATGGCCTGTAGGAGGCCCATGGTTACAACAGTTTGTGTGTTGCCATGGTTATTGTGGCTTAGTTACCAAAAATAGCCGGACAGCCGGACTATATCCTTTGGCCGGACTGTTGGACTATGAAGATACAAGATTGAAGAATTCATCTCGTGTCCGGATGGGACTCTACTTGGTGTGGAAGGCAAGCTAGGCAGTACGGATATGGATATCTCCTCCTTTGTAACCGACCTTGTGTAACCCTAACCCCCTCCGGTGTCTATATAAACGGGAGGGTTTTAGTCCGAAGGACAACATACAATCATACCATAGGCTAGCTTCTAGGGTTTAGCCTCTCCGATCTCGTGGTAGATCAACTCTTGTAATACTCATATCATCAAGAATAAATCAAACAGGACGTAGGGTTTTACCTCCATCATGAGGGCCCGAACCTGGGTAAAACATCGTGTCCCCTGCCTCCCGTTACCATCCGCCTTAGATGCACAGTTTGGGACCCCCCTACCCGAGATCCACCGGTTTTGACACCGACATTGGTGCTTTCATTGAGAGTTCCTCTGTGTCGTCGCCGTTAGGCTTGATGGCTCCTACTATCATCGATAGCGATGCAGTCTAGGGTGAGACTTTTCTCCCCGGACAGATCTTTGTGTTCGGCGGCTTCGCACTGCGGGCCAACTCACTTGGCCATCTGGAGCAGATCAAAAGTTACGCCCCTGGCCACTAGGTCAGGTTTGTAAGCTTAAATTACCCGGCCGATATACGCGGAGAGTTGATCTTCGACGGATTTGAGCCCCTGCCTTGTGCGCCACGCGGTCACGATGAGTACGATTTAGCTCTACCATCGGACCGTATTCAGGAGATTGCACCGGCAGCCGCTCCGAGCCTCAATTCGGAGCCAGTTGCACCATCCATGGACGGGTGGATAGACCCCGTCACGGAGGCCTTATCCTCAGCGGTGATCGAGCCGAATATCGACCTTACCCTTCACGAGAGCCGTGTTGCCAAACCGCCGGATCCTTCTCCAGCCACGGACTCCGAACCGCCTGCGCCTGTTCCTATCGAATCCGATTGGACGCCGGTCATGGAGTTTACCTCCGCGGATATTTTTCATCACTCGCCCTTCGGCGACATACTGAACTCATTAAGGTCTCTCTCCTTGTCCGGAGGATCCTGGCCGAACTATGTCCGGCAGGATTGGGATGCGGATGATGAAGAAATTCGCCGCCCACCCACCACGCACTTAGTAGCCACTGACGATGACTTAACCGACATGCTCGACTTTGACTCCGAAGACATCGACGGTATGGACGACGATGCAGGAGATGAATAGGAACCACTGCCCACAGGGCACTGGACACCCACTTCATCACATGATGTATACATGGTGGACACACCCAAAGAAAACAACAACAAGGAACGGAAGGACGCAGCGAAGGGTTGTTCCCTCGAGAAGCAGTCAAAGTGGCGGCGTAAACGCCGCTCCAAATCCCGCCTCGGCAGAAATAATGATCATATAGACCCAGCGATAGAGTAGGGTGAACCATCGCCCGACCAGGGCAACACGGGGAATCAAACCGAACAACCTGACTCCGTCGAAGATAACAGTCCGGACGACACCACACCGGACAGGCGCCAGGAGCAACATAACGCCCACTAAAGGCTTGTGGCTATGGCAAGGAGCCTGAAAAAATAGAAGCAAAGGCTCAAGGCTGCACAAGACACACTCAAAATCAAATGGAGTGAAGTACTCAACACTGCAGCGAAGTACGGCAGTAATCGCCACACCAAGAGCTAGCCGAAGCGAAAGTTGCTGCCCGAATTTGATAAGGAGGCCTTAGATCCTCCACAATTAAAAAACAAAACAGCCATCCAGTTGGATAGACGACCTCATAGCCAACATAAAGCGGCAAACGATGCCGCACATAAACCAGTACGCGATCCGCGTAAGGGCTCGC
This sequence comes from Triticum aestivum, assembly GCF_018294505.1. Lineage (NCBI taxonomy): Eukaryota > Viridiplantae > Streptophyta > Magnoliopsida > Poales > Poaceae > Triticum > Triticum aestivum. The sequence goes on from NC_057806.1 coordinate 267,986,261, forward strand.
ATCAAAAGGACGGCGCAACCAGATCCATCTATGGACCACGCAAGCGCGCTCCAACATGCAATGCAACACAACAAACATCCGAACACCATGGTACACCCAAATACAGGGGTGCTGCACACCCTCTATGTTTCACCGACGAGGTGCTGGATCATGAATTTCCAGATGGATTCAAACCCGTAAACAAAGAGGCGTACGACGGAACAACAGACCCTGGGGTCTGGATTGAGGACTACATCCTCCATATCCATATGGCTCGAGGAGATGATCTCCATGCCATCAAGTACTTACCCCTCAAGCTCAAAGGGCCATCTCAGCACTGGCTTAAAAGCCTCCCCGAAAACTCCATCGGAAGCTGTGAAGAGCTCGAAGACGCCTTTCAGGCAAATTTTCAAGGGACATATGTCCGACCACCGGATGCAGACGATTTAAGTCATATAACTCAACAGCCCGGTGAGTCAGCCCGAAAACTTTGGAACAGGTTCCCCACTAAAAAGAACCAAATAGTCGACTGTCCGGACGTCGAAGCCTTAGCAGCTTTCAAGCATAGCGTTCGAGACGAATGGCTTGCCAGACACCTTGGTCAAGAAAAGCCGAGAACAATGGCAGCATTAACAAGCCTCATGACCCGTTTTTGCACGGGCGAGGACAGCTGGTTAGCCCGATGCAGCACCAGCGACCCAAGTACATCCAAAGTCAGGGATGGAAATGGGAAATCACAACGCAGCAAGAATAAGCACCGGAATAATGAAGACAACCCGAAGAGCACGGCGGTAAACGCTGGATTTAGAAGCTCTCGGCCAGGCCAGCAGAAGCCACCCTCCAAAGGCAACAGAGACGAACTGTCCAACCTAAACAAAATTCTGGACCAAGTATGTCAGATCCATAGCACCCCTGATAAACCTGCAAATCATACACACAGAGAATGTTGGGTCTTCAAACAGTCCGGCAAGCTCAACGCCGAACACAAGGGGCAGGATACACCAAGTGAAGACGAGGACAAGCCTCGCAAGCAAAGCATAGGGGAACAGAAGAAATTCCCCCTAGAAGTCAAAACAGTCAACGTGTTACATGTGATAAAAGGGAGAAACAAAGCGGCACCCTTAGAGAAACATGCCCCAAGGCCTATCACTGCGGAGCTCCGCCACTGGTCGTCTCAATCGATCACCTTCGATCATCGGGACTACTCGGCAAGTATCCGGCATGCAGGATGGGCTGCCTTGGTATTAGATCCAATAATTGGCGGATACCACTTCACACGAGTCCTGATGGACGGCGGCAGCAGTTTAAATCTAATATATCAGGATACAGTCCACAAAATGGGGGTAGACCCAATAAATATTTGCCGCAGCAATGCTATCTTTAAAGGAGTAACGCCAGGCCCAGAGGCTCATTCTAAGGGCTCCCTGCTACTAGAGGTTATATTTGGCTTCCCCGATAATTTCCGCAGTGAAAATTTAACTTTCCACATCGCTCCGTTCCAAAGTGGCTATCAAGCACTGCTAGGACGCGAAGCTTTCGCTCGCTTTAACGCAATACCACATTATGTATCCCTCAAGCTCAAGATTCCCGGTCCACGCGGCATCATTGCAATAAATGGAAATTTGAGCGCTCCTTGCACGCCGAAGACAGTGCGGCCGCCTTGGCCACCACACACTAAACGGCCTCACCAACTCATGCATTTGACAGGTCGTTAAGACCACGGACGCGGCTAGACGAGTCCGGCGCAGCTATACGTAATCAATACAAGTTTGATGGCTATACCCCTATTACTATACAAGGGGCTCAAAGCGCGTAAACAAGTGGCAACTAGGCTCAACTTTACTCATCTTGAACTGTACATAACTTCTCTAGTACAACCTACCCTTTTTGCACGACAACTTTTCACCTAATGTTCCTCTCTTCTATAGATGACCATCGTGCTACACCCGTCCAGGATACGGCACAACGGAGACACAGGTGCAGACGTGCAGCTGGGACCCGTTCTAAGGATTCTTTTTAGATTAAGACCCTGCGTAAACCTTTTTTACTGTCTCTTGTTGATACACATCCCTCGAATTCTCAATACAATTGAGAAGGATGCTGACGTCTTAGCATGTGGCCACGTCATAATAATGCACGTACCTGGACACTAGGGGCTTATTACAAAGGGCACTGTTTAGGCCCGGTTTACACCATAAAGACCGAATACCTTCGGGAGTGTTCGGCGTCGCGAGTTTGGCCTTATATGCATCAGCTTCGAATCATGTCTTTGCTCAAATGTTGGGTTTGCCCGACTCCTTTGTTTTGCTGCCTTACGTTCCGCTCTATCGGCTAAGGCGGCACCAGGAGAACTACTATGATTGTGCCCTGGTTCATCCGAATGAGCACCTCAGTAGAGAAAGCCGAAAAATGACTGTCATGATATAGCGAGAGACTGGTCAACCACTCGATGACCTATTGGAATCTTCGGGATTCCTCCGCATTAACGAAGGGCCGTTTCCCGGCCAGGCCTGTATGCACCCCGAATTCGAATGAGTGCGGAGCCACCAGGGGCTATATAGTAGCCCCACTGTCAAACTCCTCTGGCTAAGTGAAAGTGTTAAAGCATTATAGCCCGGTTGCCTCGTTCGTTGCGCTATCACCTCCTTAATAGGACCAAGACGTTGGATTAAGTGTGAACACGCGTCTTCTGCGAACACCCCCGCATTATATGCGTGGGGGCTGAAGCCGACGACTGCAATCTTTCAGGTTATATCATGTATACGTAAACGGCAGCATAGGAGGCATCATAATACTTTCCGGCAAAAGTATAAATACAGCCTTGATATATTTAATAAAACATTGTTTTTACAATGAGAATACATGTCACTCAAACATAACATTCTTCGAGCACTGGGCCTCTATCGCACGAGCGCCTTCAAGAACTTCTTCAAAGTAGTGCTCGGCAGCCACTCGGCCTATGGCCGAACCCTGCGCTGCGACAGTAGTAGAATCCATCTCCGCCCAGTATGTTTTGACACGGGCAAGGGCCATCCACAAGCCTTCTATGCACGCCGACCTCTTCATTGCATTAATGTGCGACACCGCACCAAGGAACTGCTGTACTAAGCTAAAATAGCTATTCGGCTTTGGCCTTTCCGGCCACAGATGATCCACAACAGACCTCTTGGCGAGTCCAGACAATCTATTAAGCTCGGCCCATTCGGCAAGCTGATCAGTCAGGGGAAGCAGACGCTCTGGAACGTTAAACTGCGACCAGAATAGCTTGTCCACCTCATGATCTGTTTGATCTTGGAAGTATTCGAACGCATCAACAGCACTCGCCGCCAAGTCCAGATATGCATCTGCCGAACTCCACAGCCGATCCAGAGGGGCATACCGAGGATCTCCAAATTTCCTCCGCAGCATAAAGGGCTTCCCAGCCGCGATATCCCCGGCTTGACGCAGCTCCTCCTTCTTCGCTCTCATTGTAGAGCGGGTGTCCTTGGTCGCCATCATGGCCTTTTGCAGGTTCGTCTCCTTCTTCCGGTTCTCTTCTTCAAGAATCCGGCAACGGCCGGTCGTGTCTTTTAACTTTACAGCCATCTTGGCCATTTTTTCTTTGCTCTCGCTATGCGCGGCCTTTTCGGCTCTCAACTCTTCGGCCGCCTTCAAAGCGGCCGCATTACTGCTCCTTGCTTGCTCCTTGGCTCGGGCAAGCTCCGCCCGCAGGGCCTCCACGGTGGTAGCTCCATCTGCAGTCACAACATATTAAAGATACTGGCATCACGCTGCTCTTACTACGTGACATTCACCAGAAGCATCACCTACCTTGTGCCTCATCAAGCCGCCGGTTAACAAGCTCGATGTCGGCATCCGCCGCATCCAGTTGCCGCTTTAGTTCGGCAACCCCATAAGTCCGGCTAGCCACTGGAGCTCCAGCCACCTGCACATAAAAGCAGACTGGTTATTACCTGGGACTACGATCCTCTGATTGCTGACGCTCTTGACGACAACCAGAGTCTCAGGGGCTACTATCTACACAGGGCACACCTAAAAATGTGCGGTACCATCACAAATGTATATCATTTCACGTACCTCAAAGCCCGTCAGTAGACTCATAAAGGCTTCATGCAACCCGCCTTTGGCGGACGAAATCCTTTCAATCACCGTACACACCAATGTACGGTGCTCTTCTGAGATAGTCGCTCGCTCTAGCAGATCCTTCAGTACGTCCGACCGCATACCAGATGGTGCCGAACTCTTTTGATTGCTCTCTTCAAGAGTCGGATACTGAGGACTTCGGGTGACCATGGGATTACCTTCTGGCCTTGTCGGATCCGGAGAAACTCTCCATGATGACACTTCAAGGTCGCCCGCTTCTTGAGCTGGGGAGTCCGGGGGAGGCGTTTCGCTCTCCATCATCTCCGAAAGAAGATCCCCCGAAGACGAGCTCTGCTGAGAAGGGCTCAGATCTGAACTGCAAGATAAATGCTTCGGTTATTTTCCTCAGAAGAAGGTAGTATATCTTCACTATTAAGTACTTTTTGATTACTTACAACTCGTTAGAGGGCAGATCCCCACGCGGACTTTGTGCGGCAAGAACACCCTCCGAGGCAGGACCCTCTGGTGGAGTTTTCTTCTCCCATTTGGAAGCCTTGGTTTCCGGATCTCCAGAAGTAGTCCTCTTCCTCCCCCGGGGCGAGGGAATGTCAGATTCCTCCCCTTGGTTATCCTCCCTCATGGAGGCGCTCGTTCCCTCGGTTGGAATAGGTAGCGATGGAGGCCCGCTTTTGCCCTCTTTATTCCCCCCTTCATCTTCCTTTGAGGGCACCAGGCAAGGTGCTGGCTCGAGCATCTTTTCCAGCACCGGATTGTCCAAGCCTTCAGGAAGGGGAGCCAAACACCAGATCATCTTCGCCTTTGTTATCCAGTCCTGGTCAAAGAGCGATTCTTTAGAATGATGTCGTGATAAAAGAAAGACAATGTGTTCGACTAGAGGATTACTTACTAGGGCCGCGGTGCAGTTGCTGCTCAGGCCCACGTCCTCGGTGGTGTCCGGACACTATTTGGGGTCCGAAGAACGACTTGTACATCTCCTCGTGCGTCAGGCGGAGGAAATTCTGAATAGCGTGCGGTCCTTCTGGGTTGAATTCCCACAAAAGGAGGGCCCGGCGTTTGCAAGGCTAGACTCGACGAACTAGCATGACTTGCACTACCATAACCAAACTAAAATCTCCCTCGAAGAGATCTCGGATGCGGCTCTGTAGTATGGGCACATCCTTGGCTAGACCCCAGCTCAGCCCCCTACTGATCCATGACATCAGTTGTGGTGGAGGGCCCGAGCGAAAGGCGGGGGAAGCTACCCACTTGGCACTTCTGGGGGCGGTGACGTAGAACCACTCCCGTTTCCATAATCTGGACACCTCTGGAAAGGAACCCTTTGGCCACGGAGCTCCAGCGATCTTGCTTATTAATGCCCCTCCTCACGCTGCATGCTGCCCCTCAACCGTCTTCGGCTTCACATCAAAGGTCTTGAGCCACAGGCCGAAGTGAGGGGTAATGCGGAGGAAGGCCTCACATGCGACAATAAATGCCGAGATGTGGAGAAAGGAATCCGGGGCTAGATCATGGAAATCAAGCCCGTAATAGAACATCAAACCCCTTACGAAGGGATCCAGAGCGAGGCCTAGTACTCGGAGGAAGTGGGAGATGAACACGATGTCTTCATTGGGTTCAGGAGTTGGGACGACCTGCCCTCGGGCAGGCAGCCGATGCGAAACTTCGGCGGTCAGGTATCTTGCCTCCCTCAACTTCTTGATATCCTCTTCCGTGACGGAGGAAGGCATCCACCGGCCCTGGAGGCTGGATCCGGACATGATTGGAGATCCGAAGCACCTGACCTGGGCTTTGGGTATTAGAACTCGAGGCGGGGGAAGGATTCGATTGAGCACGAGAGGGAAAAAGTAAAAGCCTTGTCCCTTTATAAAGAGGGTGAATTTCAAGCGTCCTCCTCGTAGCCGTTTGGGACTTGCCTAAAATCTAGGAGTCCTAGGCGCGGTTGGGTTACCCACGACCGTATTGATGAGAATCCCGTAATAAGGGGGACACAATCTCTGCTTTGACAAGATGTGTCAAGAAACTGCCTCGCGTTATGTGCAGGGCTAGTTAAAGAAAAACGGTTCGAATAATCGCCGAGCCATGGCATGATGTCATGTTGCCAAAACGTGTCAGCAGATTAGATTTGTGGAAATATTATTCTCTCTACGGTGGTATGTGGAACTTATTTTGCAGGGTCGGACACTATCCTGAACCTTATTTGCATTACTTCAACGCTTGCTGTTGCGCGAGAAAGTATGCATCTGAGTGCTCTAGGGACTTCCGCAGTCCTTCCGCTTCTTGTCGCATCACAGCCAATCGATGTCTTTCAGCTTGTAGTGGAGACTCAAGAAAACGAAGTGATTTAGACAGTGAGTTTGAATGGCTTGTGCCAGCGGTAGTGGCCAGTAACTCGAAACTAAACCAAGAGAGGACTTTGGGGTTGTCTCACTATCTTCAAGATAGTTTTACTTAGCTATTTTATCAACTTAGTTGGAGACCAACAAGGATGTCTCACTATCCTGAACCTTATTTGCATTACTTCATTTACCATTGCTTAATAAGGAACTCTTCCCCAATATTCTATCAGCATTCTAAAAGAGAAGAAACAAGCAGACACATAACAGGTTTAGCATGTACTAGTATAAGAAACTCATTTCGGTGAACCAGTTCATTAGTAAGGTGGACAAGATTAAACTACCAAGTCTTTTATTGCCAAGTACTCCCTCTGTCCGGAAAAAGTTGTCACCATGGTTATTTTGCGAAAAAAACCTTTAGCTTTCTCCGACCAAACCCGCGGTCCATCATCTCCGACACATCGCAGCTCCACTTCGCGCAGCACAACCATGTCGTTCCGCCGCGCCGCTCCATCGTTTCTCCGCGACGCCGGCGACGCCTTGCAGCTCCACCACGCCGCGCCGCTAAGCTTCACCATTACCTGTGCAGCTCCCCTGCTCCCCCACGTAGCTCCCTCATTCCCCTTTTCCCATCCCTAAAATTCCCACCTTTCCCCATCCCCTTCCTCGACCACCTCGTTGCTGACGTCACCGTGCTACGGATGGCACGTCGTCACTCATGGATTCACCAATGAGCTGTGATATCATCCTCTCCCCTCTACATTTGGGATGCGGGTGCGGATCCCCATTGACCTGTGGATCCTCTAGTCTTCCCTCCCAGCAACAGCCCAAGGAAGATGTCTGTGGCGAGCAAGCTGAGCAGGTTGAATCACCAGAACGGCGCCGTCGTTGCGCCGTCCTTCCAGCCGACCTACCCGTGGTTAGTGGTAGTCTGATACCAGTGACACTGAATACTCCTATAGGCCATGAACACTGAACCTTTATTTCAATGAAACCACAATGACAATTTTAGTACAGTGCATAAAAACTGAATCTTTAATCCCAGTTCACTAGTGTGAGCATTGTATCAACTGTTAGAATTTTGAGATGACTCCTTACTGTACTTTCCTTTTGAGTTAACTTGGCCATGCCCATGCCTTCCTTTTTGTTAACTTAATTTTAGTTAATTAACAAATGTTTCTTTTAAGTTACTGCTATGGAAGTGAGTTAACTTCCCATGCTCATGCCCATGCGCATATCATTTCAGTTAATCATGCGCATAACCCTGACGACGACGGATCCTCCTCAACATCCCAGGCTCCTCCTCCATGTCCAAGTGCCCAAGTGCTCTGCAAGTCTGCAGGTCCTTCTCCTCGTGCCTAAAGTCTAGAATTTTGATCTTTTTGGAACCATTTGTCTCTGAAGCAAAATAATGTGCAGTAAGATTCTGCCATTATGTTAACATTATGTGCAGTAAGATTCTGCCATTTTGTGTCTCTGAAGCAAAATAATGTGTAGTAAGATTCTGCCATTATGTTAACATTATGTGCAGAAAGTTTCTGCCATTTTGTGTCTCTACATTTCAATTTTCAACGCATATTGATCTTAGTATTGAACAAAACATATAGGTTGTTCTTCGAAAGTTTGAGTATTGATTTCAGAAAGAAAAAAAGTGTTACCATTAATGTATTGACAGTAATGATGCTGATGTTAATTTGGACACCTCAAAGGATTTATTTATCTTTTTTTGTTAAAATGGTGGAAGGCTCAAGCAGCCGAAGTTAAGACATAAAAATTCAGATTAGAAACTAGTTCTAGTAACAGAATGAGAAAATCCCAGAATTAAGAAGCAAGTACTCCTAGTGTGGACACTCTGTAGATGAATTAAGAAATTCCAAATTGTTTGAATTGGGACAGTTGTGGTGAATGGGTCAAGTTGTGCTAGTTAGGTCTGAAACCATGACAAAATTCAGAAAGGTCATGTAATGAAATTTTTTTAATGTTGTCCTAAAGTGTACTCATGTAATGAATTTTTTGCAGTAGGGCTAGTGTTTTCAAATAATTCCAAGTAATTCAAATATTCAAATAAATTACCTAAACATGCTCACTTAATAGAACTTGATTGCTAACAGAACCTAAAAATTTTCTTCTTTCTAATGGTTGTTCCTGGAGCAATTATGGAAATGGAGTCTGTACAAATGGAGTATGGAAATGCATAAAGTCTGAACTGACCAAATGGTACGGTCCTCAGTGTGTTAGATTGATCAATTGATCAAGATTACAAAAGAATGCACACAGGGAGCATTAAAAGGCACAAAAGGAGATTTAATTTCAGGTTGATTGCTTACACTAGTAGAAAATAGGGCTTTCGTTCGGCCAGAAAAGAGCATTAATCCCAGTTGCATTACGAACCGGGACTAATGTGAGCATCAGTCCCGGTTCGAGCGGCGAGGACACCGTACAGGCATTACTCCCGGTTCAAATGGGACCTTTAGTCCCAGTTGGTGCCACAAACCGGTACTAAAGGGTGCGATGTCCATTAGTACCGGTTCGTGGCATGAACCGGTACTGAAGGTCTCAACCCCATTAGTACAGAAATATAGAGTGATGGTAACAATGAGTGGATGGATCCAAAAATAATGATAGCAGGCTGATGATTGCTTTAAATTAATAAGAAGACAGATGATGATTGCTTTACTATTTGTTTCCCACCCAAGATCTACAACATAGGCATAACCTAAGTGAACCAGATATTAGACAAAGATACTATTCATTGCTGCCTCGATATGTGCCCACAACTAATTTTAAAACTCAAGTTTGAACATTAATTTGGACCTGACTTGGAGTCTAAGAGGTGAAAAGGACGATAAAGTAACAGGTAATATTAAGAAATGCATAACATAAGCAGAAACAAAGAGTGCGATCTCTCTTGTGGACCCATGTACTCCTCAGGTTCATTTGCTGAGTCAATGTTGGTGATGCCGTTGCGGTGGGTGCTGGCGGCAGGGAAGGAGATCTAAGGCGGCAAAAGATGGTCAGGAGTCGTGATGTCTATTTGGTGGATGCTTCTGTCGATGGAGCAGCTCAGGTGAGGTGGATGATGTCGCGGTAGGAGCAAGACAAACCACACAAAGTTTTCTTGGACACCTACCTGTAACTGAAGTAATTATGTAAGGACTCCTTTGGCTTGTAGGATTCTAAAAACGCAGGGATAGGAAAAATACCGGAATAGAATAGGAATGCACGTGGGAAACAGAGCATTTGTAAACATGGATTTCTATCAACTTGGGTGTTTGGTTCATAGGAATTGGAAGAGCAGAGGAATGCAAAGAAACATGGCCAAATTAAAGTGAAACCATATGAAAGTGTGTACAGTTTGAATATTATTCTGGCACTAATGCACTTGGTCTTGTTTTCATGCATAGGATTTGGAAAAGGAGGTCCAGGTGGATGTTTTGCTCCATTCCTTTCAATAAAATGCATGAATAATTGAATTGTAGAGTGGCACAGGAAAATTTCCTATTGCTATCTTTTTCCTTTGAACCAAAATAGCCCTAATGGATCAACATGAATGTAGAGTAATAAGTGATGCGGCAAGTGTACAACTTCTTTACCGTAGCCATGTCGAACCTCGGCATCATTGGGTTGCTCGCTGAAGAAGTTGAGGCAGAGATGGCCGCCGAAGGTGTGGAGGAAGATCTGAGGAATCTGTAGATGGTGTCCAGGGCACTGCTCTGTTGTGATGGATGGCTCCGTCGTTGGAGCAGCTCCGGCGAGCCGTAAGACGTCGGGGCTGAAGCAGTACAAGACATACATTGTTAATCTCAAGTGGGATTCTAATAGCATCTCCAATAGATGATATAAAATACATTACCGAAAAGTGATAGATGTAAAATTTACATAACCAAAAAACACCTGACTACAACAGATGAGGTAAAAACTGTTGACTCTGAACTTAACTATCGAAACTGAAATTTACTATGGAATCTGAATGTTACCATCAAAACTGAACGCAATGGTAGTAGAGAGGCACTTCACATGTAGTTTAGGGAGGGCCTGCAGTTCATCTTAAACCTCCACCCCCTGAGCCGCCAGCCACCACCAGCTGAACCGCCGGTCCCGCCTTGCCACCCCGAAACCACTCCCCACCGCCGGTCCACCACCTCCCTTGCCAGCCCTCTAGGCGCCCCCGCGCCGAGCTTTTTCTCCGGCGATCCCCACGCCACCGCCCCACCACAGCGCCCCCACCTCCGACGACCACCGCCCCCACCCTGAATTCTAAGATAGATAGTGGGGTGCCTCTCCGGCGAGCCCCCCTCCTCGCTGCGGGTGGTTCTACCTTAACTCCGGCAAGCCCCCCACCCCCTGAAAGTCGACTGACCCAAAAGTCGATTCAGTCGACTGAAGTGTAGCTAAATCGAAGCAAAGCAGCAACACAAGCAAGAGCCGGAGCAGCAGCAGCAACGCGAGCGAGCGAGAGCCAGAGCAACAGCAGCTGCGCAAGCGAGTGAAAGCCGGAGCAGCAGTAGCAGCGCGAGCGAGCGAGTGAGAGCCAGAGCAGCAGCAGCGCAAGCGATCGAGCGAGAGACAGAGCGGCAGCAGAAACAGCGCGAGCGAGCGAGAGCCGGAGCAGTAGTAGCAGATCCGGCTGATATGGTTGCCGCCGCCGGAGGGGCCTTGCACTAGGGGAGAGCCGCCATGGAGATGTCACCTGTGGCGCCGGCTTCGAGGTAGCCGCGCCATGGGGGTGCGGGATGGAGCACTATCGGCGCCGGGAGGTCGATTTAAGGAGATGGTGTGATGCGATGAGTGTACAACCTTGGTGGCGTCGAGTAGGCCTCAGCTTCGTCCGAGGATTTGGTGAGGATGCTGCGGTTTTGGTGGAGCAGGTTAAGGCGGCGCTGTGGGGATGGAGCAGCTGCGATAGACAAGGCAATCGTTGGAGAAGCTCCTTGGAGGTGGAGGTTGGGGCGGCTGAACCGGCGGGACAACGAGATGGACGACAGATCCTCATCAGGGGAGGTGGATAAGGGACGTCGAGCTGTTGCGGTGGACGACGTTGTCGGGGAAGAGGCTCCGACTAGGCAGCGGTGAAGTGGTGGACGGAGGAGGGTGGGGTTTCGCGGCTGGAGCAGAGAAGTTAGGGTGGCCTGTGATTTCAAATGGCGAAAATGAGGCGATTGGAGGGGGGACCATGACTTGGGGACACACCTGTCCAAAATGTAGGGTGTGTTACAAAAGTACCCCCACCGATTTGAACTAGCGGCCCTTTTGGCTCAGGGTTAGAAGGGGGATTTCACGTGTCGTGATTTGGCAGCTGGAGGGAGTTTTAGCGCCCATTGTAATTTCGGGATAGCAAGGCGCGGGTTGTGAAGGCACGAGTTTTGGGGGCACGATATCTGAATTTTTGCGATATAACAAGGCGCGGGTTGAATTTTAGGGACAAGCATAACGTGTAATATTGTACCTGTACGTACCAAATCAATTCACAGTTCCCTCAGCGAAAAAAACAAAAAAATAAAACTATTCACACCACACAAAGAGAGAGTCTTGTCCCGTTTTACAATACAAATGCTATTCAAAGCTATGAATCCATGTTATGTCCAATTAAATTTTTTTGCTGGCTGTATAATGCATGTAACCTACTCATACCAACATTTTAGTGCATTCCAAATGTCTATACTACCGCTGCAATTCAAACTAAATTTGAATTCGTTTCTCTATTTGAATAAGAATCTATAATCATGATTGTTGCCAACTTCAACCATCATTCGTGTATTACCTTAACAACACACCACATGATTACTATAGAGATAGATATGAACTATGTGTACTATATGAACTCGAATATAATTTTTTGAATACACTAGACGTTGATTCCAAATAATAGTACATTTGATGTACTAACTAGATATTCATAATCTAATCCATGTTCCATACGTACACCATGTTTATCACACAAAGTATAGTGCCCCACCCCCTACATTATGACAAGTATTTAGCCCTGAGCTGCACAACCCACACATTATCACAAATTATAATCAATGTTCTATATATTATATGTAGTACTAGCAAGATGCCCATGCGTTGCATGAAACATCAAGATGATCGAGGGAAGGCCTTATTTGCAAATCTGGAGAGGGGTGTGGGTATCTTTTTTCAAAATTGCCATAGTTTCCTTCCTATTTGTCAGATATAAATAGGACAACCTATATTGCAGAATGGCAGGCACACCATCACCACCAACTCTACCTTTTTATATAAAATATAGTATATGTAGTATAACATGTTCATAACCACACCATGCGTATCACCGTTATATATATATATTCACGCATGTGTCAGTTTAAAACACTATGATAAATTCTTCAAATATCCGAATTCACTTTTTATAATGAATTATGATCTCTATTCATCTTTTACACCCACACAATCCTCTTATCTTTGTAGCTAGCGCTAACTTTCTCTCCTGCATGCACACGCCCGCCTCCCTCTCACCCTCCCTTAGCTTTCTCTAGCTCCATCGTGCAAATTCATCTTTTCACTTCAGGTCGTTCACCCACGGTGTGTGTAGGCCCCTTAGTTCCTTCTTTAGGTCACACATCAATCGACATGCCTCTCTAGCCAGGTGTGCCTACGACAAACACAAGCTTTCCCTCTTCTCTTCTCACCGCCCGTGCCTCACTCCCGCCCCTCTTTTCATCGATCTCGTACTCGCACACTCCTTCCCCCTCAATGTAGTATGCCTCGTGCACCACCTCCTAGCTGCATCCCTCTCTCTCTATCCTTCTCTCTGGGCCTTATTTGCTTCTAACACATGCATGCATGTATATCGATCGATCTCCCTATATATACCTAGGTCGAGTTTAACTATTTTTCCCCACCCATCGATCGTGTACCTCACAAGTTATGTCTCTCCTTTCTCCGACAAAGGAGAAATGATCTTCCTATCTAGTTGCGTCTGCTTACCACAACCATATCGTCCCCCTCATCATTCGTGCATGCCTCCTTACCCGTGTCTCACACGCACGTGCACAGACAAGTAGGCATCCCCCCTCTTATTGATATTGCAGGCGTGCCCTCCGTTTGTCTAGCAAGCCTCTCCCACAACTTGTTAGAAGCAACTCCACCACCAACCCCTCTAACACTCTAGCTCTGTCTCTCTCCCAACCTTATTCCTCTCCTACACATATGCATGGATGCCGATCGATCTCCCTCAATACATAAGGTAGGTCTCTCTCCTCCTCCACACATATACCAGCCATTGTACCTCTATAGTTAGGTCTCTCCCCCCACCCCCACATCGATAGTCGAGCGTTGTAGGTAGGTATCCATGCCACAGAGACAAACTACACATGTCCCCTCTCACGTTCCAGTAGGCCAACCACCCTATATCTTTGATGTGGGAACACACAAATTCGATGGCACTCTGTATCGATCACGCGTGCGCACACACATCATCCCTCTATTCGATTCTATGGATACCTCATGCCTATGATACCTCCACTCTCTTCTCGTGGATCGCCCCCTCTATATATATATGATATATCCAGGCCTCTATTTCACACACATTGCATATGTTACATTTTTTGATTGAAATATCATCGACACATATTCCCTGTCTATCTCTCACGCCCCCCAAAAAAACACTCACAAACCCACACACTATATCTCTCTATGTTTGTATCTCTCTCACACAACCCCACGTAGGTGGTGTACGTACACGAAGAGAATAGGTGCACATACTCACGCTTCGTGCCCATCCATACCCGCGTGGGTACATGGTGGAGCTCATTTCTATACGAAATGGCAACCAACGTGCTAATTTGAGTGCGTGTAGCGGTTGTTTACCTACGGAGATCACGTACCACGGGTGCATGAAACAAAGTTCGACTTGATGCATTGGCGCGTTATTTTTAAATAAAGTTATATCACTCAATGGCACGTACACATAATATAAAATGATTTTTATGGAGAAAAAGGTAGTCCGCTCCACTATATACAATCGAGCCTGCCTTCGGGGTTTGTCTTTCTTCAGAGTATCTCATATAAGGCGGTGGTGGCCTCTCTCTCTCTCACCGTTGGTCAATGATCCACCCGCATCCCGTCTGCTGGCGGAAAGGGAGGATGTGCATCGTTTCCCCGTTCGACGGCGCCGAGGCAGCACGCCCCGATCTGCAGTACCCGTCGTTCTCTCTGACTAAGCTCTGGCGCGGTAGGGCCTACACCACTTGCTCGCTGCCGCAGTATGGGTAGATCCCGCCTGCCGCCGTTCTCCTAGTTACATCCCAATGACCCCCAGGTATCCCCTCCGGCCTTGCTCCACTGCCTGTCTTCCCACATCGCCGCATGTGGAAAATCTTGCATGTGGATCTTCCATAGTTCTTTTCCCAAAACATAGCTTGTCCGACATACTTTCCATATTGCAATCTCGTTCTGACACCGTTTTAGACAAACACAACCGTGTTGTTATCTTCCCTTAGGACAAGGAATATGCTTCTTTTTTGTCGTCGTATGTGTCATCAACTATTATTGGCCAGTAATTGTTTCCTTTCTACCTCTTTTTCGCAAACAGGGCTATCCATTTCACCTCGTTGCTATTGCGACCTTTTGGTGAACTGCACAAATCACTTTTTTCTTAAGAGTGTTTTGTGCAGTTGTACTAAAATGTCACATGGGCAACGTCTCTACATTTCAGTGCGACTTCACAAAGGGAGTTTGGTTTTGATCTATCCTCCTCATCCAACTCCGAGCCTAATCTTCTCCAACTATTTGCTTAATCTTCTCCAACTAGTTAGTCATAAGAGAGACTGCAAAGGTGACCAACTTCTATTTGTGTGTTTATTGTTTCGTCAATAGTCCTCTGTTATTGTAATCACACTTAATATCTTTGG
This sequence comes from Triticum aestivum, assembly GCF_018294505.1. NCBI lineage: Eukaryota > Viridiplantae > Streptophyta > Magnoliopsida > Poales > Poaceae > Triticum > Triticum aestivum. The sequence goes on from NC_057806.1 coordinate 268,001,547, forward strand.
AATAGGGACGCTCAGCTCTATTTTAGTGGAACTGCACAAAATGATTGGAATGTTGCATGCTCCAGACACCTACTTTTTTTCCCAACATGCCTTATTGATTTAGACAGAATGTCGTCATGTAATGTCGGCATGGGCCGCTTCATTCAACAATACCGCTGAATGAAAATAAGACGTTGGTGGTAAGCAGTATGACAATCATCGCCCACAACTCTTTGTGTTCTACTCGTGCATATCATCTACACATAGACCTGGCTCGGATGCCACTGTTGGGGAACGTAGCATGCAATTTCAAAAAAAAATCCTACGCTCACGCAAGATCTATCTAGGAGATGCATAACAACGAGAGGGGGAGAGTGTGTCCATCTACCCTCATAGACGAAAGCGGAAGCATTAGTTTAACGCGGTTGATGTAGTTGAACGTCTTCTCGATTCAACCGATCAAGTACCGAACGTACGTCACCTTCGAGTTCAGCACGCGTTCAGCTTGATGACGTCCCTCGAACTCTTGATCCAGCAAAGTGTCGAGGGAGAGGTTCGTCCGCATGATGGCGTGGTGACGGTGATGGTGATGTGATCCGCGTAGGGCTTCGCCTAAGCACTACGACAAAATATGACCGGAGGAGTAAACGGTGGAGGGGAGCACCGCACACGGATAAGAAACAATTGAAGTTCTTAGAGGTGCCCCCTTGCCCCCGTATATAAAGGAGGGAGAGGGGAGGAGGCCGGCCTAGGGCGCGCCAAGTGGGAGGAGTCCCACTTGAACCCCTAGTCCAATTTGCCCCCCCCTTTCCTTTTACTGGAAGGTGAAAGGGGAAGGAGGAGGAGGAGGAGGAGGAGAAGTAAAGGGGCGCCGCGCCCCCTCCCCTTATCCAATTCGGATTCCCCATGGGGGGTTTACCTCCCCTCCCCTCTATGGCCCATATCTTTCCCCCGAGGGTTCCGGTAATCCCCCCGTACTCCGATAGAAACCCGAAACACTTTGGAACCATCCCAGTGTCCGAATACTATCATCCAATATATCAATCTTTACCTATCCACCATATCGAGACTCCTCGTCATGTCCGTGATCTCATCCGGGACTCCGAAGAATCTTTGGTCACCAAAACACATACCTCATAATACAAATCGTCATCGAACGTTAAGCGTACGGACCCTACGGGTTCAAGAACTATGTAGACATGACTGAGACACATCTCTGATCAATAACCAACAACAGAACCTGGATGCTCATATTGGTTCCTACATATTCTACGAAGATCTTTGTCGATCAAACCGCAGTGACAACATATGTCATTCCCTTTGTCGTCGGTATGTTACTTGCCCGAGATTCGATCATCGGTATCTTCATACCTAGTTCAATCTCATTACCAGCAAGTCTCTTTAGTCGTTCTGTAATGCATCATCCTGTAATTAACTCACTAGTCACATTGCTTGCAAGGCTTATCATGATGTGCATTATCGAGAGGGCCCAGAGATACCTCTCCGATACTCGGAGTGACAAATCCTAATCTCGATCTATTCCAGCCCAACAAACACCTTCGGAGATACCCGTAGAGCATCTTTATAATCACCCAGTTACATTGTGATGTTTGATATCACACAAGGTATTCCTCTGGTATTCGGGAGTTGCATAATCTCATAGTCAAAGGAATATGTATAAGTCATGAAGAAAGCAATAGCAATTAAACATAACGATCATTATGCTAAGCTAACGAATGGGTCTTGTCCTTCACATCATTCTCCTAATGAGGTGATCCCGTTCATCAAATGACAACACATGTCTATGGTCTAAAAACTTAACCACATTTTATTAACGAGCTAGTCATGTAGAGGCATACTAGGCACACTCTGTTTTGTCTATGTATTCACACATGTATCAAGTTTCTGATTAATACAATTCTAGCATGGATAATAAACATTTATCATGATATAAAAAATATAAATAACAACTTTATTATTGCCTCTAGGGCATATTTCCTCCAGTCTCCCACTTGCAGTAGAGTGAATAATCTATACTACATTGTAATAATTCTAACACCCATGGAGTCTTGGTGTTAATCATGTTTTGCTCGTGGAAGAGGCTTAGTCAATGGGTCTACCACATTCAGATCCGTATGTATTTTGCAAATCTCTATGTCTCCCTCCTTGACTTGATCACGGATGGAGTTGAAGCGTCTCTTGATGTGTTTGGTTCTCTTGTGAAATCTGGATTCCTTCGCTAAGGCAATTGCTCCAGTATTGTCACGGAAGATTTTCATTGGACCCAATGCACTAGGTATTAGACCTAGATCAGACATGAACTCCTTCATCCAGGCTCCTTCATTTGCTGCTTCTGAAGCAGCTATGTACTCCGCTTCACACGTAGATCCCGCCATGACGCTTTGCTTGGAACTGCGCCAACTGACAGCTCCACCATTCAATATAAATACGTATCTGGTTTGTGACTTAGAGTCATCTGGATCAGTGTCAAAGCTAGCATCAACGTAACCATTTACGATGAGCTCTTTGTCACCTCCATAAACGAGAAACATATCCTTAGTCCTTTTCAGGTATTTCTGGATGTTCTTGACCGCTGTCCAGTCATCCACTCCTGGATTCCTTTGGTACCTCCCTGCTAAACTTATAGCGAGGCACACATCAGGTCTGATACATAGCATTGCATACATGATAGAACCTATGGCTTAGGCAAAGGGAATGACTTTCATTTTCTATCTATCTTCTGCAGTGGTCAGGCGTTGAGTCTGACTCAACTTCACACATTGTAACACATGCAAGAACCCTTTCTTTGACTGATCCATTTTTAACTTCTTGAAAACTTTATAAAGGTATGTGCTTTGTGAAAGTCCAATTAAGCATCTTGATCTATCTCTATAGATATTAATGCCCAATATATAAATAGCTTCACCGAGGTCTTTCATTGAAAAATTCTTATTCAAGTATCCTTTTATGCTATCCAGAAATTCTATATCATTTCCAATCAACAATATGTCATCCACATATAATATTAGAAATGCTAAGAGCTCCCACTCACTTTCCTGTAAATACAGGCTTCTCCAAAAGTCTATATAAAACCAGATGCTTTGATCACACTATCAAAGCATACATTCCAACTCCGAGATGTTTGCACCAGTCCATAAATTGATCGCTGGAGCTTGCATACTTTGTTAGCACCTTTAGGATCGACAAAACCTTCTGGTTGCATCATATACAACTCTTCTTTGCGAAATCCATTAAGACATGTAGTTTTTGACGTCCATTTGCCAGATTTCATAATCATAAAATGCAATTGCTAACATGATTTGGACAGACTTAAGCATCGCTACGGGTGAGAAGGTCTCATCATAGTCAAGTCCTTGAACTTGTCGAAAACCTTTCGCAACAAGTCGAGCTTTGTAGACAGTAACATTACCATCAATGTCAGTCTTCTTCTTGAAGATTCATTTATTCTCTATGGCTTCCCGATCATCGGGCAAGTCAACCAAAGTCCACACTTTGTTCTCATACCTGGATCCCATCTCACATTTCATGGCATCAAGCCATTTCACGGAATCTGGGCTCATCATCGCTTCCACATAGTTCGTAGGTTCATCATGGTCCAGTAACATGACTTCCAGAACAGGATTACCATACCACTCTGGTGCGGAACATACTCTAGTTGACCTACGAGGTTCGGTAGTAACTTGATCTGAAGTTTCATGATCATCATCATTAGCTTCCTCACTTATTGCTGTAGGCATCACTAGAACTGATTTCTGTGATGAGCTACTTTCCAATTCGAGAGAAGGTACAATTACCTCATCAAGTTCTACTTTCCTCCAACTCACTTATTTCAAGAGAAACTCCTTCTCTAGAAAGGATCCATTCTTACCAACAAATATCTTGCCTTCAGATCTGTGATAGAAGGTGTACCCAACAGTTTCTTTTGGGTATCATATAAAGACACACTTCTCCGATTTGGGTTCGAGCTTATCAGACTGAAGCTTTTTCACATAAGCATCGCAACCCCAAACTTTAAGAAACAACAGCTTAGGTTTCTTGCCAAACCATAGTTCATATGGTGTCGTCTCAACGGATTTAGATGGTGCCCTATTTAACGTGAATGCAACTGTCTCTAATGCATAAACCCAAAATGATAGTGGTAAATCGGTAAGAGACATCACAGATCGCACCATATCTAATAAAGTACGGTTACGATGTTCGGACACACCATTATGCCGTGGTGTTCCAGGTGGCGTGAGTTGGGAAACTATTCCACATTGTTTCAAATGAAGACCAAACTCGTAACTCAAATATTCGCCTCCGCGATCTGACTGTAGAAACTTTATTTTCTTGTTACGATGATTTTCCACTTCACTCAGAAATTCCTTGAACTTTTCAAATGTTTCAGACTTGTGTTTCATCAAGTATATATATACCCATATCTTCTCAAATCATCTCTGAAGGTTATAAAATAATGATACCTGCAGCGAACCTCAACACTCATCGGACCGCATACATCGGTATGTATTATTTCCAATAAGTCAGTTGCTCGCTCCATTGTTCCGGAGAACGGAGTCTTACTCATCTTGCCCATGAGGCATGGTTCGCAAGCATCAAATGATTCATAATCAAGTGATTCCAAAAGCCCATCTGCATGGAGTTTCTTCATGCGCTTTACACCAATATGACCTAAACGGCAGTGCCACAAATATGTTGCACTATCATTATCAACTTTGCATCTTTTGGCATCAATATTATGAATATGTGTATTACCAAAATCGAGATTCAACAAAAATAGACCACTCATCGAGGGTGCATGGCCATAAAAGATATTACTCATATAAATAGAACAACCATTATTCTCTGTTTTAAATGAATAACCGTCTCGCATCAAACAAGATCCAGATATAATGTTCATGCTCAACGCTGGCACCAAATAACAATTATTCAGGTCTAAAACTAACCCCGAAGGCGATCACATCGACCTTGGAACCATTTTCGACATGCATCGTCACCTCGTCCTTAGCCAATCTTCATTTAATCTGTAACCCCTGTTTCGAGTAGCAAATATGAGCAACAGAACCAGTGTGAAATACCCAGGTGCTACTTATGAGCATTAGTAAGGCACACATCAATTGTTGGGGAACGCAGTAATTTCAAAAAAATTCCTACGCACACGCAAGATCATGGTGATGCATAGCAATCGGAGGGGAGACTGTTGTCTACGTACCCTTGTAAACCGTAAGTGGAAGCGTTATGACAACCTGGTTGATGTAGTCGTACGTCTTCATGATCGATCGATCCTAGTACCGAAATTACGGCACCCCTGTGATCTACACACGTTCGGCTCGGAGACGTCCCACAAACTCTCGATCCAGCTGAGTGTCGAGGGAGAGCTTCGTCAGCACGACGGTGTGATGACGGTGATGATGATGCTACCATCGTAGGTTTTCGCCTAAGCACTACGATGATATGATCGAGGTGGATTATGGCGGAGGGGGCACCGCACACGGCTAAGGGATCAATGATCAACTTGTGTGTCTATGGGGTGCCCCCTGGCCACGTATATAAAGGATGGAGGGAGGAGGAGGCCAGCCCTCATAGGGCGCGTCCAAAGTGTGGAGTCCTACTAGGACTCCCTAGTCCTATTAGGATTCCACCTCCCACATGGAATAGGAAAAAGGGAAGGGAGAAGGAGAAGGAAGGAAGGGGCGTCCCTTTCCCTAGTCCAATTCGGACCAGTGCATGGGGAAGGGGCACGGCCACCCTTGAAGCCTTTCTCTCCTTTCCTGTATGGCCCATTAAGGCCCAATACGAATCCCCGTAACTCTCCAGTACTCCGAAAAATACCCGAATCACTCGGAACCTTTCCGATGTCCGAATATAGCCTTCCAATATATGGATATTTACGTCTCGACCATTTCGAGACTCCTCGTCATGTCCTCGATCTCATCCGGGAATCCGAACAAACTTCGGTCATCAAATCACATAACTCATAATACAAATCGTCACAGAATGTTAAGCGTGCGGACCCTACGGGTTCGAGAACTATGTAGACATGACCGAGACTCATCTCTAGTCAATAACCAATAAGGGAACCTGGATGCTCATATTGGTTCCTACATATTCTACGAAGATCTTTATCAGTCAAACTACATAACAACATACGTTGTTCCCTCTATCATCGGTATGTTACTTGCCCGAGATTCGATCGTTGGTATCCTCATACCTAGTTCAATCTCGTTACCGGCAAGTCTCTTTACTCGTTCTGTAATGCATCATCCTGCAACTAACTCATTAGTCACAATGCTTGCAAGTCTTATAGTGATGTGCATTACCGAGAGGGCCCAGAGATACCTCTCCGATACACGGAGTGACAAATCCTAATCTTGATCTATGCCAAGTCAACAAACTCCATCGGAGACACCTGTAGAGCATCTTTATAATCACACAATTACGTTGTGAGGTTTGATAGCACACAAGGTGTTCCTCCGGTATTCGGGAGTTGCATAATCTCATAGTGTGAGGAACATGTATAAGTCATGAAGAAAGCAGTAGCAATGAAATTGTAACGATCATCATGATAAGCTAACGGATGGGTCAAGTCAATCACATCATTCTCTAATGATGTGACCCCGCTTATCAAATGACAACTCTTTTTCCATGTCTAGGACACTTAACCATATTTGATTAACGAGCTAGTCAAGTAGAGGCATACTAGTGACACTTTGTTTGTCTATGTATTCACACATGTACTAAGTTTCCGGTTAATACAAATCTAGCATGAATAATAAACATTTAGCATGATATAAGGAAATATAGATAATAACTTTATTATTGCCTCTAGGGAATATTTCCTTCAGTCTCCCACTTGCACTAGAGTCAATAATCTAGTTCACATCGTCATGTGATTTAACACCAATAGTTCACATCTTTATGTGATTAGTTCACATCTCCATGTGACTAACACCCAAAGGGTTTACTAGAGTCGATAATCTAGTTCACATCGCTATGTGATCAACACCCAAAGAGTGATCATGTTTTGCTTGTGAGAGAAATTTATTCAACGGGTCTGCCACATTCAGAGCCGTATGTATTTTGCAAAATTTCTATGTCTACAATACTCTGCACGGAGCTACTCTAGCTAATTTCTCCCACTTTCAATATGTATCTAGATCGAGACTTAGAGTCATATAGATCATTGTCAAAAGCTTTCATCGATGCAACTCTTTACGACGAACTCTTTGTCACCTCCATAACCGAGAAAGATTTCCTTATTCCACTAAGGATATTTTTGACCGCTGTCCAGTGATCCACTCCTGGATCACTATTGTACGCTCTTGCCAAACTTATGGTGAGGTACACAATAGGTCTGGTACACAGCATAGCATATTTTATAGAACCTATGATTGAGGCATAGGGAATGACTTTTCATTCTCTTTCTATTTTCTGCCGTGGTCGGGTTTTGAGTCTTTACTCAACTTCACACCTTGCAACATAGGCAAGAACTCCTTCTTTGACTGTTCTTTTTTGAACTACTTCAAAATCTTATCAAGGTATGTACTCATTGAAAATATATCAAGCGTCTTGATCTGTCTCTATAGATCTTGATGCTCAATATGTAAGTAGCTGCACCGAGGTCTTTCTTTGAAAAACTCCTTTCAAACACTCCTTTATGCTTTCTAGAAAATTCTACATTATTTTTGATCAATAATATGTCATTCACATATACTTATCAGAAATGTTGTAGTGCTCCCACTCACTTTCTTGAAAATACAGGCTTCACCACAAGTCCGTATAAAACCATATGCTTTGATCACTTTATCAAAGCATATATTCCAACTCCGAGATGCTTGCACCAGTCCATAAAGGGATCACTGGAGCTTGGTCACTTTGTTAGCACCTTTAGGATTGACAAAACCTTCTGGTTGCATCATATACAACTCTTCTTTAAGAAATCCATTAAGGAATGCAGTTTTGACATCCATTTGCCAGATTTCATAAAATGCGGCAACTGCTAACATGATTCGGACAGACTTTTAAGCATCAATATGAGTGAGAAAATCTCATCGTAGTCAACACCTTGATCTTGTGGAAAACATTTTGCGACAATTCGAGCTTTGTAGATAGTAACACTACTATCAGCGTCTGTCTTCCTCTTGAAGATCCATTTATTCTCAATGAATCACCGATCATCGGGCAAGTCAATCAAAGTCCATACTTTGTTCTCATACATGGATCCCATCTCAGATTTCATGGCCTCAAGCCATTTTGCGAAATTTGGGCTCATCATCGCTTCCTGAGAGTTCATAGGTTCGTCATGGTCTAGTAACATGACTTCCAGAACAGGATTACCGTACCACTCTGGTGCGGACCGTACTCTGGTTGACCTGTGAGGTTCGGTAGTAACTTGATCTGAAGTTTCATGATCATCATCATTAGATTCCTCACTAATTGGTGTAGGAATCTACTTTCCAATTCGGGAGAAGGTACAATTACCTCATCAAGTTCTACTTTCCTCCCACTCACTTCTTTCGAGAGAAACTCCTTCTCTAGAAAGGATCCATTATTAGCAACAAAATATCTTACCTTCGGATATGTGATAGAAGGTGTACCCAACAGTTTCTTTTGGGTATCCTATGAAGATGCACTACTCCGATTCGGGTTCGAGCTTATCAGTTTGAAACTTTTTCACATAAGCATTGCAACCTCAAACTTTAAGAAACGATAGCTTTGGTTTCTTGCCAAAACATAGTTCATACGGTGTCATCTCAACGGATTTAGATGGTGCCCTATTTAACGTGAATGCAGATGTCTCTAATGCATAACCCCAAAACAATAGTGGTAAACCAGTAAGAGACATCATAGATTGCACCATATCCAATAAAGTACGATTACAATGTTCAGACACACCATTATGCTATGGTGTTCCAGGTGGCGTGAGTTGCGAAACTATTCCACATTGTTTCAAATGAAAACCAAACTCGTAACTCAAATATTCGCCTCCGTGATCAGATCGTAGAAACTTTATTTTCTTGTTATGATGATTTTCCACTTCACTCTGAAACTCTTTGAACATTTCAAATGTTTCAGACTTATGTATCATTAAGTAGATATACCCATATCTGCTCAAATCATCTATGAAGGTCGGAAAATAACGATACCCGCCGCGAGCCTCAACACTTATCGGATCGCATACATCAGTGTGAATTATTTCCAATAAGTCAGTTGCTTGCTCCATTGTTCCGGAGAACGGAGTCTTAGTCATCTTGCCCATGAGGCATGGTTCGCAAGCATCAAGTGGTTCCAAAAGTCCATCATCATGGAGTTTCTTCATGCGCTTTACACTAGTATGACCTAAACGGCAGTGCCACAAATAGGTTGCACTATAGTTCTTAACTTTGCATCTTTTGGCTTCAATATTATGAATATGTGTATCACTACGATCGAGATTGAATAAACCATTCACCTTGGGTGTATGACCACAGAAGGTTTTATTCATGTAAACAGAATAACAATTATTCTTTGACTTAAATGAATAATCTGTCAGGACCCCGATTCCAAGTCACATCGATCTATCCGGTAACACCTCATATCACATTGCGGCCTCACGCACGGTATCCCCACGGGTGTCGCCTTACCATGGCCCGGGACTGTTTGCGCCATTTGGCTAACGTATATGATAGTGTCGCTAGCATCCATATGACAGAGAACCCGGGCCGACATGGCTAGTCATGAACCCAAGGCGGCACAGACCTATGGAGACAGGCATACATGAATCACATCGAGCATGTCGGTCATCAGCATGTGAATCCAGGCTGTAGCACTGGGCTAACAGGACTCCGGGGAACCCAGGCTGTAGCAGGCTAGGCAGGACTCCGGAAGTCACCGCGTGACATTTCCCCGAGGGGACAGACATAGGAACAAAGTGAAACACATGCCGGCCAGTCAAGTGTCCTGAGCAGTAGTGCTGGGCTAGCAGGACTCCGGTGAACCGGGCTGTAGTGGACTACTATGGCTCAAGGGGCACTAGACTACATTTCCCCATAAGAGAGGCTGCCAAGGATAAACAACTAGATTGTCGGATCCCACACATACCAAGCATTTCAATCATACACACAATATGCTCGATATGTGCAAATACAACATGGCATCACAACAAAACTCTACAACTCAAGTACTTTATTTAAAGGCTCCAGAGAGCCATACATAACATGTTCATACAGGTAGGGGTCACATGACCCGACACTCAAGTCATACAAGCATACAAGCACATGCGGAAGCAAATAGTCTGAGTACAGACACTAGAAAGAAAGAAGGCTTCTCGAAGCCTGTCTATCTACATAGGCCCCTCCATGGCCAAGATCACCACCTGGGTGGCAAGTCACTTATCAACGTCGAGATCTACATAAAACCCATCGGAGGGGGCGGTGTTGTCGTATGAAAATAGTAATTAAGCAAACATGAGTACAAAGATACTCAGCAAGTCTTACAACATAACCTACTATACATGCTCATTCTCAAGAAGGTGGTGGAGTTATTGCAGCAAGCCAGCTTTGACTCTTGGCTAAGCTATCCTATGAGACACCACTAGTAAAATAGTTTTCGCACACGAGTCCACTAATCACCAACACAATACTCTACCGGGGATCCTCCCTCGTCATCCTACGAGAGGGCCATCCTCGGTACTCACACTTATCTTGAGTCTTTTAGTAGTATCCATTAACTTGTCTATGAACTGTATAGGCAACCAAGTAGTCCTTTACCGCGTACGCGGCTATTCGAATAGATGATGTTAACCCTACAGGGGGTGTACTTCTTCATACACGCTCTCACCACTTACCGTCGTTTACACGACATGTACTCGACAACCTTCAAGCGGAAGCCCAACGAGGGTGTCGGCCACGGCCTACCTAAACACTCAAGTCTCTAGTCCAGGTTTATTGCCTATCCAGGTTCCATCCGCAGGGAGTCCGGCCAAGGGTTTCCACATACGGCCCCGAATGATGTGAACAGGGTCCCGAGACGCCAAACGGGCGCCCGGCATACCCGGCCACGGTGTATCTACCGCAACATAGCCCACCCCTAGGGTCAGCGCTACGCACGGCCGCCAACACATAACCTACAAACACCAGAAACTAATTGCAACTCCTGGACAGAGTACTAGGGTGATTAAGAAGCCGAGAGGGTCCATTGGTTTCGGGCCCAATGTATGGTAGTAACTGAATCTTAAATCACACATACATATCTCAGTTCTTATGGACGGCCTCAATGAAACAACCCACCATGTACTCCTACATGGCCTCTCATCGATACCTTTACCAAATCATGTTCAACACAACCCTCACATTACCGACATAATCATTTCACTCTAGCCCATCACCCAGATGAACCAGACCTGACAGAACTCTAAGCATAGCAAGCATAGCAAGGTAGGAAACACAAACATGGCTCAATCAACTCCTACACATGCTAGTGGGTTTCATCTAGTTACTGTGGCAATGACAGGTCATGCAGAGGATAAGGGTTCAACTACCGTAGCACACAGCAGTTTGAAACATTGTGGTCTTAATGCAGTAAATGAGAGCAGAAGCGAGAACATGGGATTGTATCAATATGATCAATGGGGTTGCTTGCCTAATGGAGTGGTAGTAGGGTACTGCCCTTCAGTTGGATACTCGGAGATATCCTCGGAGGCAGAACCTACCACGAAAGACACCACAAAGTATAATCAACACATGGCAATATGCAACAATATGATGCATCTATGACATCGCAAAGTGATGTGTCCTACCTAATGCAATGTGAAACAAGTTGAAATGTTTCCATTTGAATCAAAGATTCAAATGAAAGCTTAAGCTCTTATGCATAATAAGTGTATTAGCTTGTTTCACCTAAACAGCAAGGTTAAAGTGTTTTGTCATGCATGAAACCATTACATATAGATAGATTGAATTTTTCTGATCATTTTTCATATATAATTTGTTTGATTTGGAGCTATGGTTGATTTTTTATGATTTTTAGAAGTTTAGGCTATTTTCTGGAATTTCCTATACAAAAATAAATCCAGAAAATGAATAATTGCGTCAGCACTGCGTCACTGTGACGTCAGCGAGTCAAAGGCACCAACCAGGTCAAACCTGATTGGTGGGGCCCACTAGTCAGTGACTCTGTGCACTAACTATGTTTAGTTAGCCTAATTAACTGGGCAGGGCCCACTAGTCAGTGACTATACTAATTAAACTAACCTAGTTAGTTAGCACTAACAGAGTAATTAGTTGGGCGGGGCCCGCATGTCAGTGAGAGAGAGGGGGAGGTCAACCCGTGTCAGCAGAGTCAACCTCGCCGGTTAGCGGGTCAAAGCCTGCCGGTGTTTAGCCGCCGACGAGGCCAGACGCGGCGGCGCGCTGCGGGAATCGCCCATAGGGCACCCTTTGATGCGCGGAGAGCAGCTACGGGTTGCTGCTGCTTGCCCGCATCCAACCACGGTGACGGCGTGGCCGGGGAGTAGCCAGAGCATCGCCAGCGACGAGCTCGGCGGAGGCCGAGGCTCGGGTGTGCTCGTGCTCGTGGCTGCGGTGGCCTAGGCGATGCGGCGAAAGCGCCTACAGCATCTACGCGGCGCGGGGAGTGTGACGGGCACAAGCCCATGACCAAATGGTCACCGGAGCATCACCGGCGACGTGGTCAGGCGGCAGCACGTTCGGGCACAAGAGGCGCGTCGTCTATGGCGTTCTAGGGGCAAAACAAAAGGTACAGGGAGGTTCAGTAGCTCATGGGGAAGCTGCGGAGGCGGTCAACGTGCTCGGGGAAGCTCGGGTGCGGCGGATTGACGACGACGATCGACAGCGGCCGAAGGTTGAAGACAGTGATGGCGGGGACGATGAAGGGGCTCCGGCGTCGTGCAGCTCGGCTGGTCGACGTAGTCGACGACGGCGAACCGTCTGGACATGGTGAGACGGCGTGGGGACGGTGTTGGATGCGGCTGCGGCGAGCGGCAGCGACGGTGACATCTCGAGCGACGTCGGGGAGGGCGAGAGAGAGGAACCAGAGGGGAGAGCGAGTGTCTGTGAGGTTGGGAAGAGAGAGGGGGTTCGTCCCACATCGACAGGGCGGCGAGGGAGTGAGGCAGGGAGGCAGGGTGTTGCGTGGCGCGCTGCTGTGCTCGCCGTCGAGCACCTGCTCGCCTCGCTGGCTAGGCGAACCAGCTGCGTGGAGCGGCTGCTGGGCCGGGCCAGCTAGGTGGGCCGGCTGGTGGGCTTCCAAGTAAGTCTCCGGTCCTTTTTGTTTTTTCTTTTATTTATTTCCTGCTTTGTGTATTGAAATAGAATAAATACTATTTCATTTCCAAAAACTCTGGAAATATTCAGAGGCACATTTGAGAATATTCTCAACTGCCTAAAAAATGCTTCCAAGATTATTTGAGCACTTTAAAATATTTATAGCATTTAAAATGCCCAAATTCAAATACTTATGGCTTGTTCAAAAATCCAGAATGGCTCCATAAATTGCAAGACCATTTTTGGAAGAGGTTTTAATCAAGACCAAAAATGGTGGGCTTTTATGAAGGGCATTTTGGGTTCATTGAAATTCCAAATGTTGGAAATTAGCACTTTCAGGGGGGTGTTGGGGTTGATTAGCCCCCATTTCAAGTTTAAAAGAAATTTAAACATGATGAACAAGTTCAACCAACCCTAATGCATAATAGGAAAGCAGGGATGTGATATAATCCTATTGCAATAAACATGATCCAATCATATTATGCTCAATGCAAACATCAAATAACATTTATTTTAGGTTCAACACTAATCCCGAAAGTAAAGGGAGTGTGCAATGGTGATCTTACGAACCATGGAATCATTTCCAATACACATTGTCACCTCGTCCTCAACTACTCTTTGTTTACTTTGCAACTCCCGTTTCGAGTTACTACTCTTAGCAAATGAACTAGTATCAAATACCGAGGGGTTTGCTATAGACACTAGTAAAGTACACATCAATAACATGTACATCAAATATACCTTTGTCATTTTGCCATCCTTCTTACCCGCCAAGTATCTAGGGCAGTTCCACTTCCAGTGACCATTTCCTTTGCAGTAGAAGCACTCAGTTTCAAGCTTGGGTCTAGCTTTGGGCTTCTTCATGGGAGTGGAAACTTCCTTGCCATTCTTCTTGAAGTTCCCTTTCTTTCCCTTGCCCTTTTAATTGAAACTAGTGGTCTTGTCAACCATCAACACTTGATACTTTTTTGTTCTTTATTTCTACCTTCGCTGATTTCAGCATCGTGAAGAGCTTTGGGAATCGTTTCTGTTATCCCTTGCATATTATAGTTCATCACGAAGTTCTAGTAACTTGGTGATAGTGACTAGAGAACTCTATCAATCACTATCTTATCGGGAAGATTAACTCCCACTTGATTCAAGTGATTTTAGTACTCAGACATTTTGAGCACATGCTCACTCATTGAGCTATTCTCCTCCATCTTGTAGGCAAAGTACTGTCAGAGGTCTCATACCTCTTGAAACGGGCATGAGTATGAGATAACAATTTCAACTCTTGGAACATCTTATATGCTCTGCAGCGTTCAAAACATTTTTGAATTCCCGATTCTAAGCCATAAATCATGGTGCACTAAACTATCAAGTAGTCATCATACCGAGCTTGTCAAACGTTCATAACGTCTGCTCCTGCAATAGGTCTGTCACCTAGTGGTGCATCAAGGACATAATTATTCTGCGCAGCAATGAGGGTAATCCTCAGATCACGGACCTGGTCCGCATCATTGCTACTATCATCTTTCAACATAGTTTTTCTCTAGGAACATACCAAAAATAAATGGGGAGCTACATCGCGAGCTATTGATCCACAACATAGTTGTGCAAATACTATCAGGACTAAGTTCATGATAAATTAAAGTTCAGTTAATCATATTACTTAAGAACTCACACTTAGATAGACATCCCTCTAGTCATCAAAATGATCACGTGATCCAAATCAACTAAACCATGTCCGATCATCACGTGAGATGGAGTAGTTTTCAATGGTGAACATCACTATGTCGATCATATCTACTATATGATTCACTCTCGACCTTTCGATCTCCAGTGTTCCGAGGCCATATCTGCATATGCTAGGCTCGTCAAGTTTAAACCGAGTATTCCGCGTGTGCAAAACTGTCTTGTACCCGTTGTATGTGAACGTAGAGCTTATCACACCCGATCATCATGTGGTGTCTCGGCACGACGAACTGTTGCAATGGTGCATACTCAGGGAGAACACTTATACCTTGAAATTTAGTGAGAGATCATCTTATAATGCTACTGCCAAACTAAGAAAAATAAGATGCATAAAGGATAAACATCACATGCAATCAAAATATGTGACATGATATGGCCATGATCATCTTGCGCCTTTGATCTCCATCTCCAAAGTACTGTCATGATCTCTATCGTCACCAGCATGACACCATGATCCCCATCATCTTGATCTCTATCAACGTTTCATCACATGGTCGTCTCGCCAACTATTGCTATCGCATAGCGATAAAGTAAAGCAATTATTTGGCACTTGCATCTTATGAAATAAAGAGACAACCATAAGGCTTCTGCCAATTGCCGATAACTTCAACAAAACATGATCATCTCATACAACAACTTATATCTCATCACGTCTTGACCATATCACATCACAACAAGGCCTGCAAAAACAAGTTAGACGTCCTCTACTATGTTGTTGCAAGTTTTACGTGGCTGCTATGGGCTAAGCAAGTACCGTTCTTTCCTACGCATCAAAAACCACAACGCGGTATAGTGATTGCTTTTTGATCTTCAGAAAGAACCATGTTCATTGAATCCGATTCAACTAAAGTTGGAGAAACACACACCCACTAGCCACCTGTGTGCGAAGCACGTCGGTAGAACCAGTCTCGCGTAAGCGTACACGTAATGTCGGTCTGAGCTGCTTCATCCAACAATACCGCTGAATCAAGAATCAACTAGTGACGGCAAGCAATATGTATATACCCACGCCCACATCTCCTTTGTGTTCTACTCGTGCATGTAACATCTACGCATAAACCAGGCTCGGATGCTGCTGTTGGGGAACATAGTAATTTCAAAAAAATCCTACACACACGCAAGATCACGGTGATGCATAGCAATGAGAGGGGAGAGTGTTGTCTACGTACCCTTGTAGACCCTAAGTGGAAGCGTTATGACAACGCGGTTGATGTAGTCGTATGTCTTCACGATCGATCGATCCTAGTACCGAAAGTACGGCACCTCCGCGATCTACACACGTTCGGCTCAGTGATGTCCCACGAACTCTCAATCCAGCTGAGTGTCGAGGGAAAGCTTCGTCAGCACGATGGCGTGATGATGGTGATGATGATGCTACCGTCGCAGGGCTTCGCCTAAGCACTATGATGATATGACCGAGGTGGATTATGGTGGAGGGGGGCACCGCACATGGCTAAGGGATCAATGATCAACTTGTGTGTCTATGGGGTGCCCCCTGGCCACATATATAAAGGATGGAGGGAGGAGGAGGCCGACTGTCGGTGTCAAAACCGGTGGATCTTGGGTAGGGGGTCCCGAACTGTGCGTCTAAGGCGGATGGTAACAGGAGGTAGGGGACATGATGTTTACCCAGGTTCGGGCCCTCTTGATGGAGGTAAAACCCTACGTCCTACTTGATTGTTCTTGATGATATGAGTATTACAAGAGTTGATCCACCACGAGATCAGAGAGGCTAAACCCTAGAAGCTAGCCTATGGTATGATTGTATGTTGTCATATGGACTAAAACCCTCCGGTTTATATAGACACCTGAGGGGGCTAGGGTTACACAAGGTCGGTTACAAAGGAGGAGATATACATATCCGTATTGCCTAGCTTGCCTTCCACGCCAAGTCGAGTCCCATCCGGACACGGGACGAAGTCTTCAATCTTGTATCTTCATAGTCCAATAGTCCGGCCAAAGGATATAGTCCGGCTATCCAGAGACCCCCTAATCCAGGACTCCCTCAGTAGCCCTTGAACCAGGCTTCAATGACGATGAGTCTGGCATGTAGTGTTGTCTTCGGCATTTCAAGGTGGGTTCCTCCTTCGAATACACCACGGAAGAGTTTGAATACAAGGATAGTGTCCAACCCTGCAAAATAAGTTCCACATACCACCATAGAGAGAATAATATTTCCACAAATCTATTCTGCTGACACGTTTTGACAGCATGGCATCACGCCACGACCCGGCCATCATTTGAACCGTTTTTCTTTAACCAGCTCCGCACATAACACGAGGCGGTTTCCTTGACACGTCTCGTCAAAGCAGAGATTGTGTTCCCCTTATCACGGGATTCTCATCAATACAAACGTGGGTAACCCAACCGTGCCTGTTGGTATGACTCCTAGATCTTAGGTAAGTCTCAAACGGCCACGAGGAGGACGCCTGATATTCACCCCCTTTATAAAGGTACAAGGCCTTTTCTTTTTCCCTCCCGCGCTCAATCGAATCCTTCCCCCGCCTCAAGTTCTAACACCCAAAGCTCAGGTCAGGTGCTTCGGACCTTCAATCATGTCCGGATCCAGCCTTCAAGGCTGGTGGATGCCTTCCTCCATCACGGAGGAGGACATCAAGAAGTTGAGGGAGGCTAGATATTTGACCGCCGAAATTTCGCATAGGCCGCCCGCCCGAGGGCAGGTCGTCCCTACTCCTGAACCCAACGAGAGCGCTGTGTTCGTCTCCCACTTCCTCCGAGGACTAGGCCTCGCTCTGGATCCCTTTGTTAGGGGTCTTATGTTCTATTACGGGCTGGATTTTCACGATTGGGCCCCGAATTCCCTTCTTCACATCTCGTCATTTATTGTCGTATGTGAGGCCTTCCTCCGCATTACCCCTCGGCCTATGGCTCAAGACCTATGATGTGAAGCCGAAGACAGTCGAGGGGCAGTACGCAGCGTGCGGAGGTGATTTAATACGAAAAATTGCTGACGCTCCATGGCCAAAGGGTTCATTTCTAAAGGTGTCCGGATTGTGGCAGCGGGAGTGGTTTTACGTTGCAGCTCCCCGAAGTGCCAAATGGGTAGCTGCCCCCACCTTTCGCTCGGGCCGCCCACCACAACTGATGTCATGGATCAGCAAGGGGCTGAGCTGGGGTCCAGCCAAGGACGTGCCAATACTGCAGAGCCGTATCCGAGATCTCTTCGAGGGAGATTTAAGTCTGGTTATGGTAATGCAATTTATGTTGGTTCGTCGAGTCCAGCCCTGCAAATGCCGGCCCCTCCGCATGTGGGAATTCAACCCGGAAGACCGCGCACTATTCAGCATTTCCTCAGCATGAAACACGAGGAGATGTACAAATCATTCTTCGGACCCCAAATAGAGTGTCCGGACACTACCGAAACGTGGGCCTGAGCTGCAACCGCCCCGCTGCCAAAGTAAGTGATCCCACGGCCGAACACACTGTCCTTTTATTTATCATGACATCATTCTGAAGAATTGCTCTTTGACCAGGACTGGATAACAAAGGCGAAGATGATCTGGTGTTCGGCCCCCTTCCTGAGGGCTTGGACAATCCGGTGCAGGAACAGTTGCTCGAGCCAGCACCTTGTCTAGTGCCCTCAAAGGAAGATGAAGGGGGGAATAAAGAGGGTGAAAGAGGGCCTCCATCGCTACCTATTCCAATCGAGGGAATGATCGCCTCCGCGAGGGAGGATAACCAAGGGGAAGAATCTGACATTCTCTCTCCCCGAGGAAGGAAGAGGACTACCTCTAAAGATCTAGAAACTAAGGTTTCCAAACGGGAGAAGAAATCTCCGCCAGAGGGTCCTGCCTCGGAGGGTATTCTTGCGCACAATCTCCGCGCGGGATCAGCCCTCTACCGAGCTGTAAGTAATAAAAAGTACTTAATAGTGAACATATCCTACCTTACTTCCGAGCACAATAACCAATGCTTATAAATTGTAGTTCGGATCACAGCCCTTCTCAACAGAGTTCGTCTTCGGGGGATCTTGTTCCGGAGATGATGGAGAGCGAAACGCCTCCCCCAGACTCCCCAGCTCAAGAAGCGGGCGACCTTGAAGTGTCGTCGTGAAGGGTATCTCCGGATCCACTAGGGCAAGAGGATAACCCTTTGGCTGCCCGGAATCCCGAGTATCCGGCTCCTGAGGAGAGCAACAGCAAGGGTCCGTACAGTGTGCGGTCGGACGCGCTGAAGGATCTTCTGGGGCAAGCTCTTGTCTCGGAAGCGCATCGTACGCTAATGGGTACGGTAATTGAAAGGATTTCATCCGCTGAAAGCGGTTTGCATGAAGCTTTTATGAGTCTGCTGAAAGGCTTCGAGGTACGTGAAATAATGTATGCTTTTAATGGTACTGCATAGGTTAGGTATGACCATGCAGATAGTAGCCCCTGAGACTCTGGTTCTCGTCGCGAACAGTGGCAAACAGAGGATCATAGTCCCAGGAAATAACCAGACCGCCTTTATGTGCAGGTGGTTGAAGCTCCGGTGGATAGCCGGACTGATGGGTTTGCCGAACTAAGTCGGCAACTGGATGCGGCAAATGCCGACATCGTGCTTGTCAACAAGCGGCTTGACGAGGCACAGGGTGAGTGATTTTTCTGGTGATCGTCACATAATAAGATCAGCATGATGCCAGTATCTTTAATATGTTGTGACTGCAGATGGAGCTGCCACCATGGAGACCCTTCGGGCGGAGCTTGCCCGAGCCAAGGAGCAAGCAAGGAGTAGCAATGCGGCCGCTTTAAAGGCGGCCGAAGAGTTAAGGGCCGAACAGGCCGCGCATTGCGAGAGCAAGGAAAAAATAGCCAAGATGGTTGTAGAGTTAAAAGATGCTGCTGACCGTTATCAGCTTCTTGAAGAAGAAAACTGGGTGAAGGCGATGAACCTAGAGAAGGCCCGGGTGGCTGCCAAGGAAGCTCGCTCCAAAATTAGAGCGACGAAGGAGGAGCTGAATCAAGCTGCAGACATCGTGTCTGGGAAGCCCTTCTTGTTGTGGACTAAGTTCGGAGATCCGAAGTATGCTCCTCTGGACCGGCTATGGAGTTCTGCGGACGCGTACATGGATTTGGCTGCAAGTGCTGCTGATGCAGTCGAGTACTTCAAGGATCAGAAAGGTCCCGAAGTGGAAAAGTTGTTCTGGTCACAATTTCACGCTCCAGTCCGTCCGCTGCTGCTGAATGATCAATTGACCGGTTGGGCCGAGCTCCATAGGTTGTCCGGACTTGCCATGAGGTCCATTGTGGATCACCTGTGGCTGGGAGGGACAAGGCCGAATAGCTACTTTAGCTTAGTGCAACAATTCCTTGATGATGTGCCACACATCGATGCTGTAAAGAGATCAGCATGCATAGAAGGTGCGCGGATGGCCCTTGCCCGTGTCAAAACATACTAGGCAGAGATGGAGGCCACCACTGTTGCGGCACAGGGTTCGGCCATAGGCCGAGTGGCTACCGAGCACTACTTTGAAGAAGTCCTTGAAGGCGCTCGTTCGATAGAGGCTCAGTGCTCGAAGAATATTATTTTCCAGTGACATGTAGTCCCATTGTACAAACAATGTTTTTCTGAATTAATCAAGGCTGTATTTATACTTTTGCCCGAAAGTACTATGATGCCTCCTGTGCGGCCGTTTATGTATATATGTATATAACCTGAAAGTTTGCAGTCATCGGCTTCTGCCCCCACGCATATAATGCGGGGGTGTTTGCAAAAGATGCATATCCACACTTGATCCAACGTCTTGGTCCATTAAGGAGGCGATAGCGTAGCGAACAAGGCAATCAGACTATATTGCTTTAACACTTTCACTTAGCCATAGAAGTTTGACAGTGGGGCTACTATATAGCCCCTGGTACTTCTGCGCTCGTCCGAATACGAGGCGCGTACATACATGACTTGGAAACGGCCCTTCGTTAATGCGGAGGAATCCCGAAGATTCCGATTAGTCATCGAGTGGTTGACCAGTCTCTCGCTATATCATGATAGTCATTTTTCGGCTTTCTCTACTAAGGTGCTCATCCAGATGAACCAGGGCACAATCGCAGTAGTTCTCCCAGTGCTACCTTAGCCGATATAACGGAACATAAGGCCCCAAAACGTGGGAGCCAGGCAAACCCAACATTTGACCAAAGACATGATTCGGAGCTGATGCATATAGGGCCAAACTCGCGATGCCGAACACTCCCTAAGGTGTTTGGTTTATATAACATATACCGGGCTAAACAATGCCCTTTATAAGAAACCCCATGTGTCCAGGTATGTGCAAAATCCTGGCGTGGCCACATGCTAATAACGCCGGCATCCTTCTCGGTTGTGTGGAGTATCCGGAGGATGTGAGCAACAAGAAACAGTAAAAAAGGTTTACGCAGGGCCTTAATCTAAAAAGAAACCTTTGGGCGGGGCCCTGCTGCACGTCTGTGCCTGTGTCTCTGTTGTGCCGTGTCCTGGACGGGTGTAGCACGATTGTCACTTGCAAAAGGAAAGAACTTAGGTGAAAGTTGTCATGCCAAAAAGAAGAATGAATTATGAAAATTCTAGAGAGGCCTAGTTGAGCCGGGCTAGCCCTGATTACACGCCGGAAGCCCCTGGTATCATTTTATGAGGGTTCGAAAACCAATCTCATGCATGTATGATGGAACGCCAGACTCGTCTAACCGTGTACGTGGTATTGATGACCTACCATTTTTATGGTTGGTGAGGCTGTCTAGTGTGCGGCTGTTAGAGCCATCACGTCCTCTTCCATACGTAAAGAATGGTTGGTATTTCCGCTAACTATAATGACGCCTCATGGACCGGGCGTCTTGAGCTTGATAAAAGCATAATGCGGTATTGTGTTAAAACGAGCGAAAGCCGCCCTTCCGAGTAGTGCTTGAAAATCACTTCGGAATGGAGCGATGTGAAAATTTAATGTTTCACTTCGGAAGTTATCGGGAGAACCGAATACCACCTCTAGTAGTAGAGAGCCCGTGCAGTGGGCCTCTTGTCCTGGTATTACTCCCTTGAAGGTAGTATTACTATGGCTTATTTGTGTCGGGTCTATCCCCATTTTGCGGATTGTGTCCTGATATATCAGATTTAGATCACTGCCGCCGTCCATGAGGACCCTAGTGAAATGGTACCCATTTATTATTGGGTCTAACACCAAGGCTGTCAGTCCTTTATGCCGGATATGCGTATCGTGATCCCTACGATCAAAAGTGATCAGGCAGGCCAACCAGGGGTTGGACCTAGGGGTGACGGGCTCTATGGCGCGTGTGCATCGGAGTGCGTTATTGCTTCTCCTCTTTGTCACATGGATCACGTTTACTGTTTTAACCCCCGATGGGAACTTTTTCTGTCCTCCGACGCTTTGCTGGCGAGGTTCATCCTCGTCTTTGCTTGGTGTATCTTCCCCTTTGTGTTCGGCGTTTAGCTTATCGGCCTGCTTGAAGACCCAACATTCTCTGTGGGTATGATTTGCAGGTTTGTCTGGGGTGCCGTGAATCTGACAGAGTTTGTCAAGAATTTTGTTTAGGCCAGATTGTCCTTCTCTGCTGCCTTTGAAAGGCTTTTTCCGCTGACCTTGTCGGGAGCCCCTGAACCGGCGTTTACCGCCGTGTTATCTGGGCTACCTTCTTTGTTTCGACGCTTGTTTTTGTCGCGTTGTGGTTTACCATTGCCACCCCTGACTTCGGATGTGCTTGGGTCGCTGGTGCTGCTACGGGTCAACCAGTTGTCCTCACCCGCACAAAAGCGGGTCATGTGGCTTGTTAGGGCTGCCATTGTTCTCTGTTTTTCTTGATCGAGGTGTCTGGCGAGCCATTCGTCTCAGACGCTGTGTTTGAAGGCTGCTAAGGCTTCGGCGTCCGGACAGTCGACAATTTGGTTCTTCTTGGTGAGGAACCTGTTACAAAGCTTTCGGGCGGACTCTCCGGACTGTTGGATTATATGACTTAAATCGTCTGCATCCGGAGGTCGGACATAAGTCCCTTGAAAATTGGCCCAAAAAGCGTCCTCGAGCTCCTCCCAACATCCAATTGAGTTTTCGGGGAGGCTTTTCAGCCAGTGCCTAGCTGGCCCTTTAAGCTTGAGGGGCAAGTATTTAATGGCATGGAGATCGTCTCCACGAGCCATATGGATGTGGAGGATGAAGTCCTCTATCCGGACTCCAGGGTTTGTGGTTCCATCATACGCCTCTATGTTCACTGGTTTGAATCCCTCTGGGAATTCGTGATCCAGCACCTCATCAGTGAAACATAGTGGGTGTGCGGCACCCCTGTATTGGGATGCGCCATAGTGTTCAGACGGTCGTAGTATTCGGTGTTGGTTGTGAACCGTAGCGCGCATCCTAGATCCATAGATAGATCTGGTCGCGCCAGATTTTTGACGGAAGTTCTCACGTAGAACGTGTGTTGACTTATGCGTGACTTTGTTAGCTGCTCTATCGCGTTCAAGGGGTGGTGGATCCGGCCGGTTGGCCGTATCACTTTTCGGCTGTATGGGCTCTAAGGCCTCATCGTCGAATTCCGGTAATAGCTTGCGCTTTGGATAGCTATTTGGATGGTAACTTCCACCATACATTGTTACTTTGTTCCACTTGCTGTTGAGCGTATCTCGTGCGACCTTGAGCCTTTGCTTCTGTTTCTTCAGGCTTCTCGCTGTGGCAGTAAGCCTTCTGCGGAGGTTCTCTTGCTCCAAGTGTGTTTCCGGGATGATGGGTGCATCTTCGTCCGTACTGTTTTCTTCCGTAGACGGGGATTGATGAGGCTTATCTTTGGCGTCATCGTGTTCGGACGTCGGATCCGTACTTGATAACCCACAAGTATAGGGGATCGCAACAGCTTTCGAGGGTAGAGTATTCAACCCAAATTTATTGATTCGACACAAGGGGAGTCAAAGAATATTCTCAAGTATTAGCAGCTGAGTTGTCAATTCAACCACACCTGGAAATTAGTATCTGCAGCAAAGTGTTTAGTAGCAAAGTAATATGATAGTAGTGGTAACGACAACAAAAGTAACAACGGCAAAAGTAATGCTTTTGGTATTTTGTAGTGATTGTAGCAGTAGCAGCGGGAAAATAAATAAGCGAGAACCAGTATATGGAAAACTCGTAGGCACCGGATCAGTGATGGATAATTATGCCGGATGCGGTTCATCATGTAACAGTAATAACATAGGGTGACACAGAACTAGCTCCAATTCGTCAATGTAATGTAGGCATGTATTCCGTATATAGTCATACGTGCTTATGGAAAAGAACTTGCATGACATCTTTTGTCCTACCCTCCCGTGGCAGCGGGGTCCTATTGGAAACTTAGGGATATTAAGGCCTCCTTTTAATAGAGAACCGGAACAAAGCATTAGCACGTAGTGAATACATGAACTCCTCAAACTATGGTCATCACCGGGAGTGGTCCCAATTATTGTCACTTCGGGGTTGCCGGATCATAACACATAGTAGGTGACTATAGACTTGCAAGATAGGATCAAGAACTAACATATATTCATGAAAACATAATAGGTTAAGATCTGAAATCATGGCACTCGGGACCTAGTGACAGGCATTAAGCATAGCAAAGTCATAGCAACATCAATCTCAGAACATAATGGATACTAGGGATCAAACCCTAACAAAACTAACTCGATTACATGATAAATCTCATCCAACCCATCACCGTCCAGCAAGCCTACGATGGAATTACTCACGCACGGCAGTGAGCATCATGAAATTGGTGATGGAGGATGGTTGATGATGATGACGGCGACGAATCCCCCTCTCCGGGGCCCCGAACGGACTCCAGATCAGCCCTCCCGAGAGGTTTTAGGGCTTGGCGGCGGCTCCGTAACGTAAAACACGATGATTTCTTCTCTCTGATTTTTTTCTCATCGAAACTCAATATATGGAGGTGGAGTTGGAGTCGGAGACGCAATAGAGGGCCCACGAGATAGGGGGGCACGCCCTAGGGTGGGCGCCCCCCACCCTCGTGAGAAGGGTGTGGGCCCCCTGGTCTTCATATTTCGCGATGATTTTTTATTATTTTTTCTAAGACCTCCCGTGGAGTTTCAGGTCACTCCGAGAATATTTGTTTTCTGCACATAAAACAACATCATGGCAATTCTGCTGAAAACAGCGTCAGTCCGGGTTAGTTCCATTCAAATCATACAAGTTAGAGTCCAAAACAAGGGCAAAAGTGTTTGGAAAAGTAGATACGACAGAGACGTATCAGTACTATGTTTGCAGTTTGCATCTTGATCGTTTTCTGCCACCGGGGTGGTGCAGTTGTCGTCTCTTCCAGAGTCGTGTGGACTATTATTATTGCTTTTCTTGCTATGGTGGGACTTAGAGCGGCGCCACTGACATCGGCGCTTGGGTTGCTTCTTGGAGGGGTCATCCTCCGCTTTCTCATCGCCATTGGCTTCTTTGGGGGTGTCCACCATGTATATATCATATGATGAGGTGGCGGTCCAGTGCCCCGAGGGCGGTGGTTCCTGTTCGTCTCCGGCTTCATCGTCCATACCGTCGAAGTCTTCGGAGTCGAAGTCGAGCATGTCGGTTAAGTCGTCGACAGTGGCTACTAAGTGGGTGGTGGGTGGGCAGCGAATTTCTTCGTCGTCCGCATCCCATTCTAGCCAGACATAGTTCGGCCAAGGTTCTCCTGACAGAGAGAGAGACCTTAATGAATTTAGCACATTAATGAAAGGTGAGTGCTGAAAGATATCCGCGGAGGTGAACTCCATGATCGGTGCCCAGTCGGACTCGACGGGCACGGATATGAGCGGCTCGGAGTCCGTGGCCGGAAATGAATCCAGTGGTTTGGCGACACGGCTCTCGTAAGGGGTGAAGTCAGTATCCGGCTCTATCGCCATGAGAGTGCGGCCTCCGTGGCAGGGTCCATCCCTCCGCTCTCGGACGGCACGACTTGCTCTGGATTGATAGACGGAGTAGTTGCGGATGCGATCTCCGGAACATTGTCCGACGGCAGAGTTACATCATGCTTGTCACGAATGTACGGCGCATCCGGCATGGGCCCGAATCCGTCAAAGATCAAGTCTCCGCGGATGTCGGCCGTGTAGTTCAAGTTTCCAAATCTAACCTGATGGCCAGGGGCGTAGATCTCAATCTGCTCCAGATGGCCAAGCGAATTGGCCCGCAGTGCAAAGCCGCCGAATATGAAAATCTGTCCAGGGAGGAAAGCCTCACCCTGGACCGCATCGCTAGCGATGATCGGAGGAGCCATCAAGCCTTATGGTGACGACACAGTGGAACTCTCAATGAAAGCACCAATGTCGGTGTGAAAACCGGCGGATCTCGGGTAGGGGGTCCCGAACTATGCGTCTAAGGCGGATGGTAACAGGAGGCAGGGGACACAATGTTTACCCAGGTTCGGGCCCTTTGATGGAGTTAAAACCCTACGTCCTTCTTGATTGTTCTTGATGATATGAGTATTACAAGAGTTGATCTACCACGAGATCAGAGATGCTAAACCCTAGAAGCTAGCCTATGGTATGATTGTATGTTATCCTACGGACTGAAACCCTCTGGTTTATATAGACACCGGAGGGGGCTAGGGTTACACAAGGTCGGTTACAATTGAGGAGATATACATATCCGTATTGCCTAGCTTGCCTTCCACGCCAAGTAGAGTCCCATCCGGACACGGGACGAAGTCTTCAATCTTGTATATTCATAGTCCAACAGTCCGGCCAAAGGATATAGTCCGGCTGTCCGGAGACCCCCTAATCCAGGACTTCCTCACCGGCCCTCATAGGGCGCGCCCAAAATGTGGATTCCTACTTGGAATAGGAAAAAGGGAAGGGAGAAGGAGAAGGAAGGAAGGGGGCGCCCCCTTTACCTAGTCCAATTCGGACCAGTGCATGGGGAAGGGGCGCGGCCACCCTTGAGGCCTTTCTCTCCTTTCCCGTATGGGCCATTAAGGCCCAATACAAATTCCCGTAACTCTCCGATACTCCGAAAAATACCCAAATAACTCGAAACCTTTACGATGTCTGAATATAGACTTCCAATATATCGATCTTTACGTCTTGACCATTTCGAGACTCCTCGTCATGTCCCCGATCTCATCCTGGACTCCGAACAAACTTCGGTCATCAAATCACACAACTCAAAATACAAATCGTCACAGAACGTTAAGCGTGCGGACCCTACGGGTTCGAGAACTATGTAGACATGACCGAGACTCATCTCCAGTAAATAACCAATAGTGGAACCTGGATGCTCGTATTGGTTCCTACATATTCTACAAAGATCTTTATCGGTCAAACCGCATAACAACATACGTTGTTCCCTTTGTCATCGATATGTTACTTGCCCGAGATTCGATCGTCGGTATCCTCATACCTAGTTCAATCTCGTTACCAGCAAGTCTCTTTACTCATTCCGTAATGCGTCATCCCGCAACTAACTCATTAGTCACAATGCTTGCAAGGCTTATAGTGATGTGCATTACCGAGAGGGCCCAGAGATACCTCTCCGATACACGGAGTGACAAATCCTAATCTTGATCTATGCCTGCTCAACAAACATCATCAAAGACACCTATAGAGCATCTTTATAATCACACAGTTACGTTGTGACATTTGATAGCACACAAGGTGTTCCTCCGGTATTCGGGAGTTGCATAATCTCATAGTCTAAGAACATGTATAAGTCATGAAGAAAGCAGTAGCAATGAAACTGTAACGATCATCGTGCTAAGCTAACGGATGGGTCAAGTCAATCACATCATTCTCTAATGATGTGATCCCGCTTATCAAATGACAACTCTTTGTCCATGGCTAGGAAACTTAACCATCTTTCATTAACGAGCTAGTCAAGTAGAGGCATACTAATGACACTCTGTTTGTCTATGTATTCACACATGTACTAAGTTTCTGGTTAATACAACTCTAGCATGAATAGTAAACATTTATCATGATATAAGGAAATATAAATAACAACTTTATTATTGCCTCTAGGGCATATTTCCGTCATCAATAACATGTATATCAAATATACCTTTGTTCACTTTGCCATCCTTCTTATCCGCCAAATACATGGGGCAGTTCCACTTCTAGTGACCAGTCCCTTTGCAATAGAAGCACTTAGTTTCAGGCTTAGGTCCAGACTTGGGCTTCTTCCTGGGAGCATCAACTTGCTTGTTATTCTTCTTGAAGTTCCCCATCTTTCCTTTGCCCTTTTTCTTGAAACTAGTGGTCTTGTTAACCATCAACACTTGATGCTCCTTCTTGATTTCTACCTCCATAGCTTTGAGCATTCCGAAGAGCTCGGGAATTGTCTTGTTCATCCCTTGCATATTATAGTTCATCACGATGCCTTTATAGCTTGGTGGCAGTGATTGAAGAACTCTCTCAATAACACTATCATCTGAAAGATTAACTCCTAGCTGAGTCAAGTGGTTATGGTACCCACACATTCTGAGTATGTGTTCACTGACAGAACTGTTCTCCTCCATCTTGCAGCTATATAACTTGTTGGAGACTTCATATCTCTCAACTCGAGCATTTGCTTGAAATATTAACTTCAACTCCTGAAACATCTCATGTGCTCAATGACGTTCAAAACGTCTTTGAACTCCCGATTCTAAGCCGTAAAGCATGGCACACTGAACTATCGAGTAGTCATCAGATTTAGCTTGCCAAACATTCATAGCGTCAGAAGTTGGTCCTGCAGCAGGCCTTGCACCTAGCGGTGCATCAAGGACGTAATTTTTCTATGCTGCAATGAGGATAATCCTCAAGTTACAGACCCAGTCCATGTAGTTGCTACCATCATCTTTCAACTTAGCTTTCTCTAGGAATGCATTAAAATTCAAGGGAAGGGTAGCACGGGCCATTGATCTACAACATAGATATGCAAA
The DNA here is from genome assembly GCF_018294505.1 of Triticum aestivum. Lineage (NCBI taxonomy): Eukaryota > Viridiplantae > Streptophyta > Magnoliopsida > Poales > Poaceae > Triticum > Triticum aestivum. Next base: position 268,030,399 of record NC_057806.1, read on the forward strand.
AACTATCAGGACTAAGTTCATGATAAATTTAGGTGAAATTAATCATATTACTTAAGAACTCCCACTTAGATAGACATCCCTCGAGCCATCTAAATGATCACGTGATCCATATCAACTAAACCATGTCTGATCATCACGTGAGATGGAGTAGTTTTCAATGGCGAACATGTCTATGTTGATCATATCTACTATATGATTCATGTTCGACCTTTCGGTCTTAGTGTTCCAAGGCCATGTCTGTACATGCTAGGCTCGTCAAGTTTAACCCGAGTATTCTGCACGAGCAAAATTGTCTTGCGCCCTTTGTATGTGAATGTAGAGCTTATCACACCCGATCATCACGTGATGTCTCGGCACGACGAACTGTCGCAACAGTGCATAATTAGGGAGAACACTTATACCTTGAAATTTTAGTGAGGGATCATCTTATAATGCTACCGCCGTACTAAGCAAAATAAGATGCATAAAAGATAAACATCACATGCAATCGAAATATGTGACATGATATGGCCATCTCATCTTGTGCCTTTGATCTCCATCTCCAAAGCACTGTCATGATCTCCATCGTCACCGGCTTGACACCTTGATCTCCATCGTAGCATCGTTGTCGTCACACCAACTATTGCTTCTACAACTATCGCTAACACACAATGATAAAGTAAAGCAATTACATGGCGATTGCATTTCATACAATAAAGTGACAACCATAAGGCTCCTGCCACTTGCCGATAACTTTTACAAAACATGATCATCTCATACGATAACGTATATCATATCATGTCTTGACCATATCACATCACAACATGCCCTACAAAAACAAGTTAGAAGTCCTCTACTTTGTTGTTGCAAGTTTTACGTGGCTACTACGGGCTTCTAGTAAGAACAGTTCTTACCTACGCATCAAAACCACAATGATGTTTCGTCAAGTTTGCCGTTTAACCTTCAACAAGGACCGACCATGTCAAATTCGATTCAACTAAAGTTGGAGAAACAGACACCCGCCAACCACCTTTATGCAAAACAAGTTGCATGTCTGTCGGTGGAACCGGTCTCATGAATGTGGTCATGTAAGGTTAGTCCGGGCCGCTTCATCCAACAATACTGCCGAATGAAAATAAGACATTGGTGGTAAGCAGTATGACTATGATCGCACACATCTCTTTGTGTTCTACTCGTGCATATCAAATACGCTTAGACCTGGCTCGGATGCACTATTGGGGAACATAGCATGCAATTTCAAATAAATTCCTAAGATCACGCAAGATCTATCTGGGAGATGCATAGCAACGAGAGGGTGAGAGTGTGTCCACGTACCCTCGCAGACCGAAAGTGGAAGCGTTAGTTTAACGCGGTTGATGTAGCCGAACGTCTTCTAGATTCAACTGATCAAGTACCGAACGTACGACACCTCCAAATTCAGCACATGTTCAGCTCGATGACATCCCTCAAAATCTTGATCCGGCAAAGTGTCGAGGGAGAGTTTTGTCAGCACGACGGCATGGTGATGGTGATGGTGATGTGATCCTCACAGGGCTTCACCTAAGCACAACAACAATATGACCAGAGGAGTAAACGATGGAGGGGGGACTCACACTGCTAAGAAACAATTGATGTGCTTAGAGGTGCCCCCCTGCCCCATATATAAAGGAGGGAGAGGGGAGGAGGCCGGCCTAGGGCGCGCCAAGTGGGAGGAGTCCCAGTTGGACCCCTAGTCCAATTCGCCCCCCCTTTCCTTTTACCGGAAGGGGAAAGGGGGAAGTAGTAGGAAGAGGAGAAGGAAAGGGGGCCGCGCCCCCTCCCCTTATCCAATTTAGACTCCCCATGGGGGGCACTCCTTCTAGGATGCCCCCCCTCCCCTCTATGGCCCATATGGCCCATATCTTTCCCCCGGGGGTTCGGTAACCCCCCGGTACTCCGATAAAAACCAAAACACTTCGGAACCATTCTGGTGTCCGAATACTATCGTCCAATATATCAATCTTTAACTCCTGACCATTTCAAGACTCTTCGTCATGTCCATGATCTCATCCAAGACTCCGAAAAATCTTCGATCACGAAAATACATAACTCATAATACAAATCGTCATCAAACATTAAGTGTGCGGACCCTATGGGTTCGAGAACTATGTAGACATGTCCGAGACACATCTTTGATCAATAACCAACAGCAGAACTTGGATGCTCATATTGGTTCCTACATATTATATGAAGATCTTTGTCGGCCAGACCGCAATGACAACATACGTCATTCCCTTTGTCATCGGTATGTTACTTGCCCGAGATTCGATCGTTGGTATCTTCATACCTAGTTTAATGTCGTTCCCGGCAAGTCTCTTTACTCGATCTGTAATGCATCATCCCGTAACTAACTTATTAGTCACATTGCTTGCAAGGCTTATCATGATGTGCATTACCGAGAGGGCCCAGAGATACCTCTTCGATACTCGGAGTGGCAAATCCTAATCTTGATCTATGCCAACCCAACAAACACTTTCGGAGATACCTGTAGAGCATCTTTATAATCACCCAGTTACGTTGTGACGTTTGATAGAACACAAGGTATTCCTCCGGTATTTAGGAGTTTCATAATATCATAGTCAAAGGAATATGTATAAGTCATGAAGAAAACAATAGCAATAAAACTTAACGACCATTATGCTAAGCTAACAAATGGGTCTTGTCCATCACATCATTCTCCTAATGATGTGATCCCATTCATCAAATGACAACACATTTCTATGGTCAGGAAACTTAACTATCTTTGATTAACGAGCTACTCCCTCCGTTCTAAAATAGATGACTCAACTTTATACTAACTTTAGTACAAAATTGGGTCATCTATTTTAGAACGGAGGGAGTAGTAAAGTAGAGACATACTAGGGACACTCTGTTTTGTCTATGTATTCACACATGTATCAAGTTTCCGGTTAACACAATTCTAGCATGAATAATAAATATTTATCATGATATAAGGAAGAAACAATTCCTTATTTAACACCATCTTAAATTTCGTTTCCTTATTTAACACTGAAAAACTTTTTTTCCCTATCTAACAACGAGTCTTAAATTTTATGCCCTTTATAACACTTCCATCCCTTTTAAGACTAAATGGTACTTGAAAAGACTCTTTTGCCCTTCATATAATATATGTGTGTGTGAGGCAGTAGCATACGCACAACATCAATGAGCAATAGCACACACACGCATCAGCAATAGCAAACACGCAGCAGCACATACGCACACGCACACACACTGTAGCACACACGCACGCAGCATGACACGTGCACAGGAGCACACACGGAGCAGCTGCACACACCCATGCAGCAGCAGCACACAAACATGCACGTACGCGCGACAGCCGGTACATGAATACCCGAACAAGTATTTCATTGATCCCATTGTAAAAGCACATAGAGCTAGCTAGCCTGGGTACGTGGGTATTTAAATATGTATACGTCCGTGCCGCAGCCGGTACACAAATACCTGAACAAATATACATACATGGCTATGTGTATTGTGTACGTGCAGTACAGACGTGTGGGTATTCAAAAGTGTATGCGTACACCGGCTAGAGCCATAAGCCATGTACATGCTACTGCCGTGTGCATGGCCTTCGATGCATGCGTCAATTGTACGTGGGCAATTTTGCCATGCACCACGTACAAAGCTAATGATAGACCATCTAGCGTATGCATCTACTATATAATGTATCTACACGTACATATATTCTTCCATGGAGATCGTGCACTAGAAAAACTTAGACATTCAAAATAGATTACGTGAGCTCCATATGAAAATCCAACAAATAATAATATAATAATTATTAATAAAGATGATAAAAAAATCATCGAGCAACACACGGGAACAAACATATCATATGAGGGGCAAAATGGTATTTTCAAGTGTCATTTAGGCTTAAAATGGACAAAAGTGTCATAAAAGGCATAAAATTTAGACTCGTTGTTATATAGGGAAGAAATTATTTGTCGATGTCAAATAAGGCATAAAATTTAAGCACAGTGTTAAATAAGGAATTCTCTCTATAAGGAAATATAAATAACAATTTTATTATTGCCTCTAGGGCCTATTTCCTTCACCTGTATACTACTAGTAGTACTACTCATAATACTAAACCTTGCACTTGAATCTTCGCCTCTTCATGAAGTCAAACAATGATGGTACTACAGTGTATGCTTCTGGCAATTTGACACCAAATGAACTGTTGCACGTCCACCGCCTGGGTGAGGGTAGGTTGCATTAGTCAAAGCTTCTCCTCGTCCTGCGAGGCACACCACAAAAAAAATACACTTCCGTGATGATACGTGTTTCTCACAGTAGGTCACGTTTCCTATCATGCATGTACATCCATGACGATTTTATGACAGAATCAAGATAGTCATACATGTGCTGGCGTAGAAGTGTTCCATGACATTACCAAAATTATCATCACATAAGTGTTCACTTCCATATCGATAAATGCCGCATCTTGGAAGTGCTTTCGTCAAGGGTGACCGACACATGGCATCCACCATAACGGGTCGCCGTTAAGCTATCGGGTCTGGTTTTGGATCCGATAACCCGCTAACAGCCACGACCAATGTCAATTTTCCACGCATAAATTCAAATTGGCCGACGGAACTACGTGTCAGCTCCGCGTTCGCACACGTGTCACTCATCCAATGGGCGAGATGCGCCTATGATATGTTGACACGTGGACTGGCCCAAAAGTGGCCCATAAAGATTAAATGGGACGGCCCAACTAAAGGCCCATAAGATTTTGCGGACCATAATGGGCCGGCCCAGCTAAAGGCACATGATATTTTGCCGACCATAATGGGCCGGCCCAGCTAAAGGCCCACAAGATTTTGAGGACACTAGTGGGCCAACCCATTAACAGGCTGCCATGTTTTGGGCCAAATGCCGGCCCATATTTGATCCGGTCCATTAACAGTCTGCCATGTTCTGGGCCTAATAAAGGCCCATATGAGATCCGGCCCGTTAAAAGCCTACCATGTTCTGGGCCATATTACGGCCTAGATCAGGTCCGACCCTTTAAGAGGCTTTGGACTAAATTAGGGCCCATATTAGATTCGGCCCATCAACTGGCCGCTATGCTTTTGGGCCCACTTGCTAAAGGCCCATTTAGTAATTCGGCATGTTAAAGGACCGTTTAACATTTCAGCCCTATATTTATTTCGCCTTGTTAAAAGCCCGTCATAAAGTTGGGCCTAACTACGGCCCGGTTTGCATCCGGCCTGCTCACAGCCAATAATCTGATTGGGCCAAACAAGGACCAAGACAATTTTGGCCTGTTAACGGCCCAGGATGTGATTGGCACAATCATGGGCCGAGGTCTATTTCGTCCAGTTGTCGGCCTGTGAGTTGTTCGGCACGTTTCAGGCCCAACCTACTTTTCAGCCTACTAGAAGCCCATTGAGTTTTCTTGTGAAAATAGGGCTGGCGGTTTACTCGGCCTATTAAAGGCCCGAATCTACTAGTGGGCCAGTTTACATTTAGGCACGTTAATGGACCAAGATGACTGGGCCCATGATGCGGATCATACATAGTGATTTGCATGACGGCCCGATTATGTACCGTAATTTTACGGTTTGGCCAGTTTACTACGAACACATGATATATATATATATAGTAAAATAACTGCAACATTCTGTGGAAGAAGAAATTGGTGAAACTATGAGCTCATTGGATGAAAAAGATGATGAGGAGAGCGAAGAACAAAAGGAGGAAGATTGGATTAGCTACCCGTGCCCACCTTCTAATGAGAGTAACGCTCCAACTCATATATTATTTAATGTCCCTTCATTCTTACCTAAGGATGAATGCCGTGATAATTGCTATGATCTCGTTGATTCGTTTGAAATATCCCTTTTTGATGATGCTTGCTATGCTTGTGGCCAAGATGCCAATATAAATTATGCTTATGGAGATGAAATTGCTATAGTTCCTTATGTTAAACATGAAACTGTTGCTATTGCACCCATGCATGATAGTCATATTATCTTTTTGAATTCTACCGACTACACTATATCGGAGAAGTTTGCCCTTATTAAGGATTATATTGATGGCTTGCGTTTTACTACTACACATGATGATTTTGATAGATATAGTATGCATGTGCTTGCTGCTCCTACTTTCAATTATTATGAGATAGGAACTATATCTCCACCTCTCTATGTTTCCAACACGATAAAATTGCAAGAAACTGTTTATACTATGCATTGGCCTTTACTATGTGTGCATGAATTGTTCTTTTATGACATACCGATGCATAGTAAGAGAGTTAGACTTCTTCATTGCTTGATATATGTTACTTTGTGCTCACTACTAAATCACAAATCATTGTTAATTAAAATTGGCTTTGATATACCTTGGGATCCGGGTGGATCCATTACTTGAGCACTATATGCCTAGCTTAATGGCTTTAAAGAAAGCGCTGCCAGGGAGACAACCCGGAAGTTTTAGAGAGTCATTTATTTCTGTTGTGTGCTTTTATAAAGTTTAAAAACAAGAATAATGTGCCAAGATTTGCCTTTAGGATGTTTACATTGCTTGTCGGTTTGTGCGGTGCAGAATAGAAACTTTGGCTGTAGTGCACAACTTTAAATTTTTTGCTGGAACGTCAAACGGTTCTGAAACTTTTTGCAATGTTTTTGTATATAAATTTTTTATTTTTCCTAATTTTTTCAAATTTTTTGGAGTACCAGATGTATGGTGAATGTTCAGATTACTACAGACTGTCCTGTTTAAGAGAGATTCTGTTTTTGATGCATAGTGTGCTTGTTTTGATGAAACTATTGATTTCTATCAGTGGATTAAGCCATGGAAAAGTTATATTACAGTATATACAGTGCAAAAAAATATGAATTGGTTTGCAACATTACTTAGAGTAGTGATTTGCTTTATTATACTAACGGATCTAACCGAGCTTTCTGTTGAGTTTTCTGTGGATGAAGTGTTCGAAGAACGAGGAGGTATCGATGTGAGGAGAAGGAGGAGAGGCAAGAGCTCAATATTGGGGATGCCCAAGGCACCCCAAGTAAATATTCAAGGAGACTCAAGCGTCTAAGCTTGGGGATGCCCCGGAAGGCATCCCATCTTTCTTCAACAAGTATCGGTATGTTTTCGGATTCGTTTCATTCATGCGATATGTGCAAATCTTGTAGCGTATTTTGCATTTAGTTTTAATTTTTCTTTTATGCACCATGCTGGTATGAGATAGTCCATGGTTGATTTATAGAATGCTCATTGCACTTCACTTATATTTTTTTAGTATGGCTTTATAGAATGCTTCATGTGCTTCACTTATATCATTTGAAGTTTGGATTGCCTGTTTCTCTTCACATAGAAAACCGCCATTTGTAGAATGCTCTTTTGCTTCACTTATATTTGTTAGAGCGTGGGCATATATTTTGTAGAAAGAATTAAACTCTCTTGCTTCACTTATATCTATTTAGAGATATGACAAGAATTTGTTGTAACGCCCCGAGACCGACGCTCCAGAAGACTTCCAGCTACTCCGAGTTTCGTCGTGTGATTTGTTTTGTTTGTTGCATCATGTGCATTGCATCATGTCATCATGCCATCATGTCATTTTTTTTAAAACCTCAATAAATTGTATGGATTTTTTGATCCATTTAAATCGAGGGACTCACATGGTGACTTCTCTTTATAACATACCCTCCCGATATATAGGGAGATATTATTAAATATTACACTATTTTGGAATCACCAAAACACACTTACAAAATAATTTCGTTCCTTTTCTGCTTCAAGTTTGGTCTCCAACCTTGCCAATATTTATTTCATCATTTTCCGGAGCTCCACCAAAAATCCAAACATTTTTGGACCTTCCCAAACCTCACTTCATATTCAAATCATTTGAATTTAAATCAAATGAGTTTGAATTTAATCTTTCAATCATGCCTCTTTCTATTTTTCTTGGTACGAGCATATTTTTGTGAGTCCAAGGAAATTATCCCCTTGCGCATTTTCTTTCCCTAACCCTCCTTTTCTTTTCTTCTCTCTTTTTGCTTTTCTGCTAAAGTAAATATAAGAGAGAGAGAAGAGAGAGGTAAGCCCAGCCAGGCCTCTGGCCATTTCCTCTCCACATGGGCCGACCCAACCGGCCTCTCCAGCCGCAGCCCACCTATCCCTCCAACCTAAGCCGGCCCAAGGCCCAGCCGGTGCGCCTCTAACCCTAGCCCAGCCCCCACGCACCCCATCTCTCCCCTCGTTCCCTCATCTCGTTCCCCCTCCGCCGCCACCCACACGCATCACACCAGGGAGAGGATCCCCACGCTCCTCCCTCCTCTCGCTCGCTCCCTCATCCCGCACCTACACCTCGTCCTCGTGGACCCGCACCTCCGCTTCGCCCTCGCTCGAGCTTCGCAGCCATGGCGCCGCCACCACCATCTCTAGCCGCTCCCCTGCAGCTCCTTCTTCGCCTCGTCCTCGCGTCCGGCCTCATCCCGACCCTCCGCCGTGCCTCCTCCTCGCCTTGAAGCCCCGTGCCCGGTCCCATCCATCACGGCCGCCTCGTCCCTCGGTAGCTCCTCCGCCGCTGCCTCCGTCGTTCCCCTGGCCAAGCTGCTGCCAAGTCCTGCTGCCGACGCCTCCTGCATCACGCCTGTAGCCGCGACCTCCCCATCCACATCCGCTGCTGCTGCCTGCCGTCGTCATCTTCAAGCTCGTCGCGCAGCCGCCGCCCGGATCCACCCCCAGGCTGCCGTCCGGGACCTCGTCTGCCTCCCCTACATCACGCCCCATCGCCGGGAGCTCGCGTCAAGTCCGCCTCCTAATCGCTTCCTCTGGCCACCTCCAGCGCCATCTCGCCCCATGGCGTCCACCTTGCTCCATTGAGCTCTGTCCTGCTGCACCTCTCCATGGGCCACCTGCACCACCTCGGGAAGCCCTGCCCGACGCCATGGCCAGCCCCTCCTCAACCTTTGCATGAACCGAGCCCCTTCCTCCCTGAGATCTCCTGCACCCGTCAAGTTTTGGACACGAAACTCCATCTCCGGGGACTACCGTGATCGTGTATCTCGCCTACTACCACTTCGGTTCGTCAAGGCCACCAAGTTTGACTACACTGCGAGACCCGAAACGCCAAGACCACCAAGTTCGACTACGTGGATTCGCCGAGTACGGCTACTCATGGGACCAGTCAAGTTCATCTACGGGAGCCCGAATGACTACATTCGATGTGGATTTCGTCAAGTACCCCTTCGGATATGCCAAGTTCGACTACATGATGCGTCAAGTACCTCTACCGTCGACCCCGTGGGCGTCAAGTTCCTCTCCAAACGTGTAGCACGACTTCCACTACGTCGTGTACGACTACTTCCCACGACGACCCGTGAACGTCTACGAGATGTACCACTACCGTCGACCCGTGAACGTCTACTTCCCTCTACGAACTCGATCCGCCCGAAACGCACGCTTCGAAGGTATAACACCGAGACGATGTTCGTGGACCGAATGCATGTTGTATGAGATGCCCGTTTTTGCATCGTGTCCGTTTGTCACTCGTTTCCATGCCACTATCCCGTGGGAACCCGGTAAACGGGATCACCCCACCATCTTCTGCATGTTTCGCACATCCGCACACTTGCTCTTTTGCACCGGTATCTCAATGAGTTATCGGATCATCGGAATGTTGCCGTGGCACCATTTTCGTTATCGTTGCCGCGGCACCATTTTCGTTATCGTTGCCGTGGCACCCCTTTCGTTCCGCCATGGTGACCAAATGCTCCTTAACATGCTTATGTCAACATTTTCATAAAATTGCATAAAACTTGTATATGTCATCTGCATCATGATAACAACAATTAAAATGTTTATATTTGCCGTTTCCATTAATTTGCTAAATGCACATGAGGATTTTCCGGAATTGTTGTTTGTGTTTCCGGCCTCATTTAAACTTGCCTAAATATGTAGTTTAATTATGCTTCACCTCTTGCCATGTTTAACAACAGTTAATATTGTTGGGTAGCTTAAACGAGAGATAACTAAATGATTGATGTGGTGTTCCGTCAACATGCACCTCGTTGCATATTGAGCTCCACTTAACTTGTAGTATTGTTTGTTGCACTTTGCCATGCCATGCCTCATTAAACCGGACATGCATCATACTTGTTTGCGCATCATGCCATGTTTATGTGATGTTTGTTTACCATGTTGTTTGTTTCTTTCCGGGTTGCTTCTCTCGTTAGCTTCGGTTTCGTTCCGGAGTTGTGAGGATTTGTTCGTCTACGACCGTTTGTCTTCTTCTTGGATTCGTTCTTCTTCCTTGCGGGATCTCAGGCAAGATGATCATACCCTCGAAATCACTACTATCTTTGCTATGCTAGTTTGCTCGCTCTTGCTATGCCAATGCTACGATGCCTACCTTTTGCTTGTCAGCCTCCCAAATTGCCATGTCAAACCTCTAACCCACCATGTCCTAGCAAACCGTTGATTGGCTATGTTACCGCTTTGCTCAGCCCCTCTTATAGCATTGTTAGTTGCAGGTGAAGATTGAAGTTTGTTCCTTGTTGGAACATGGAGATGTTGTTCCTTGTTGGAACATGTTTACTTGTTGGGATATCACAATATATCTTATTTAATTAATGCATCTATATACTTGGTAAAGGGTGGAAGGCTCGGCCTTATGCCTGGTGTTTTGTTCCACTCTTGCCGCCCTAGTTTCCGTCATATCGGTGTTATGTTCCCGGATTTTGCGTCCCTTACGCGGTTGGGCTATAATGGGAACCCCTTGACAGTTCGCCTTAAGTAAAGCTCTTCCAGCAATGCCCAACATTGGTTTTACCATTTGCCACCTAGCCTTTTCTTTCCCTTGGGTTCTGCAGACTCAAGGGTCATCATTCTTTAACCCCCCCGGGCCAGTGCTCCTCTGAGTGTTGGTCCGAACTAGAGTCCTGTGCAGCGCCCCCTCGGGGAAACTCGAGGTTTGGTTTTAGTTGTATGGAGCGCTCATCTGAGTGTGCCCTGAGAAAGAGATATGTGCAGCTCCTATCGGGATTTGTCGGCACATTCGGGCGGTGTTGCTGGTTTAGTTTTACCCTGTCGAAATGTCTTGTTGTACCGGGATACCGAGTCTGATCGGAATGTCTCGGGTGGAGGTCTATTCCTTCGTTGACCATGAGAGCTTGTTATGGGCTAAGTTGGGACACCCCTGCAGGGATTTGAACTTTCGAAAGCCGTGCCCGCGGTTATGGGCAGATGGGAATTTGTTAACGTCCGGTTGTAGAAAACCCGAAGTTGACCTTATTTAAAATACATCAACCGTGTGTGTAACCGTGATGGTCTCTTTCCGGCGGAGTCCGGGAAGTGAACACGGTGTTGGAGTTATGCTTGACGTAGGTTGCTATAGGATCACTTCTTGATCATACTTTTATCGACCGTGCTTTGCCCTCTCTTCTCGCTCTCTTTTGCGATTGTAGCCACCATATATGCTAGTCGCTTGCTGCAGCTCCACCTCATTACTCCATCCTTCCTATAAGCTTAAATAGTCTTGATCTCGCGGGTGCGAGATTGCTGAGTCCCCGTGGCTCACAGATACTTCCAAAACCAGTTTACAGGTGCCTATGTTACCATGCAGATGACGCAACCAAGCTCAAGGAGGAGCTCGATGAAGATCTTGCCCTTTGTGTTGTTTCGTTCTAGTTGATCAGTAGTGGAGCCCAGTTGGGGTCGATCGGGGACCTTTGTCGCTTCTGGGGTTCTTCTTTTATTTTGGTTCTTTAGTCGGACCTTGATTGTATCTGGATGATGTAATGCTTTATTCATGTAATTGTGTGAAGTGGCGATTGTAAGCCAACTATGTATCTCTTTCCTTTATATATTACATGGGTTGTGTGAAGATTACCTCACTTGCGACATATGCTTTCAATGCGGTTATGCCTCTAAGTCGTGCTTCGACACGTGGGAGATATAGCCGCATCGAGGGCGTTACAAGTTGGTAATCAGAGCCTTCCCCGACCTTAGGAGCCCCACTGCTTGATCGTTTTTAGCGGTTGAGTTGTGTCTAGAAAAAATATTTTGAGTCATTTAGGATTATATATATCGGAGAGTTAGGAATTCTTTTTACTCCCCAGTCTCTTCATCGCTCTGGTAAGGCATCCTGACGTAGAGTTTTGACTCTTCTCTTCTCAAATTTCACTAAAAAAAAATTTAGGATCACACGGGTATCTTGGAATTGTTCCGATGGTTTTATGATGAGAACATTGTATTGGTGCCTCCTGTCAAGGGTTTAGTGGAAGTGTCCCGGGGAGTTGAGCTCTGAGGTGTTGTCGTCATAATTTTATCGTTGCAGTTCTGGAATACCTGAGTTTAGTACGCCGACATCGAAAATCTCTTTTATGCAGTTGTTGGTGAGATAACCCCGATAACCCAGTACTGAGGTGAGTACGGGAGTATTGCCATGACTTGTATAACGGATGCTTTTCGAAGGTTGAGGTAGACGATTTCCGAAGGTTTCTTGGTTATGTGTTGAAGGATGGATACAGCTGGATGTAGGATTTGTTAGTTTTGGGTGAGATATTATGCTTCCCCTGTATCCCCAACACCTGATTGCATAACCTGAAAATTTCGGGAGTTTCATAGGTGGGAAATCAAGTAGCTCTTAGGATATCTTTCCGACAGATGTATGATATGAAATTGGGGTTCGACGTCTAGTGGTCCGCCTATTCACGGTTGGTTTTACAGTGGTCTCGTTGTGTCTTAAAGAGTCCTTGGCTATGCCGACTCGGGGACGCTT